>NC_054470.1:55498710-55806418 GCF_017639515.1 Carcharodon carcharias | reverse complement strand
GAACCGTCTACAGCCACACCCATAAACCTATGTTTCAATAAACCACACTAATATTATAAAAAATTTAGTTTTGTGACATTATTAATTCATCTATTTTGTTGTGAATGCTTTGCACATTCAGCTTATAGGACCTTTAATTTTAAATGTTTTTTCTGTTTTCTCTGCTGTCACTAATGCCCCATTACTTCTGTTAGGCTTTCTGTCCTTTCCTGATTCACTCTGCTTATTTTTACCCATGCTGCTTCTCTGTGCTACAATCTAGATATTTCTCTCACTGCTTTTGAATTTACTGTTTCCTGAATTGTCCCACCCACTTTCCCCTTCATTAGTTTAAAGCCCTATTGACCACCCTAGTTATTCAAGCTGCCAGGGTACTGGTTCAAATGCAGTTTAAGCAGAGGCCATCCCAGAGAAAAGCTCTCTATTTCCCCAGAACAGATACTGATGCCCTGTGAATTAAACCCCCTGGGAATCGCCCCAGATTTGCACTAAATTCGGTAGTTGGTGGGTAAAACTATGTTTTACCCTCCAGCCGTGATGGCGGGTTTTTACGCTGTATCGTCCCAAACCCGCCCCATTATTTATGCACTCCTGGGAAACATGCTGTTTCCATAGTGGGTGGGCTCTCATTCGCCATCACTCTGCCGCTGCATCATGCCATAGTTAAAGTCCAGCCACAAGCACACATCTCATGCTTCCAGCTCACCACTGCTGCATGGAAGACATGGCCTGAAACTGAAGAAGACTGCAGCCCCCAGGTTCAGCGACACATCTCTTGAGTGCCTTTTGGATGCCATGGAGGCCCACTGGGATGTCCCCTACCCCCGCTCTGGCTGCAGGATGGGCAGCAACAGCACTAACCCAGCTTGAGAGGTGGAGCCAGTGGTGGTCAGCACTAATGACCTTCAAAAGAGGACAGCCGTCCAGTGCCACAAGAGGATGAATGATCTTCTTCATTCCACCAGGGTAAGTCAATCTTCTCATCACTAACAACTCACACATACACAAACCCACCACACATCCACAGGGACCTCACTAGCTGCTGGTTCAAGGGAGATCACCATTCACTCATTGTCCTCATCCCACCCATGTGACAACTCACCACCCACACATGCCAGGCATACTTATCATCTGGCCTGGCAGGTGCCCTGCTTACACTCTCTCCATCTCTATTCATGCAGGACAAGCCAGCACAAAAGAGGGAGAGGTTGCAGATGGTGGCAGAATGCCCAAAATCGGGGTTCTCACGGACTTTGAAAACAGAGCCATCCAGCTGGCTGGTGAAGACCTGGACCAGTTCTGTGCTGACGGTGAGGTGGGCGGTGCTTTACCGAGTGAGGATCTAGCAGTGCAACATCCATCAGATAACCATGCTGTGAGTGATGTGTCCTGTTTCATAGGCCACAGTCATGCACTAATTAACTCTCTTTGCTTTCACAGGAACATCTGGCAAAGAGCCGACAGAATCCATGACCCAGGGCCTCCAATCAAGCCCCAAAGAAACCCCTGAAGAGGAATCTGGGGGCACCCTCCCTGAAATCCCATTACAATACTCACCCACACCTTCCACCGATGCAAAGACGCACACCTTAGTGGGACTTACCTTTAGAATAGCCCCACGGTGAGCACATTGCACCATCCGATCCACAGCAGATGGTGGCAGGGACTTCCAAGGTGTCTGGCACTCGGAGGACTGCTGGAGGCCAGAAATTTGCTGAGACTGAGTCAGATGACAAGCCTTTGGACTTGGTCACGTCACAGTTGCTGGAGCTGCAAAAGCAAGCTCAGGAACATCAGGAAGGGATGTCCGATGCACTCCTCAAATCACAAGACATGATGGAGAAGTCCATCTGCCTTCACTCTGAGGTGATAGTGCCCGCATGCCAACACACCGAGGTCAACACTGGCAGGATGGCAGCTGCCATGGAGACCTTGGTCCAGGACTTCGCTCCTGCACTGCTGTGCGGGCTCAAATCCAACACTGATGCCATAGTTGGCATCCAACAGTGTGTACGTGAGAGGGATCCAGGGCAGTTCGGTCTCACTCCAGCTACCCCTTCTCCTCAAGGAATCAGTCTGGGGCCTCCAGGCACCCATAGGGAGGAGGATCAGCAGGTGCGTACTCCAGGTCCATCCATCCAGGGGACTCCAAGAGTGTCTGGCCCATCTGGCTCCCCTCTTCCTGTGACCTCAGCAGCTCCAGCTCCACAGGCCGAGGAGGGTGCCACTGCCACACAGCAGGACCCTGAAAGCAGGCCGGGGCCCTCCAGCTCTCAGCCCTCCAGAGAAGCCCCACCAAGGTCATCACAGGCAGGGTGTTGCAGTCAGCCGGCTGCTCCACCTCCGCTGTGGATGCCTGGGGAGCACCAAAACATAGTGGCAGAGTTAGGAAAATTAAGTAAAAATAGTTGTACAGCCTGGGGACGGGTGTTGATCACTTGTACATACTGTTCATTATTGTGAATAAACTCCTAAGAATGTCTCCCTGCCTATGGCTCCTTGTTCTGATGAGCAGTGTTCTTGTCACTCAGGTGTGAAACCTTTCTGCACAAGATAAAAGCAGGTGTCTCAGTCCAGGGCCTCTTCCTTGTGCTTTGTGCAGCCTTCAGACCAAAGTGATGGTCCAGCCTCACACTCCCTGGAAACTTTACTGATGCCTACACCTTGGTGGTGTTGGTCATTGTTACCAGAATTCTCTCATACTCTCTGTGTGCTCTCAGCACCTTTAAGGAACAATGGCCCCCATCTCTTCAGCATATGTGACCAGTGAAGCTGTGCCCTTGAAGGGGTCAGTTTCATGGCTGCATCTCTATGATGTGACCCTGATCACAGAGCATAAGCAAGCTTCCCTCTGCCAGACAGGAGTCAGATATTCTCAGAGGCTATGTAAAGATAAATGGAGTGTCTTCACTGCAAGCTGTCATCATCCTCCTGCAATTGAGTGACTATTAGCGCCTCCACTGCATCGCCATGACAGGAGCATTCTCACAGAGGGTATTTGTGCTGCCATAAGCCAGACTGGAATCAAACATTCACAGAGCAACGTGAGGATCTATGGTGTCTCCTCATTGCATGTCGTCATCATCCTCCACAAATCTAGCAGTTATGAGGGCCTCCTGAGCACACCTGCCTCATCTAGCCAGTGTGAGAGCCTCATCCCTGTCATTGTCGCCTCCAAAGTCCTCCTCACCCTCATCCCCATCGGCATCCTCCTCATCGGAGGAGACGTGCAGCTCTTCTACCTCCTCCTCAGCCAGCTCGTTCACATGTGCCAGGTTGTAAAAGGAGCAGCAGATGACAACGAATTGTGATACCCTCTGTGGACTGTATTGCAGGGCTCCACCAGATAGGTACAGGCACTGGAGCCTCATTTTCAGCATCCTGATGGTCTGCTCCACCAAGGTGCGAGCTGCAGAATGAGCCTCATTACAGTGTCGCTCAGCTGCAGTCTGCCATATGGGTGCCATCAGCCACGGCCTTTGCGGGTAGCCCTTGTCCCCGAGGAGCCATCCCTGTAGCTTCTGTGGACCCTGAAGACTCCAGGGATCTGAGACCGACTGAGGATGTAGGTGTCGTGCTCCTGAGGTTGCTGTTCCTGCCTCTGCACAGCCAGGAGCCTCAGTCACTCTCTTTTCCATCATCTTTGCTCTCTGTAGGCCATCAGGCTCGTTCACCAGGCTCCACAATCCTGATGTACTGTTCCTGCAGGATGAAAGAGAAATACACATGGTTTAGCATGGGTGTACTAAGAACCTGTCCTGGTTAAGTGTGAAGGCCCCTTAATGCTCCCTGGAGAGTGCTGGCCACCACTTGAATGGACTGAGATTAATGCGTTGCATGGCTGCCCGAAACCCCACTGACTTCGCCCCGGTCCACCTGACCAATTGGCAGCAGATTTGCCCATTGGACTGCATGCTGTGCTCTCAGCTCAGGCACAGGTGTTCTCCTAACCCACACTGCAAGGCTGCACTGTTAGCTTGAACCATGGGGGAGACTGATCCAAACCGGGATGCTGACATTGCAAGGGGCTGTGAGTGCCTCCAGCAGTGACTGCTCCATGGTCATCTTTAGCGAGGAGGTTGTACAATGTGTGCAGTCATCCAACTGTCTTGCCATCCACTAAAATGTTCATGACTTTGCACTCTGTGCCGGGAGTGGGGGCAGTGTAATGATGTAGGTGTTAGGGTGAAAACCTTGGAGCACCTGGTGGCACTTTGATCTCTTTGCACCCCTTGAGTGAGCAGATAAGCTAGAAGCTCGACTTCCATCATATCAACGTGGCTGTGCCTAAACTGTCTGAGTTGCAGAGAAATGGTCACTTAACACACATTTGCTTAATGTGTGACCACTTTCCTCGCCCTCTTGGGGGTGGGGGGACGATTCCAGCAGGCTGGCCTGATAATGAAATGCTGATGTATTACAATGAGGTTCCCAACATCCAATGGCAGCCAGCCATTGGCAGGCTGAATGGACGATCGCGAACTGGTTTCCCACCATCGTAAAGCCAATCACACCATATTGCCCGCTCACACCACCAATCACGCCTGACACCAGCGGGCACAGACATTTCTGTCCCCTGGCTCCCACACCAGTCTCCAAGCCATGCATTTATGCTTCTATTTATTCATATGCCAATTTGTATGTTTCTCTGGTAAAAAATGAGGGATTTTGTGAAGTTCTGCATTTTAATTTTGACCCTAACCTCTCATAGAGAATCTCATTCCTATTTCTACCTTGATTTCTGGTTCCTCGGCAGATCGCAGCAACTGGATCTCCTCCTCCCACCCCAAGCTCTTCTACAGCCTTGAGGAGATGTCCTTAGCCTTGACACCGTGCAGCGAACACAACCTTCAGAAGCCCTTGTCATAGTTGCAAAGAACAGTATCCATTCAAATGGCTATACACTCTCATATCGCTACTACATTACTTCTGCTCCCCCAACTTGATGGCCCCCTGTACCGGCAAGAACAACGTACATGTTGGATAAGGGTAACAGCTGACATTGGTCCAACACTGCATCTGGGGCTCCCTTACCAACCTGACTCACAATCCTGTCCTGACCACCAACCAGGCTTGAATCACCATCTATCTAACCTGAGGGGTGTGACTATCTCCTGGATCAGACTATTTAGGTAATGGTGCACAATGGTTGCACCTCAGAAAACCAACTCTGAACTGAAGTTCCTTGAAAACACCAGCATTTATGACAGATGTGGCTGAATATCAGAACTCTCCCCAGATTACCACATGCCAAGTTACAGCTCATCACCTGCACTACTATCCCTTTGTAAACTTACATTATTTATTTAATTTCTTAATGTATATGCATTTTTAAAATTTATTCATGGCTAGGCCAGCTTTTATTATCCTGCCCTGTACAAGGGGGCAGTTATGAGTCAACCACATTGCATGTAGGCCAGACCAGGTAAGGACAGCAGATTTCCTTCCCTAAAGGGTATTAGTGAACCAAATGGGTTTTTACATCATTAGACTTTTAAATTCAAACATCTACCATGACAGGATTTGAACTCAGGTCCTCACAGCATTATCCTGGGTCTTTGGATTACTAGTCCAGTGGTAATGCCACTATGCCACCCCCCACTTAGCTGTTTTTGTCTTCAGCTTTTTTAATGAATTGTTTTATCTAGTTTAAGTTGTAAGTAGATTAATTTAAATATTTATCTATGACTTACGCTGTTGTACTTCATTGTGCTGCAACGTCAGTCTGTGAATTTTATCCCACGTCGCTCACAAAGTCACAAACTTCCCTTGTTCTCAGTCTGACCCTTTTCTACCACTCAAGTCTCAGCCTTGCCCTTTTCTCATATTGCCCTCTCAGTCTTGCCTTTTTTACTGCTCATTTGTGGCTTCACTTGTTTCTAAGACACAAGTCTTAGTTATAGATATAAGATACATGGATATGCAAACAGCCCAATGACTCTTACTTGGGTCATTTTAACCTGGCCTGCCCAGTGGGAAACTGATGCAAATCGATCAACCACCTGATCCTTTCCTTTGACTTGATCTGATCTTGATCTTCCATGGAGTGAATTAAACTAAAGTCACCCCGATGTGTCAGTTTTGATGACTGGTAACACTCTGGCTTCAGGTCAGCAGGTAAAATCTAAGTATTTCACAAAGTGCAGCTTATGTGAATGGGAGAACAGGTGGATGATTCAGAAATATCAATTTTGTGAATATAACAGTGATGTATAGCTTATGGAGTCAAAGGTTGAATTAAATGATTAAGATCAGATATGGCATTTTACATCATTGATTTTTTTACATAATAGCATAACATTTTGGAAAGCATAGTTAAAACACAACCCATTTTTGAATCGATCACAGAAGAAACAATGATTTGAGGAGAACCTTATTCTAAAGAAAAAGTAGTTCAAGTATAATTTTTAAATTGCATTTTTAACTTTTGTTATAATCTGCCACTAGAATTATGAATTGCAATGAAATGGCTAAGGATGAAGCTGAAATGGATCTTGGGCCCTTAGTAAACAGGACGCTCAGCATGTACAACCAGTGCAGAGCAGAAATTAATAAAATGTTGAACTACTCAGCCAAAAACAATAGAATAAAATTCTGAAGCAAGCTATGGCATAACTGTACAGTTCCCTCAATAGATTGCGTATTGAGTACTGTGCACCATTCTGGTTGCCAATAAATAAGGGGAAAAGAGGAAATGTGTAGGAGAGTTACAAGACTGGCCACTAATATTGAAGGTCTGCATTATGAGAAATGACAGGAGAAATTTGAGATTTTCAATCTAGAAAGGAGGCATTAGAGATGTTCTTATAATGTTACATCAGGTGATAAGGAAGTGGAATAGGTAAATCCAAAATGTCGCTTAAGCTAAAAATTAAGGCCAACAAGTATATTGCTGCAGCGCAGTTAGTTTTGGCACTAGCAGGGGGTATGTGCTCCCGGCTATTTCCGCTGATTGCCATGTTTGAAGGGCGATAACATTGACTCTTAAGTGCAACTTATGTGAATGGGAGAACAGGTGCGTAGGCCAGAATTGTGCAAAGTGAGACAATTGCGATACCAGTAAATGTTTAACTGTGATTTGATGTATGACTTGCCATTTTGGACTCCACAGATTCTGTTACTGCCCTTTCTTAAACATGCATGAAGGACTCCCTATTAGCACTATTTAAAGGGATCTTCATTTAATTTTCAAGTGAGGTGCTTTTGACTTTATTTTGCTGCTGCAGAGTTAATAGAGGTATTGTTTACTGTGTTGTTGGTGGAGCTGACAATGGTTCTTTCAGCCAGAGTGGAGGGTGCTGGTTCTTTGGAAGGAGTGGAGTGAGCTTAATAAGCCTCCAAGGAGAAAACTTGCTTCCACTCATGGGGGCTATACTTTAAGTTCCTCTCAGGGTGCAGAAATACAGGGAGATGGAATAGAGGCAGCAGAGAGGAGAAGATAAAAACAGAATTAGCTGGAAAAACTCAGTAGGTCTGGCAGCATCGGCAGAGAAGAAAAGAGTTGACATTTCGAGTCCTCATGACCCTTCCACAGAACTGAGTGAATATAAGGAGTGGGGTGAAATATAAACTGGTTTAAGGTGGGGGTGGTGGTGTGGAGAGAAGTGTTGGGGGGGGATGGTTGTAGGGACAAGCAAGCAGCGATAGGAGCAGATAATCAAAAGATGTCACAGACAGAAGAACAAAAGAACACAATGGTGTTGAATGTGGTGATATTATCTAAACAAATGTGCTGATTAAGAATGGATGGTAGGGCACTCAAGGTACAGCTCTAGTGGGGGTGGGGTGGAAAGACTAGCAGGGCATAAAAGATTTAAAAGATTTAATGTGTTCTTTTGTTCTTCTGTCTGTGATATCTTTTGATTATCTGCTCCTATCACTGCTTGCTTGTCCCTACAACCACACCAGCCCCCCACTTCTCTCCCCCCTCCCCCCCACCTTAAACCAGCTTATATTTCACCCCTCTCCTTATATTCACTCAGTTCTGTGGAAAGGTCATGAGGACTCGAAACATCAACTCTTTTCTTCTCCGCCGATGTTGCCAGACCTGCTGAGTTTTTCCAGCTAATTCTGTTTTTGTTTTGGATTTCCAGCATCTGCAGTTTTTTGTTTTTATCTCTAGAGAGGAGAAGATGTTCACAGAGGAAGGATGGAGACAGTTCTCAACATGACATCTTACCCGCTGCGGGACTTCAGAGAACAATGCTTCTAGCACCACCTCAGCCAGGAGCAATATCTACAGCGACTATATGCTTGACAAAGGAGATGGTCACTGAACTGTGTCACCTACTTGAACCAGAACTACAGCCACAAAGCAAGGGGAGAATGGCACTGAAAGTGGCCATCAAGGTGAACCATGGCCCTCAATTCCTAGGCCAGCAGATCCTTCCATGCTGGAGCCCAGCAACATCATCAACACTTCTTGGTTCACCATTCATCATTGGATCAGGGGGATAACCTAG
The DNA here is from genome assembly GCF_017639515.1 of Carcharodon carcharias. NCBI lineage: Eukaryota > Metazoa > Chordata > Chondrichthyes > Lamniformes > Lamnidae > Carcharodon > Carcharodon carcharias. The sequence continues at coordinate 55,797,956 of NC_054470.1, read as the reverse complement.
ACCTTGTACACAAGCAAGCAGTCTCCATGTCTTCTCTTTAAGCAGAGAGAAGCTGAGTGGACATATGGCTTTGCCAAAGTAATGGGCTTCCCAATGTTTCAGGGAACCATTAATTGCATGCACCTGGTTTTGCAGGAGTTACATCTGGACGGGAGAGGCACCAAAACTGCAAAGGATTCCACTTCCTGAATGTTCAGTTGGTGTGTGACCACACACAGGCCATCATGTTGGTGAATGCCTGCTATCCTGGCAGCAGTCACAATGTTTTCATCCTGCACCAGTCAGCTGTTCCCGCCATCCTTGAACAACCACGTCAAACCAGAGGGTGGCTGCTCAGCAACAGGGGTTACCCACCCTGTATTTGGCTGATGACACCCCTCTGCTACACAACCACGGATGGACAGCAGTTCTACAATGGTAGTGATGCTGCAACTAGGAGGAGAGACCTGAGTGATAAGTATATAGTGCATTGTATGAGGTTGGTGTTCCAATGGGTGGGAGATAATATTTGAAGATGAAGTCACTGACCTTAACCGCTTGTGTGAGGTCACTGAACCTTTCCCAGTTCTGTATCTGGGTCCTTGGGGCCAGACTCATTGCATTGACCTCCTTGGCTATCTTCTCTCACTCCCTTCTAAGTATCTATCTGGAGGGCCTTCTGGCCCCCTGTTGAAAGATGACCCCTCTCTTCCTTTTCACCTCCTGCAGTGAGACCTTCAGCATAGCACCTGAGAACCTAAATATCCCCTACCTGTCTTGTGGCTCCATTGCTCCATTTCTATCCTACTCAGAGACTTATATCCAGCTACTTCCAGCACCTTATGCATTTTCCCCTTTAGGAGGTGCAGGCTAGTTTTAAAAAGTGGAGGTTAGCTTTAATTGGGGCCAGCCTCACATGAACCTGAGCCCCCTGCTGAGTGTACAATCACTGAGCAGCATATTTAGTGCTGGGCTGCATACCTCAATCTTAGAGATAAGCAGGCAGTTTGAAGTTTGTATGCTGCCAGCATCTGTTCCATTGGGCATCGAGTAATCGTGCATTGTACAATCGTACACTTGCTAACAGGCCTTATCCAATTTTATCCTGTTAACTAGGACAAGGGGATACAGGTTCAAACTAGTAAAAGATAAAATCAGGACTGATGCCAGGAAATTCTTCACAGGGTTTCACTAACATGGAATAGTAATGGTAGCAAATACATGGAATCATTTCAGAAACGATTTGATGTTGAAAGGGAAGAGTTTAGGATCTTTTTTGATCGATGAATTGATGGGCCAGCTTTGCTTCTTCATCTTCTTGTGATCTTTCAAAAAAGAATGCATTAATGAGGAATCTTGCAACCGAACAGTCATTTGCACCTATGTTCTGCTAAAAGATAACAGCAATACTACAGTCACAAATGGAATACTTGAACGTGACATGCATGTGTGTACAGTGCACAACAGAAAATGATTGTGTGCTATCATAGCACTTTTGAAATGTAGGCCAGTACAATATAATTTGGTTCGTCCATAGGATGTTGTTATTTTTCTTTATAAAGTTAAGATATAGTGCGATACACAACAGAAAACTAAACTAACTAAACAGTCTAAATTGGCTATGGTGGTGTTTATAACTAGAAGTAACAATTAAACTGAAATTCTAACCGCATTGCCCAACCAAATAATATTTTTCAGTGCAAAAGAAATGTTAAAATGTTATTCGGTGACATTATCATATTAAATGCTGGAAAATAACACACAGAAGGCGTATATCTTGATTTGTTTGCTTTCTGAAATACAGCAATTGACCTGGTACACCTGCAGACCATCTGAAAAATACATCAAGAGACTCATTGCTGGTGTCGCAAACTGATAAAGTAGGTATAGGCAGTGGATAACAGTGATTTATCTAAATTAAAAATTGCTGAGCGTTCTTAAAGATCAGATGAATTAAACATGAACTATATGGATTAATTCTCTTAGATCAACAGTGGCATTTTCTCTGTATTATTAAACATGACAAAGAGAGCATGTTTTATTCAAGGTATTAACGCCTAATTTTAAACATAAATTTTTATGCTTTTTTTCATCTTATAATTTCCATTCCTGATATTTAAAGTGAATATTTTATGCAAAGACTAATTTTAGAAATAGTTAAACAGAAATCTGTTGCCATGTGTGAAAACAGTTATGTTTTGCACAAAATCTAAAACAGGCAATTTCAAACGCTTGAAATTTAGTGAAATGAACATGACTTCTGAATGAAGGGGTATCGTCATCTCCTTAAATTGCTATGCAGTATTATTCATTGCATTAATGAATATACAGAATGTATAACCCTAATGTACTCATATTATGGTGTCCTAGCATTGACGATGGACAGAATCATCCCTGATTTTCACCAAGTGCATTAGTGGGCCTAAGAAACTACGTTTTACCCACTGGCCACAATGGCGGATTTTCGCACCATATCGCCCCCTTCCTGGAACATCCCGACTCATTAATAATGCATTCACGGGAAAAACACCGGGTCGCTGGCAGGTGGGCTTGGATTTGCCCGCCCCACTGTGACCTCAGAGCTTCCTCACTCCGGGCACCATATTTAAAGTGCACCAGAGCACAATCTACTTCATGTCTACAGACCAGGGCTGCTCCAGATGACAGATGGACCTGAAAGCAAAGGAGATGGCAGCCCACAAATTTAGTGACGCCTCTCTGGGGCACCTGTTGGATGCAATGGAAGGTCGCTGCAGCATCCTCTACCCTGGCTTTGGCTGCAGGAGGCCCACTAGTGTCGCCAATCCAGCCTGGGAGGCAATGGCAGTGGCAGTCAGCGCCACCGAAGCACAGGGGAGGTCAGCGATCTAGCACAGGAAGAGAATGAATGCTCTCATCCATTCCACCGGGGTAAGTCAACCACCTCATCACACTCAACTTACACGCTCCCAAGCCCATCACAGAGATCTCACACCTCAAGAGACAACACCATTAACTCGCACATACATCCTCACATCTCCATCAGGCTCATACCCCCTGGAGCTCTCATCCTTGCCCCATCCATGGCGCCATTCACCAGACAAAAATTTCACGCAGTGCCATGCATCCTGTTCATACCCTCTCCATCTGTTTTCATGCAGGGGAAGCTGGTTCACATCAGCAGGGAGAGGTCCCTGACCGAGAGGTGGAGTGGTCCACATCAGGCCCCTCACTCACTTTGAGGAGCCTGCCATTGTGCTGACTGGTGAGGACATGGACCATGCCTGTGTCGACGGTGAGTCAGCAGTGAACACCCACTGTGAGGATCCTGCACTGCATCATCCCTCTCTCAACTCATCTGTAAGCGCGTTCTCTCTCCTGCTTTGGACTCTGCTGCCATGCGCTACTCATCTCCACTTTGGTTCTCAAGGTGCTCTGCCAAGCGACCAATGTCCTCAGCCAGCTAGTCCTTCAGCTCCAACCAGGTCTTCGCCTCCAGCCAAGAGGACACCTCTTCCATTGAAGAACTGGAAATAAGCAACCTGGAAGACCTGTCACAGTGCTTACCCACACCATCCACCAGCACAGAGACACACACCTCAGTGGGGCCTACATCCAGAACAGACTTGGGTTCCCCACTTGGTGGTGACTGCACGAATGTAAACCTTCTCCCCACCGTACTCCCTCCTCTCCCCTCCCAGCCGCACCCTCCTGACACCTTCATCTCCCCCTCCCAACATCACCCAGCCCAGTATACCTTCCTCTCCCAGTTACACCAAGACCTTCCTCTCCCTGGCATCTCCGATCATCTGTAGCAACCTATGGCCAAGACCGTGATGTTCCGAAGCATTAACGGAGACCTCCCACTTTCCGTGAGCTGCTTCATGGCGGAGCCATGTCCACAGGAATCCACCCAGCATGTGATGCACGTGTTCCTCCAGGGTCTGGTAGCTGTAGGGCTCCAGCATCATCTGCTCTTCGGATGTCCGCGATCTGAGCCAGTCCCTAACAGTAAGTCCCAGCTTCTGTACTTCACGCTTGTCCAGATGTGTTCTGTGCCAGCATGCTTTCCTGCCAGCGTAACGGTAAATCGGGCGTAAGGGACAACTCTATTACTGGGATGCAAATCGGGTTCATGCCAGCCTTCAGCGGGATCCATGTTCCATCATGGTGGACATCATGGGATGGCCCCACTATGCTTTCATGCCAGTGTGAAACTGATTTCTGTCCCTCACATCGAATTGCTCACCCCTCCCACCCCCACCGGCCATGACTCCTGCTGCTAATGGGACTGGACAATTCTGCCTTATGTGTATCGCAATAATTTCCCTCTGCAAAATAACCCTACCCTTATAGGTTAATACTTGCCCATTAATACTTTGAAAAATCTTCAAAACTAAAAAAAGTTCGAAATGTTAAATACAACCAGAATGTGAGTTCCTAGCTTGTGGAAATGTGGCAAAATTCAGTTCCCTAGCGTGTATCTTTGTTGCTAAGGGTGCCATTCTGGGTCCAAAATGGCATCCACATTTTCCAAGCACTCTTCTGGTTTAGGATGTGCCAGAATCCATTTTGGTCAGGTCATGATGCCAGCTGTAGGGGCATGTGCCGGAAGTATGCTGGGCAGGCTGACTGTAACAGCAGTCAGTGTGTAACGCTGATTTGAATCTAGTGCTGCTGCTTTTAACCTCAGTGCTCCAGATAATGTCCTCTCTGAACCTCACACAGCTGAGCATGCAGCAGCAGGAAGGACCACACCCCAGCTCTATATAAATGAATCATCAACCAATTTTGGGTGAGTTACTGATTGACTTCTGTTTTGTTGGTGAGTTAGATGGAATGTTTTGTGGTGTGCACTGCTACTTAAAGTTTGTAAAGCTGCAGGGACTGGTGTGCTAAAGACCTTGGTTCTGATTTCAAGGGTTCAGCTCACATCACTTACTCCCAGTCATTGGTGCTATATTTCCTATCCCCCCTTGGCCTGCAGAACAGCAGGAAGAATAAGCAGGGGTGATGCACAGGGAGAATAAGCTGCTCAAAGTGGGAAAAGGAGGAGGGGCAAATTAAGGACACTCAGTAGGAGGCCATATATCTACTCAGGGTCTCCTATCTCAATCTCAGTAAGTCTGTGTATTCACTAAGAAGCTGCTCACTGAAACCTGCCCCCTGTTGCAGGCATGCCTGCAACTTCAGAGTAGGGCAATGATGGAACTGAGGTTTGTATACCAGGACAGCTGAATATATTTCATTTTCTCTTGTGAAAAAGTCAGCAGAGTGAGTATGAAGCTTTGCTAGGATAACAGGCTACCCCTAGGGTTGCCAACTGTGATTAAATATATTCCTGGAGTTTTCATCACATGACTTGCTCCCACTGTCCAGCCATTAGTCAACCAACACATCCATTCTTGTGAAGCACTGCCTTCCTACACCATTAGAAGGCAAAGAGGGTCATTACTTAATTGGATGATGCTTGACTGTCAGCCAAACAGCCTGTTTTATTCCCATTTTCAATATTTTTGTATCTGGTGAAGAGAAATGTTCAAAGAAATTACAAAACAAACAACCTTTTTAATTTCCCGATGATTTTTCTCCAGAGTTGCGCACAGCAGTGTCCTGGAGATTGATTTTTAATTTCTGGAGTCTTCAGACCAATCCTGGAGAGTTGGCAACCCTAGCTTCCCTATGGCACATGCGCACAGTAATTGACTCCACTCAGATTGCTCTGTGGGCGATCCATGTAATGATGTACCACAATCACAAAAGCTACCGCTCTCTCAGTGCCATCTCAGAATTATCTCAAACCCAAGGGGTAACCCTCACACTGGCTTCAGAAGGGAAAGCGCCTTGTGGAACTCTTGATCATGCTTACAAAGGATGAGATCTGTACTCCTAATTATTGAAGCCCCTTTCACTATTGCATTCTGCTCCCCTTTCTCCTTTCCCTCCTGCTCTGTCTTTTGGACACCCCACTGGGCCAAAGTGCTATAGTGTGCATTCCATCAATCCTTCCAAAAGTCCTTATCCTTATCCTTTCATGTAGCAAGTGCACTGTACCTGTTGGATAGGGTGAGTTTATGCAGATCCACAGTCCCTCTCTTTCTGGGTTCCCCTTACCCTGTCTCTTAGAACACAGGAATTAGGAGTAACAGTAGGTCCTTCTGCCCCTCGAGCCTGCTACACCATTTGATAAGATCATGGCTGATTTGATTGTGGTCACAGATCCACTTTCCTGTCTGCCCCCCATACCCCTTGACTTCCTTGTCGATCAAAAATATATCTAAATCATCCTTGCAAAAATTCAGTGACACAGCTTTTACTAGTCTCCAGGGAAGGGGATTCCATAGACTAATGACCCCCTGATAGAAATAATATTCTCCTCATCTCAGTCTTAAATGAGGGACCCCTAATTTTTAAACAGTGTCCATTATTTTTAGACTTCTCCACAAGAGGAAACATCCTCAGCATTAACCCTATCAAGTCAACTCAGGATCTTATATATTTCAATAAGATCATATCTCATTCTTCTAAATTCCAATGGAAATATATCCAACCTGCTCAAACTTTCCTCATAAGATAATCCTGGGAATCAGTTGAATGAACCTTCTCTGAACTGTTTCTAATGGAATTTTATCCTTTTTTAAATAAAGAGACTAAAACTAAACAGTACTCCAGATGTATCCTTGCTAAGGCTCTGTACAGCTGTGGCAACACTTCCTAACTGTTATATTTGATTCCCCTTGTAATAAACACCAGCACTCCATTTGCTTTCCTACTCACTTGCTGTACCTGCATAATAACATTTTGTGATTCACGTACCAGAATACCCATGTCCGTCTCCAGTTTCTCTCCATTAAAATAATATGCTGCTTGTTTTATTCTTTCAGCCGAAGTGAACATTATATTTCCCACATTATACACCATCTGCCAATTTTTTCCCATTCACTTAACCTGTGTACGTCCCCTTGTAGACTCTTTATGTCCTCTTGACATCTTACTTTCCTACCTACCTTTGTCTCATCGGCAAACTTAGCAGTTATATATTCAATCCCTTCACCCACGTCATTGATATTGATTGCAAATGGTTGAGGCCCCAGCACTGATCCCTGTGGCGTTCCATTTCTTACAGCTTGCCAATGCAAAGAATGACCCATTTATCCCTACTCTTTGCTTCCTGTTGGCTACCCAATCCTCTATCCCTTCAAATATGTTACCCTTTACACCATAAGTCCATATTTTATGTAGTAACCTATGGCACCTTGTCAGATGCCTTTTAGAAATTCAAGTACACCACAACCACAGATTCTCCTTTATCCACTTAGCTTGTTACTTCATCAAAGAGCCCCGATAAATTAATCAATCATGATCTCCCTCTCGCAAAAGCACATTGACTCTCCCGATTGTATTATGATTTTTCTGAATGCCCTGCTACTACCTCCTTAATAATAGATTCTGGCATTTTCCCTATGACGGACATTAGGCTAACTGGTCTATAGTTTCCTGCTTTGTCTCCCCCTTTCTTGAATAGGGGTTTTACATTTGTAATTTTCCAATCTGCTGGGACCTTTCCATCCCCAACTAGGGAATTTTGGAAAATTAAAACCAATGCATCAACTATCTCACTAGCCACTTCTTTTAAGACCCCAGGATGTAGACCATCAGGACAAAGGGATTTTTCAGCTCGCAGCTCCAACAATTTTCGCAGTACCACTTCCCTGGAGATTATAATTTTCCTGAGTTCCTCCCTCCCTTCCATTTTCTGATTTACAGCTATATCTGGGTTGTTACTTGTGTTCACTGTTCCACAGTGAAGACTGATGCAAAATACTGGTTCAATTCATCTGCCATCTCCTTATTTTCCTTTATTAATTCCCAGATTCACTTTCTATAGGACCAACGCTCAGTTTGTTAACTCATTTCTTTTTTTTAAATATCAATAGAAACTCTTACTATCTGTCTTTATAGTTTTAGCTGGCTTTCTCTCTTACTGTACTATTTCCTTCCTATCAATCTTTTGGTCATTCTTTGTTGTCCTTTATATTCTGCCCAATCTTCTGACCTGCTACTCATTTTTGTGCAATTATATGCTTTTTCTTTAAGTTTGATGCTATCTTTAATTTTTTTAAATTAACCACCGATGGCAGGTCCTCCCCTTGGAAGTTTTCTTTCTCGTTGGAATGCATCTATTCTGTATATTATGAAATGTTCCCTTACATGTCTGCCACTGCATCTCTATTAACCTATCCCTTAACCTAACTGGCCAGTTCACTTTAGCTAGCTTTCATGCCCTCATAATTGTCCTTATTTAAATTGAAAATACTAGTCTTGCTTCATGAAGGCAGTGGCAGGGGGCCGGGGCATGGCGGTGGGGTGGAAGGTGGGATAGGGGCGGTGGTTGTCCTCAGCGGAGGTGGCCCTTGGTGACAAGACAAATCTCAGTAGGCTACTGGGTGCCTGATCATGAAAGGCTTCTCCTGAGCCTATAAGGTAAACTTTAGCAGCCTCTCCACATGGTGATGTGTCTACCTGCTACTGTTTTTTTCCCTTAATTGGCCACTTAATGGCCTCACTTGGCCCAAGGGCAGGAGGCCCAACCAGCGCCTTCCACACCAGTGGTAAGATGCCATCCTGGTTAGCCTATCCAATTGTACATTCCCCCACCTCCTAGCATCTCCCCTGCGGCCTCGTAAAATCTAGCCACTGTGTTAAGTGTTTGACGGTGAGGTGAAACTATGAATATGAAAAATCTCACACGGCCTTCTCCTGACACATAGCCTCATTCTCCTTTATATCTGTTTCTCTCTTTTTAATATGTAAATTATATTGTTTCATATGCCTTTGAAACAGTATCTTCCTCATAATATAAAAATTTTTAAGTTGCTACAATTTAATGTCAGTAACCTTTGGGAAAAATAAACATATTCCTTAACCTTGCTTATCTGGCTAGTTGTAAACAGACTAAAATCCCTTTGGAATCCAAATCTCCCTTCATCTATCTAAAAATGCAAATTCCCTTCACACCTTAATTGCTAAACCAGCATCCAGCTTTATCATTAGCATGTTAAGCACCTAGCTTCTTTTGATGAGTTAAAACTTGCAGACTACTTGCAGACTCCAAATGTAAATAAAACACACACTGACAGAGCCAATTATACTTACCCCCATATAACTAATTTACAATAAGCCAGAAAAATATTATGAAAATTATTATACTTTCATGACACCCTGCTCAGGCGTGCAGACCCCTGAAGCATGCTTACTGATGGCTGAACACTGCAGTCATTACATGGGCAGGCAGCATGAAGTTTGCATGCTACCTGCATCAGAAACAATTGGTGCACATTAATTGTGTATTGAGTCACCTGTTTTGGGGCTATCGAATTTTGCCCCCAATCAAGCTACAATTAAGATATCACAGAACATCTGCTCCAAATGCACACTATGAAATGGGGATTTTACAAGGATCCATGGATAGTTAATGGAGGGATATGAAAAATAACCATTGTAAATCATGTGGTGTCTCCATGAATACCCACTATTTATTTTGATTTTGCTATAGTTAATTTCTCCTTTAAGAGGCAATGAGCTTGTGAAATCCATGCATTGGTACATGTACATGATTGGCAATTTGTAATGAAAATTGCCCCATGTTCTTTTCCATTAGTTACATAATCAACTCAAAAATAATATTCAATTAAAAAAAAATCAGTCAAATGCCACTTTTCCTGCATTTACAGCTAATTAACTTTGTTATAATTTTAAAATGTATTCATTATCCTGTTATTTTATTAAAATGATATGCATAATGAATATGTTATGGGCCAAAACATTTTTAATGTCACCCTATTTGTATCATCCTCGGAAACTAGCTTAAAGCACAAGTTGTCAAGGGTTCATCAGCTTAAAAAAAATACATCATCAGTCATAGCCAACATTTTAATGTACACATACTAGTAACACATCTGTAGTTCTGTTATTCATGAAGGGTGTTTCTTTATAATTTATTCATTGACTGACATTCATAAATTAGCCTTCTGCTAGTAGAATATGTACAATAATAACAGCAACTTATATTTATATAACACCTTTAGTCTAATAACTAGTCCCAAGGATCTTCATAGGAGCATTAAATCAAAAGAAAATGACACTTAGCCACGTTGAAAGACATCAAGGCAGACAAAAGAAATAGGTTTTAAGGAGCTAAAGAAGGAAAGGGAAGCAGAGAGGTGGCAAGGTTTAGGGACGGAGTTCCAGAGCTTAAGGCATTGACAGCTGAAGGCCAGGCCACCAATGATGGAGCAATTAAAATCAAGGATGCTCAAGAGACCTGAATTAGAGGTGAACAGAAATCTCCAAAGTTGGTGGGGTTTGAGGAGATTAAAAAGACATGATGGGATGAGGCCATGTAGGGGTTTGTAAACAAGGATGAGAGTTTTAAAATTGATGCATGACTTAACATGGAACCAATATAGGCCAGCAAGCACAGGGATGATGGGTGAACAGGACTTGGAGTGAGTTAGCACATGGGTAGCAGAATTTGGGCGACCTCAAGTTTATGGAAGGCAGAAAATGGGAGGACAACCAGAAGTGCATTAAAATAATCAAGCCTAGAGGTAACAAGTGAAGAGGGCACTCAATAATGTGTTTACCTCCTCCACACTGTGTCAACTCAACATTATTACAATTGCACAGCTTTTCTTTGAGGCTATTCCCTGTCTGGTTGATGCTCTGTAATAACAATACTGAAAAAAAAATTATTAAGAACTTCCTTTTCACAATGATTTAGATCCTGGTTGTCCTCAGTCACCTCCTCATCCTCAAACCTTATAAAGACCAAGGGGGTTATTCTGGCCGATTTTGGTTTAAAATAGATGCTAAATTAAGACTATCCTATTTGAAAGTCCAAGTTTAGCACATAGTTTTGATGCTGATTACTGCTTATTATGATCTAAACTTGCCTGGAGGTGCTAAGCAGACCCCCGGGAGCTAAATTGGATAGTGCCCTGAAAACAGGCAAAGGGATCACGATGCATAATTAACCCGCTTGCTATCTGGGTGTCATGCTTGATCCCAAGATGAGCATTCAACCACATATCTGTGCCATCGGTAAGGCCATCTATTTCCACCTCTGTAACATTGTCTGACTCCACACCTGCCTCAGCTCATCTGCTGCTCAAATCCTCCTCAACTGTTTTGCTACCTCCACAACTGAAGGTGGACAGAAGTAATGTTTTTCCCCCTGTTTATCTGTAAACAATCAACCTAATCTTCCAGTCAGTGTCAGAGCTGCTGCATCTGCTGCTGATCATTCAGAAAACTGCACACTTACCTGGCTACGCTTAAAAGGATCCAGCTTCTGATGTAGTAACCTGAAGAACTCCCTCATTGCAGGAATCCATGCAGAGACCTGCAAAGATGATCAGTACAGTTGACACAACCGCTTTATACAGCACAAGCTGCCAAATGATAAGTTTAAAGGTCCAGACTGAATGTTAGTGAATGGGTGAGTATACCAATAGGTGAGTGAATCAGGTGGGTAAGTGAGTGAAATGGGCAGAGTGGGTAGAGTGGGTGAAATGGGTGAATGGGTGGGTGGATGTGTTGACGGAGGTGGGTAGGTGGGTGAGGTGGGCAATTGGGTAAATAGGTAATTGGGTGAGGTAGATGAGGTGGGTAAATGGGTGAGGTGGTTAAGTGGCTAAGAGTGTAAGTGGGTAAGAGGATAAGTGGGTGAGGTGGGTGAGCTGAATAGATGGGTGAGGTTGGTGAGCCACATAGGTGGATGAAGTGAGTAAGTAGGTAAGAGGGTAGGATGGGTAAATGGGTGAAGCAGGTAACTGAGTGAGGTAAGTGAGGTGGGTAAGTGGGTGAGTTGGGTGGGGTGGGTGAAGTGGGAAAAGGGGTAAATGGGCGAGGTAAGTGGGTGAAGCAGGTAAGTGAGTGAGATAGGTGAGGTGGGTGAGGTGCGTAGGTGGATGAGGTGGGTAAGTGGATAGGGGGTAGGTGTTAGTCGAGTCAAGGTGTAGTAGGGTGGTCAGAAGCATTAGTTGAGTCAGGTCGGGGAGTTAGTCAGGTGGTTGGGAGGGTAGTTGAGTCGGGTATGGGAGTGTAGTCAGGTCTGGTGGTCAGGGATAGTCGAATGGTTGAGGGATAGTTGGCTTGGGTTGGTAGTCAGGTGGTCATGGGGTAGTTAGGGGGCAGGGGGGAGAATTAGGTGGTTTTGAAAGATAGTGAGGCGGGGTGGGCAGGTAGTTAGGTCGAGGGTTAGTCATGTGGTTGGTGGGGTAGTTGAGGGAGGTCAAAGAGGGTATTTGGAGGATCACAGGGTGGTAGGGAGGTCAATTGTGTAGTCAGACCAGATTTTAACCTGTCTAAGATTTCCTGGCTAACTATCCAGGTAAGTACCATGGAACTGTCCCAAGTCTCCAACTCAGAATTGGAGACATTTGAGGTGGGATTGAAGGGTTTGCCCATCAGAAGTTGAAACTTCCCATGCAATTTCCATGTAGATCAGTGCATCAGGAATTTCACAGGGTCCCAATAAACATCTCAGTTGGTGTCCCAATGATCTGGACACCGTAGGATTTGACCCAATATATCTCAAAAACTAATGGATGGATTTCAATGAAACTGGATATGGCCCAAGGAAAATGTGATTAGTTCTTAGCAAAGGTCCAGATTCATTTCCAGATTCTGGAATTTTTTTAAAGTGTCCGTTAACATTAGGTATAGGGCAAATTGATATTTATTTAGAATGTTGTTGATTGTTTTAGAATATTATGAATTGTCCCAGCCACTGTGGTGGAATTTGTTACAACTGTCAAAATGTGAGCAGATTTTTCAGAGCAGTTTGTTGGATGTGGATTGGGCTGAAGCCTCTTCAGTGAGATGGAAGCTTCTCACATAGAAAGGTTAGGAACACAGCCAAGTAAAGTGGAAAAACAAACTGCTTTCTTTCTAATTTCACAGAATCATAAAATTTGAAGATGAGGCCTTGGTTTGACATCTTAACCAAAACACAGAGCCTCCAACAATGTAGCATTCCCTTAGTATTGTACTAGAGTGTCAATCATAATTTTTAGGCTCAAACGCTAAGCATGGGACTTGAGCCCAGAATCTTGTGACTCAGAGGCAATAGCGCTACCAACTGAGCCACAGCTGACACAGCAATACAAGGATTGTTGAGGCACCATTCCAGTGGAGTGATAGTGGCTCCACGAAGGACAAAACTGCTGTCCTGTCTCAGGATGACAGCATTTGTCCATCAACCCCTATCATTCCACCAGTGCCCATCCTGTTATCTATCAGCCAGCCAGCCCAAAGTACTGCTGCTTATGCTAAGATATGCAGTCCGCAGCTGGGCAAAAAACTGCTCAAAGACGTCAAGGGCATGTGTAATTTCCCCTACTGGAAGCCAGCAATCTGCCTTTCACTAGCCAGGCTGCAGTCACTGGGGTAGCACTGCATAGGAGCAATAGAGCATTTCCATTTGTAACTCTTCCTATAATTAAACAGTCCCTGCCCACATGCAGCCAGATCTGGACAACAGTCAGGCTTGGGCTAATAAATAACCAGTAACATTCATGCCACATAAGTGCTAGGCAGTGGCTATCTCCAGTAAGAGAGAATCTAACCAGCATGATCAAATCCCCCACCATCAACTGCCTGGGGAACATTGTTGATCAGAAACTTGGCTGGACCAACATATTTAAATTCTGTGCCTTGAAATTCTGTGTTAAGTGACTCACCACTTGACTCCTGAAAGCTTTTCCACCACCTACAAGATACCAATCAGAAGTGTGATGCATTACTCTCCACTTATCTGCATGACTGCAATTCCTTTAACCTTAAAGAAGCTTGACACCATCCAAAGCAGCCTGTTTGATTGGCCCTCCATCCACCACCAGCATGGGCTGGATTTAATGCACTCCTGCCGATGGGTTTGAAGGCGGGGAGGCATGTTAAGTCCAGTGGGCAGTCTGCCCACCATCTATCCGCCTGACCCTGCACCCACTGTAATTATACCAGTGGCCAGGTTGGTGTTGGACAGCTCAGCCATCATGCCCACTCAATCACCTCATCCTGCCACTGCTGGCATTTAACCGGTGCTGGGGGAGGCCCACACCTAGCAAACAGCCCAACAGATTCACCTGCACAGGCTAGTGGTAGGTGGGGAGGTGTCTCTTCTTAACGGACTGCCTGTGCCCATCAGTGGATCACACCACCACCCCCTCCCCCACCGAGATTTAACCATGTCCCAGACTGCCCACTCCCATGGCCTGAAATTTGACCTCCAACTCCCCTTGCCCCCTCACCAGCACCCCCCGTCCCCGCCCAGTCTTACTAGCTTGACACCCAAGGGGATTATTTATGAGGATACCGTCTTCTTCGATGTTTTCAGTTTCCCTGCTGCCCACAGCCTCAGTAATGGCGTCTCAATGGTAGGCACCACTGTCTCCTCCATGAGGGTTAGGACTTGCAGGCGTGCCTGTCCCCACATATTGCCTCTGGTTGTGGGCCATCTTGCCTTGCAAGAGACAGGGAAATGAGTCAATGAGTGTTATGCATTCTGTTTGGGTGATGGTAATGTCATGGTTAAATAACTGACAGCGTATACAAGCTGTGAGATGTGGGTATGAGGCTTGCAGCAGTGCTAACTGTGTGACGGCACAGTGAACTATTTAAATATCAGCTATGAGTCACAATTGATAGAGATCGGCGGTAAGTGAGTGATGCAGATGTGGTGAATTGAGCCATTGTCTGAGACAAGTGGTCTATTTAGTGGAATATGGCATTTGAATATTGCATTCACTGACTTTGAACACTCAGGTGAAGTATTTGACTTCTTGCAACTCTGCATCTAGATCCTTGGGGCCATACTCCTGACACTGACCTCCATGACCATCTGCCCCCAATGCCTTCCGAGCGTGTGTTTAGAAAGCTTCCAGGCCCCTTGTGAATACAGGATATATATCTCTCTCTCTCTCTGGTGGAGTCATTTCCGACATGACTGCCAGCCCCTCCCCCAGTCACAACGCACCTCCCCTTTAAATGATGAAGCAACGGATGTTAACTTTAAGTAGTGCTAGCCACTCATAATATTAACCAATGAACAGTGCAGTTAGCGCTGACTGGACGCAGTGATCATTCAAATGAACAAGCGGAACAAAGTTGGCATGCTGTCTGCATTGCAATCAACGGGCAAAGGTTAATTGCACATCACGATCTCTGCACCTGTTTTTGGGTACTCTCCAATTTTAGCTCCCACAGTGGGCAAAAATTTGTCTCATTCTCAGGTAGTTTATTGTGTAAGATTTAAAATTTAAATGATCAAAGAAAAAAAATCCCTTTTCAATCCCATAAATAGCTATTGTTATGTGATTGAAGTAAGCTGCAGTCACACTAATTGATTTTCTTCACAAAGCATTTTGCCTTTGTGAGAAGCGAATTCCACGCCTATTATTTAGAATTTGTACCTGAACATTAAACTTGATTTATTTGATATTGGCTGGCAGCATTTGATTTTCTGTAAAACAATCCACTGCAGAGGAATGTCACCATGAGCGACGGCAAGCCTTTCCATTCTGACTGCAGACTCTTGGCTTCTCATCACATTAAAACTGTCTCCCAGCTAATGGATGTAATTGATCTCAGCCTCATCCAGATTCAGAAGATAAACCATGCAAATTGTTCCTGCTCGACTTTAATAGAACCCCCTTAATGAGACAATCAAGAAATTTCAGTCTTGATTTCCTCTTTTGAGCTTCACGTTGGCAATTAATGCGTGCTGAGTTTCCTTGACTCTTTTCCTGTTATTGTGCAAGATTGCACAAGTTAGAACATGGCCACAGCTGAAAACACTCAAAGAAAATGTTATTCCCTTCAATGCAGATGATCAAAGATATCACAAATAGGATAGCAAAGACTATTTAATTGTTTAAATGATCAACTTTTTAAAAAAAAATCACAACATGAAATGCTAATTTGTATGTGTACATGTTTATTTCAATGTTTGTGTGCATGTACTTTGTGTTCTTATATAAGTTAATGTATACATGCACACATACATACACACACATATGTGTATATAGATATATATAAATATATATATCACAGAATCATATAATGGTTACAACACAGAAGGAAGCCATCTGGGCCAGTCATGCCCATGCTGACTCATTGCAAGTGCAACTCAGCTCATCCCACTTCCTCTGCCCTGGCATCTTCAATGAATTGTGCACATATACTCCAGGTACCTCTGCTCCTGCACCCTTTTTAGAACTATAACATTCATTCTGCTTTGCCTCTCCTCATTCTCCTACCAAAATGTATCATTTCACACTTAAATGCATTACATTTCATCTGCCATGCTTTCACCCATCTACGAGCCTCACTATCTCCTCTTAAAGTCTATCACTATCCTCCTCATGGTACACGATACTTCCAAGTTTCATGTCAGCTGCACATTTTGATATTGTGCCTTGCACACTCAAGTATAGGTCATTAACATAGATCAAGAAAAGTGGTAGTCTTAGTGCCAACCCCTGGAGTACCCCACTGTATACCTTCCTCCATTCCAATCAACAACCACTCAACCATACTCTGATTCCTGTCATTCAGCCAACTTCATATCCATACTGTCATTGCCCTTTATATTCCATGGGCTGTTGTGTGACAGAAACCCTTCAAGTGTGAGGTTTATGATAAAGTTTTCATGATATCTATGAGGTTTCTGAGACACTAGAGGATTCACACAGGGAAGTAACCCTTCAAGAGTTAGGTAAGCAAGCAGCCAAGCTTTCACAGTTATCGAAGCTGATGAAGCACCAACACATTCAAACAAGGAGAGAAATTCTTCAGGTGCGATGTTTGTCACAAGCCTCTTACTCACTCTTCTGATCTCCTAATGCACCAGTGGATCCACACTGGGGAGAAGCCATTCAGTGTGAGTGTGTGACAAGGCTTTCATACAGTCAGCATATCTCCTCATCCATCATAAAGGCACTTTATCAGTGTATTTTGGAAGTCCATGTAAACTACATCAACCTCATTACCATCATCAGCTTTCTCTTTTATCTCATCAAAAGCTCAATTAAGTTAATTAAACATGATTTGCCTATAACAAATCAGTGTTGGCTTTCCTTAATTAAAACACATTTGTCAAAGTCATTGTCAATTTTGTCCTGGATTATTTTTCTGACAGCTTTCCCACTATTGAGGTTAAACTGATTTGCCTGTAGTTGCTGTGTTTATTCTTACACCCTTTATTGAAGAAGAATGTAACATTTGCAATTCTCCAGTCCTCTGGCACCACCATATAAGTATATATAAAAAATATAGTGCTTGATGATAATTAGCTATAGTCCACAAAGGACCCTAGGCATCTCTATCCATTTGGGAGAGGCAATTATTTAGCAGCATAGGAATTAGGAGCAGTAATAAGCCATTCCGCCTTTCGAGCCTACTCTGCCATTTCATAAGATCACACTGATCTGATTTTGGTCTCAATTATATGACTTGAGGAGCGCAACTCCACATCAAGCATGGGCAAGGCTCCATGAACTACCAGAGCCATTACAGGGATTGAACCAGCACTGTTGGCACCATTCTGCACCACACACTAGTCATCTAGCCAAATGAACTACCCATAGTGGTCACCTTAGACATGATCATTCTCACAGCTTATTGAAAGTAAGGCAGTTTATTAACAAAAAAAAGTGGTCTACTATGTAATTTACCTTTTATATGATGCATCTATTATTCCTTTACAGGTAAGTTTGTATGCATAGAATTCCATCTCACACCTGATGCAGGGGCTTGAATTTTGCCCTTGGTGGGCGGGCATGATCAGCGGGCCCACAACTGGTTGGGAAACAGGCCGCTGCCTGAGATCAGCTCCCAAATGTGATTTCACGCTGGCTAGCCAATTAAACCCAGCAGGAAACACGTCTTCCCAGTGGTTGGGAAGAAGCGAGCACTTGGGGGGGGGGGGGGAGGGGGTGCCTGTCGGATGCCAGGTTCAATGCGGACCCAGTGGCTGGTTTAAAAATGGCACAGGCAGCTCCTTGAAGGTTGCCAGGGAAGAACATATCTTCTGTGTTGTGAACACAGAGGTTATGGCATCAAGTGCAGCTGAAGATGACAGAAGGGAGTGCAGGTCAGCTGGGCACTCAGCCCCCCGCTTTTCTGTGAGTGCCTCACAGTCCTCCAGGGGGAGGTAGTTGTCCCCAGAGATAGGAGGAGGAGGCCACTGCACCTCACAAAAAGAGCTTAGGAGGAAGTGGAAGCGTAGGTCAGCAGCCATGACGTTCTGCAGCGCACATGAGTTCAGTGCCACGAAAGGTTTAGCAACCTGCTGTGCTCAAGAAAGTTGAATACTTTGTTGGCATGGATCAGTGTGTTGAAGTGTTTAGGTGTGGCCATCTCCCTGTGGAGCTCAGGGGTGTTAGAGTCTGATTGCCAACTGTCAATGATGCCGGAGCTGGCCAAGAAGGTGAGCCCTGGCTTTCGGACTGAATGCTTTTCAGATCGAGGGCCATGACTCACATGTGCCCTGCAAGATGTTCCTCAGCTGGGGTTGGCCAGGCTGCAATGATGCTGCAGGTAGAGAGTGCACTAATCCATCCTCCTCTGTCTTTTCAGGAGAAGACGACCCATAACAACATTGAGAGGTCATGGACAGGTGAAGGGTCCCCAAACCTCCTAATCCTAACAAGGCTTGAACCAAGATGTCTTGGAGCTGGAGACACCATACACTTTGGTCAACAGGATGCTGAGAGGCTGGGATGTCAGACAAAGGAGAAAGTGCAGTGCACAGAGGTGAGAGTTTTGGATGGTGCAAACATTCTTGTGTAGTCTCATCATTGATGGGACCCTCAAACCTGGAGTCCTCATTGCTCAGTGAAAGACGATGGCACCATGATGCAGATCTCCATTGTCTCACCAGGGTGCCTGGCATGCACAGTGACAGTGTGATGACTTAAAGTAATGACATGTTGTTGTTCTCCCTTAGATTCACCAGCACACACTCAATCACTGGACCCCGAAGAGCCATCCCCATGCCAGAACTGCCAGGCCTCACACGCACCTGTGTTATACCCACTCTCTGAACCAGGCACCAGCGCAGGTTCCAACACCTTGGTGGGCATTAGATCCTCAGCTAGAATGTCAGAGCACAGCGGTGAGGACACTTTACACTCGCTTGAGGTGCAGGCGGAGGCAGAGAGTGGACTGCTGGAGACCAGGCCGATGCTGAATCAAAAGCAAATTATAAGCCTTTGGAGTCGTCCGTTAGGTGGCAGATGGTGGATGTCCAGCGGGATGTGCGGGAGGATCTGGCAGAGATACATGAGGGTGTATGTGCCATGGTCTCTGCTGTGGAGGAGCCCATGCAGAGCACTACGTTGACCCTCATGGCTGAACACACTGCTTCCTCCATTGAGAGAGTGGCGACTCTCATGGAGAGGCAGCTCCAGGAACAGAATCAGGGGCTCCTGGGTATGGTTGCATTCGGACCTATAAGCCCTCACGCAGGCAGTGACCTCAGGTGGTCAGCGCCAATGTGGGAGATGGATGAGGCACCCAGTATCCCAGCTAGGTGCCTGTCCATTAATGGGGAGCAGGGAGGTCCAGAACAACCTCACATTGGTGCAAGATCTGCTTGCCTCCTCCCCTCAGGGCGCTCTTGGATGATGGCAGCTGCTCCTCCGCCCCTCTGCCAGTGATAGTGACACCTGATGAGGCTGCGATGACTGGGGAGATGCCAGCCGTGGCACTGGCTGCTTCCTCCCAGGTGGGGCCAGCACAGGCTCCACTGGCCAGAGGATGACTGCCAAGATCATCAAGGCCAACAAGAGACCAGAGTCAGCAGGCTGCCTCCAAGGCCACTGCCAGTGAGGAAGGGGCACCAAGATGTAGCACCCGCAAAGATAAGTTTAAGGCACCATGAGCACAAGCGTACTTGTCATGGGTGTTCTTCTGTCGACTAACATTTTGTTTATGTTTACTGGACTGGGAATTAAGACCAGAGAAAGTGATGTTAATTTTTTTGGATTGTCAAAATGAGATAAATTTTATTTTTGTCCCAATGGCCCAACTACGTATTTGTATTTTTTTGGTGCAGGGTGTGTCAGCATGTAATGCTGGACATGAGTGGCTCTAAACTTTATTGCACAGGCACTGTGTGGTTCAAATGAAAGGGTCATTTCAGACATCCGAGTTAAAGGTGGCAGCCCTTGAATGAGGTGGAAGCAGATCTTTGGCAGCCTAGCTGAAGAAGCATTGGATCAAGGCATCCCTGCCTCCCTGAAGGATATAGAGATCTGCCTCCACGCTCTCAGCGTTCTCCTCACCGTGCTCCTCTTCTGACTCACTACTGAACTGATCATCTGTAGCCTGTGAAGCTGTGGCAAGACCCTCTTCCTCCAGTTGGACCCCCCTTGCCAGTGCCAGATCATGGAGAGCACAGCATACAACCACTATCAGTGATACCTGCTTTGGGGGGTATTGTAGTGCTCCCCCTGAACGATCCAGGCATCGGAAGCTCATCTTGAGAAGACCTATGGTCCTCTCTATCACCGCCCTTATGGAATCATGACTCCTATTATAACCCTGTTCTGCCTCTATTCCTGGGTGACAGAGAGGCATCATAAGCCACCTTTTCACTGGATAGCCCTGTCACCCAGTAGCCAACCATCCAGCCAGGCTGGAGCACTGAAGAGATTCGGCACCTGGGAGTGTCTGAGGATATAAGCGTCATGGGAGCCGCCAGGGTACCTTGCACAGACTTGCAGAATCTGCATCCTGTGGTCACAAACTATCTGGATGTTCATCGAGTGGAATCTCTTCCTGTCAATGAAGGCACCCGGCTGACCCACTGGCACCTTGACATGTGTGCAGTCGATGTCACCCCAGACATGGGGGAGCCCAGCAAAACCTACAAACCCTCTGGCTCACTCTGCCTGGCTGGCCTTGTCCATACGGAAATGAATAAATGTAATTACCTGACTAACAGAGCATCTGTCACCAGCTTGACCCAACAGTGGACAGCTGAATGGGAGACTCAACACAGATCCCCCACTGACCTCTGGAAAGAGCTAGCGGCATAGAGATTGAGGGCCACTGTGACCTTCAGAGCCACTGGATTGGGTGTCCACCCATACAGTTGGAGGTGATCTCAGGCCCAATCATCTGACAAATGGAGGTCACGGTCTCCCTGGAGAAGCGGAGACTCCTTCGGCACTGCACTTCAGACATAGTGAGGTAGCTGTATTGTCGCCTGTAAACCCTGGCAGCAGGATAGTGGCGTCTTCTGTGGCCCCTTCTGCCTTGGACTACTTGGCCCCTTGCTCCCGCGCCTCTCCTCCCACAGGTCGCTCCCCTGGAAGCTGCATTGGGACAACTGGTCTCCTCTCCCTTCTGCCCCTCTTTTCCTCCTCAGAGGAGGTGCCACCAGCAGAGACCATAATCCCAATTACCAGGGTAACAGAAGGCTGGTACCTGGAAGGGTCCACACAGTCAAAATCCTCTGGGGGCCTTGGAGACATCAATGAGTCCTGAAATGAAGCCTTGAAATGCTAAGAATGAGGCTCAGAGCGGAGATGAAGCTGTAAAGTTCAAATAAGCAACCAGCAGCAAACCATCTCCTAAACTCCTCACTGCTCACACTGGTGATGCTGCTGACTCTTTTTAACCCACTCTAGGATGATGTCGGCTGCTTGCCTGCCCGTTTTGCCCAGGTGGCGAGTGCAAAATCACATGGGCAATGTAAAATCGGGTTCAATTGGGTTTTTAATGGCCTTAAGCTTTTAATTGATGGTGGGTGCAGCTCCGACTACTGTGGGTGCCTGCCAACCTGAAGATTGGATGCATGTGCGATGATGTCGGGATGCTTGCCCGACATCTTCTCGCTCTATTTTCTGCCTCATCGGGTCAGGCGTGTGCACGCCCGCAAAGCGCAAAATTCTGCCCAGGGTTACTGTAACATAAAGAGAAATGCTGGAAATACTGAATAAGTCTGGCAGCATCTGTGCAGAGAGCACAAGAATTCACATTTCAAGTCAATGACCTTACATCAGAACTGGATATGTTAGAGACATAACATACTTTAAACAAGTGAAAAGGGTGGGGCAAAAGGTGGTGAAAAGAACAACGGGGAAGGTCTTTGATAGTGTGGAAGGCAGGAGAGATTAAGTGACTAAAAGGTTGATGGTACAATGCCAAAGGGATAATAGGACAAGTAAAGAAACAAAAGGTGTGTCAAGAGGAGTGAATGGCAGAATCATTAACAGCTGCCATCCAAAAGAGAAATGAAATAAAAAAAGGAATGGAAAAAGAGAAAACACCAAAACCACCAAAGGGAAAATAGGCAAAATGGGGACAAAGGTTGCAATCTGAAGTTGTGGAACTCAATGTTGAGTCTAAAGAATGGTAAATTGCATAATTGAAAAAATGATGTGATGTTTCTCACATTTACTTTAAGCATCATTGGACAGAGGACAGAGAGATCAGAGTGGGAGTGAGGTGAAGGGTTAACATGTTAGGTGACCAGAAGTTAAGGGTCACACTTGCAGACTGAACGATGGAACTCTTCAAAATGGTCACCCAAGCTGCATCTGGTCTCCCCAGTGGAGAGCAGCAAATATATTAAACTGAAAGAAGTACAAGTAAATTGCTGTTTCACCTTG
Organism: Carcharodon carcharias; assembly: GCF_017639515.1. NCBI lineage: Eukaryota > Metazoa > Chordata > Chondrichthyes > Lamniformes > Lamnidae > Carcharodon > Carcharodon carcharias. Next base: position 55,775,316 of record NC_054470.1, on the reverse strand, counting down.
AAGCAATGTTTGGGACCTTGGACGGAGAGAAGGGAGGAAGTGAAATGACAAGCAAAAACAAAATTAACTGGAAAAACTCAGCAGGTCTGCGGAGAGGTTTTGAGAGATTTTGAGTCCATATAACTTCATCAGTAAAATGGCAAGTGTTGGATCTCCTGGGCTTTCATGGAAAGATGCTGTGGAAGGAAGGGTCTTTAGGGGTGATTGTGAAGCGGACAAGAGTGCTAAGGAGGGAAAAGTCCCTTTAGAATGCTGAAAGAGGAAAGGGGAAAATGTGTTTGGTGCTGGTGTTACACTGGAGGTGCTGGAAATAGCAGGCGATGATTTTCTTAATTTGGAGGTTAGTGGGGTAGAAGGTAAGGACAAGGGGAACTCCTTCTAGGAGGGAGAGGAGGGGGTGAGAGCAGAAATGTGTCAAATGGAACAGATAAGACTGATTTTCCTGCCAAACATAGTGGGGAGGAACCCTTGGTTGAGGGAAAAGGAAGACATATTAGAAGTACTAGCATGGAAGGCTGCATTGTCAGAACAAATGTGATAGATGGAGAAACTGGGAGAATGGAATGGAGCCCTTACAGGAACCAGGTATGAGGAAATGGAATCAAGATAGCTGTGTGAGTCATTAGGCTTATAACGATTATTGGTTGATAACCTAACCCAATAAATGGGGAGAAAAGGAATGGAACGGAAAAGAAGTGTTGGAGATGGACCACGTGAAAGTGAGAGAAGGGTGGAAATTGGAAGCAAAGATGATGAAATCATGAAATCAGAAAAAGGCATTGAAACAGTCCTCAAAGTTCTGGAAAAAGAGAATAGGAGGGGGCCTGAGCAGGTCCGGAACAAAGAATGTTCTACTTATCCCATTGAAATACAGACATAGCTAGGGTTGTCATAGCAACACATTTTATTTGGAGGAAGTGAGAGAAGTTAGTAGAGAAGCCGGTCAATGTGAGAACAAGTTTGCCAGGTGGAGGAAGGTTATGGTGGATGGTAACTGTTTTGGCCTCCTTTCAAGGAGGCCTTTCAAGTTCTCATACAGTCCTTGGGGGTGGAGGTGTAAAGAGATTGGATATATATGGTGAAAAAGAGATTGTTATGTCCAGGAAACTGGAATCTGTTAAAGTGATGGAGGGAATTGGAAGGGTAATGGATGTAGGTGGATGAAACTGGACAAGCAGATAAAAAATATAATCAAGGTAGGAAGAGATCACTCTAGTAGGGCAAGAACAGGTTTAAATGGTGGTTCTACCAGGGTAGTCCTGTTTGTGCATTTTGGGAAATAGGTAGAAGTGAGCTGTTTGGGAGTGGTGGAATATGAGTCTGAAGGCCGTGGAAGGAAGATGTCCGGAGGAGATGAGGTCGGTGGCAGTCTTGAAAATGATGGCTGAATGTTCACCGGTACGTCATGGTCCAGGGGAAGGTTGGAAAAAGTGTCAGAGAGTTGGAGTTTGGTTTTTGCTAGGTAGAGGTCAGTACGCCAAACAGCAACAGCAATACCCTTGTTAGCAGGTTTGATAGCATCTCTAACTTTCCCCAGTTCTAAAGAAGGGCTTGAAACATTAACTTTGCCTGTCTGTCTCTCCACCGATGCTTCCAGACCTGCTTTTTAGTTCCAGCATTTTCTGTTTATGTTTCAGATTTCTAGCAGCTGCAGTATTTTGCTTTTCTGCAGGAATACTATAGCATTGCTATCAGGTCATACTCCTAAAGGCGATGTCTTCAAATAATGATATTCATATAAAGGATTGTGATAAAGTGAAATAATGGATAGTGCCCTAAGCTATACATTACTATTCCACATTGTACAGGAGCCCATTTAAAAATTATGATATTTTGAGAGTAACTTATTCACTGGTGTGAGGCCTCTTAAATAGTAAGTGCAGTTTACAGAGATTTGGAACAATAATGTTACAGTCTGATCTCCAACTTGTATCAGCAAGGCTTTGTTCCAGTGGAGGCATCTTATATAAATACTCCTTTTGCAGTTTCTCTTTCAAATGTTCCAAGTGATTGATATTATTTAGTTATTGTTAGAACAATTAGGGTCAATGTTGGTGTACAGTTTTAAACCAGTGTAAGAACACATGCAAATAATGCCTGAAAGGTGACATAGTAATAGCCCTCAAATTTTATAGATCAGCCTATTTGCTGAAATATTCAGCTACAAATGCAGAACTTGGAAGGTGCAAGAGAACACACAAATGGTGACAGTGGAAAGCTGCATCAGATGAAATTTAAAGGGATATGAATAATTAACAGAAAGTGACAGAATGGAGGGACACAAAGTCTTGCAGCTTTTAAAAGTCTCAAAAGGCATACAAATCCTTGATTATCTTTTCCAAGTCAGTCACCTTGAAAGGGTATGTCAAAGTTTCGAAAAAAAAACACACTTGCAATAAGGAAACTGAATTATTTAATGAAGATCATGGTCACTTGTTGGCTGGTAAATTCCTTTCACCAGTCATTTTCTGCCTGTTTCTTATAACCCCGGGAAGAACCAGATAATTACCAGCTGCAAAATAAAGCAGCAAATATACACTAATTGACCTCAGAATGTGTCTATTTACATGAATTAGATATCGTGGTCACAAAACTACAGGCTTTTTCACACATATTTGCACATTAGTAGAAGAACAAAGGTTTATGTATGACTTGCTGTAGTGCTTTTTTTCTCTTTTTAAATAGCATATCCTTCAATGCAATGACAGTTCCATCAAATGGCCATGATGCACATTACATTTATCATGTAGACAGTACTTGTAGGAATGTGTTGCAGCCAACATTCTGACATATGTTCCTCTTCTGTTTCTAAAGGTAATACCCAAGAACTAGCCTAACGTGCGGCAGATGGATATCAGCCTAGTCCCTCACTACTTCAATTATTCCAAACTACACAGCACCACTGACACGTTCAGCCTCCCACTCAAGTGGCAGTGCATGTGCCAGAAAACAAGCAAAACCAGCCAGAAGTCTGCAGCCGTGGATCTGAGAGCAGCTACAAAGTCACCTCATGATGTACCACAAGGAGGCAAGGATTCAAGTGTCCCACTGAAAGCCAGAATTTAACAGGTAGACCAAGAATACAAATCCCACCTATGGTAACCAAGGGATTTAGGGTAAAACATTAGGCACAAGATTTCATAACTTTTGGGAAATTAAATTTGACAGCATTTTCTTTCACCTGCAGACAATTTCATTCTGATGTAGAATCAGGATTTAGCAAGTCCAAGCATTGGCAATAGTTCTAATAGCGATAAAGGTGTACTGAGCCATTGCAGTAAAGTGATTTGTCCATTTTGAGAGAAGTGTTACTTCTTTGAGCAAATCTGATGCTCATTTGTGGTAGCCTACTATATGACTTTCTGCCTCTAAGGCTGTTTCACCTGCGATCTCTTCTCATCAATCACCAGGGCCTTGCTCTGCCCTCATCTGTGGATGGCCTCCTGCTCCTCTTACTGTTCCATTGTTAGGCCTTTCTGGAAGGCAAAGTTGTGCAGCATACAGGAGACTATAATAATCTTTGAAAGCCAGGCAGGGCTGTATTATAAGCAACCCCTTGATTCCTCCAGGCATCTAAGTACTGCATCAAGATGCCTATTGTGTGTTTGAAAATGATCCAGAAGACTGCATGAGTTTCATTGTATCTTTGCTCAGCATCTGTTCAAGCTGTCTCAGCAGTGCCATAAGCCAGCACTGAAGAAGGTCGCCCAGTCTCTCCAAGGAGCTCTGCTTGCTGTCTGCCTTCTCTTTCAAGCAGCCCAGGTACACAGAATTATTTTAAAATGTAGGCATCATAATTGCTGCCTGAGAAACAAAGCTGACCTGTAAGACCCTGTGTGGCAGATCCGTGACCATTTGCACATTGATACAGTGGATTCCATTTCTGCTTTGTGAAAACCTTATATTTAGGGTTTGGATGGACAAGTGGGTGTCAATAGTATTGCTGTAGAAAACGGAAATATGAACCCGTTGTTCATGAGGAAAGTGTTCACGTGGGAAACTGCCTTATTGTGCTGCAGGATGACTGACACTGCTGGTGCGCATTTCTTCGAATGAGCTTGAAGTAGAAATAAGTTAGGGTTGTGGTAGTCTTCCTTTTGGATCTCGGAGTGTCAATGTGTTGGAGGTATTCTGTGGGTCAGTTGGAGTAGATTGTGCAATTGTCACTGCCAACGTGGTGAGGTGGAGCCAGATAAAGAAGATTTCCTCAGACATTCAGAGGTAGGTGTGCCTGAGGCTGTGTACTTAACACTGAAACTGGAGTAGTCTGGTCAACTCTCAAGCATGATCCACTATCTAATTAGATCATGGTTCATATAGCTCAAATCCATTTACCCATCTTAGCTCAATATTCTTTTGCAGGGTATGGTATCATAACGATTATGTCACTGGGCTGGTAATCCAGAAGCCTGAACTTTTTCTTATTATTTGTTTAATATTTGTTTTGTTCGTAGAAAGGGAGCCTCGCTGGCAAAGCCAACATTTATTGCCCATGCCTAATTGACCTTGAGAAGGTGGTGGCAAGCTGATTTCAACTGCTGCAGTCTAAATGGTGTAGGCACACCCACAGTGCTGTGAAGGAGGGAGTTTCCAATTTTGACCCAGCAATGATGGAGGGGCAACAATATAGCTTCAAGTCAGAATGATATGTTACTTGGAGAGGAATTTGCAGGTGCTGCCATTTGTGGGAATATGGATTCACATTGCCCATGTATATTATTGTTTGTGGGATCAGCATATGAGGAGTTAAAACAGCTTTCAGTTCTACTGAATAAAGGTACTTTGTGAAGTGGTCTAAGGCAAGATTGAGGGACTGAAGGGATGGGAAGGTCGCCCTTCATGTCTTGAGGGTTTAGGACATGATGTTTGGTCACTATCATAATAAAGCGATTGAAGAGCTGAAGTGAACCGTATAACCACAGTAACTGATCATTGGGGTATCTTCTTGACTCCGTTTTATCTGATGTCTGTTTGTCAATTACTGTATTATCATTTGGTGTTAATATGCATTGGATGTAGAGAAAAAAAGGTAGAATTGGTATGTGTTTTGAGTAAACCACTGTTTGCGACTGTCATGCTGCAATGGTAAAACACCTGAGTCCGTATAGTGAATGATGAACTCAATAATAAAGAATCATATATTCAAGATAGAATCATATTGCATGATTTGACTGAGAGCTCATTTTAGAATGTCTATCATGATCTTGTTAAAGACAAAGATTTGATTCTGTTGTTATTACAATTTATGTCTGTGTTTAGAGTAACAAAATAAAATAGAAGAGGAAAGAAGTCCAGCAGCATTCCCATGTGTTTTCTGACCTTGACCTTCCAGCTGGTAGAGGTCATGGGTTTGGAAGGTGCTTTAAATAAAATTGGTAAATTGCTGGAGCATATCTTGTAGATGGGTGCACACTGCAGCCACGGTGTGCCAATGGTGGAGAAGTGAATGTTTAAGGTGGTGGATGGAAGGACTACTGTTTGTAAGGGAAAGGAGGCTCTGAGACAGTAGGACCTTGTAACATGTGATGTCAGAACTTTGATCTACGTCTCTAATAAAGAAAGAAACTAAACCAATGGAAGCGACATTTAGAGAAATGATGCAGACTACATGAGCTCTGCAAGAGCCCACTGGGCTACATAAGAAAGGTACACTCAGATCTTTGTGGTCCAACAGGAGACCACCTGACGACTAGTGAGCCAGGCTGTGCAGCATTATTATGAGGTTGTTCAGTTAAGACAGTGGGAGGGATGAGGATCCCAGAAGTCAGACGGAGGAAAGTTAGTCAGGGATTAAAAGGATGTTGAAGTGAGGTTCGACTAATGAAACAGTGAATGAAGTCACTTCATTATTTTGGTTCTGAAACCCAACAGGAACTGATGGTTCTGTAATAACTTCAGAAGTTCAATTACATATTTAGACTTGACGTTTGCCTGATGACTTGGTGGATAAGTTAATTGGGAAAAGCCAATTATTTTACACCCTTGGATCTGACCAAAGGATACCAGTAGATCCCTTTATTGGAATTCACAAAAGAAAAAGCAGCTCTTGTAGATTCCAAGGGGCTCTACCAGTATACCATCACGTCATCTGAATTGCTTGGGAGTACAGCCAGCTTTCACAGGCTCATGAAGCAAGTATTGATGCCTCACTCCTAGAATACAACATTATACTTTGTTGATGTTATTACCTAGAGTACAGACTGGGGTTCACATTTACGCAAAGTAGTGGCTGTAGTAGACAGCCCAAGGATGTTTGGGCTCACACCAAACCTGCAGGCGTGGCACATTAGTTTGTCAGAGACCAACTACCTATGATACATTGTGGGGGTGGGGTGGTAAGGTTCAGATACATCACGGAAGCTCTGAGCAGAGAGTAAGAAACAAGTTAGGGCTTTTTTTTGGATATTGGCTGACAAATTACTTCAATTTACTTCCTCTTACCAACCTGACTAAAGCTGAAGCACCAACCCTGAGGCACAGCTGTTCTCCTGGATCTGAACTAAGTGATGTGCAATAATCCTGTACCCATGGGCCTGAGTTTTTCAGGTGGCGGGCGGGCTTGGAGGAAGTGGGCAGGGGACAATAGCGGAGCTGATCGCCTCCCGTAATTGGTTCCACGCCACCATTTTATGCCGGCGGGCCAGTTAGGCTCGTCCAGCATAATACACAAGCAGTAGTGATCAGCACTACCTGTGCGGGCAGGGGGAGGAAGGAGAGTCGGGACTAACGCTCTTTCACGCATGCGCATGAAAGAGTGCTTCAACCTCCCTAACGCACGGAATTGTCTCAGGGAGATTGAATTGATATCAAAGTAATTAAATAAATGGATCAAAGTTGTATTGAACATGTCCCATCTCATGTGACTGTGTTACATGAGATGGGACATGTTTTTATATTTAGGAAAATAATTTTATTTATTTTATAAAAGCTTTAGGAAACCTCATCCCGCTTGTGGATGAGGTTTCCTAAAAAGCACAAAGGCCGCTTGGCCTTTTTACCTGCCTGCCAACCATAAGGTTAGACAGGCAGTGTTAAAAATTACTTCAATTACCTTCTTAATGGCCTGAATAGGCCATTTACACATTAGCGGGCATGCAGCCGGCATGTCAGGCCCACCCCTGCATGCTGACTGAAAAACCCTGCCCATGGTCTCAGACTTCAACAAAAACTTGTGTTGCAAATTGATGCCTCAGGTAGGTTTGGGAACTGTACTCTCAAGTAGTTAAGGAACAGGAATATCTATCTACCTGAGCAGGAAATATGCCTAGGGAATCACAGAGTCACAGAAGAACCATGCTACATTACAGTAAAATAAGAGTGGCTATCGATTAATTGGGAAAACATTAAGGTATTATCTACTGTGCAACAGATTCTCCCAGTGACTGATCACATGCCCCTCAAATGGATGCAGTCAACAATGAAAATAACTCCTGTGTTAGCCAGTGGTCTGTCACTCCAACCCTATTGTTTTGAGGTGGAACACTGGATGGAAGTGGCTCTTGGGAGCCCTCATTTGTATCTTGCCTTGCAGTGCGGGCTGATGGTTCTGTGCTGAGGGGATGTGTGTCAGGATGATTGAAGACCAGAATGGTAGCTGCAAGTGGGAAGCCTTGATCCCAGAGAAAGGAAGTGACCCCTTTAAGAACTTTCCCTTTAAAGGTGATTGCACCTGATGTGGGAGCACCTGGATAGGGAGGAGACTTTCCTCAGCTAGCTGGGCATAGAAGGGAGCTTCACGACTTGTAGACCTGGAGGTTCAAGTTGTATGACTTTTTTTTACTTTGTGTTATGCAATAAAGGGGGTTTGGAATTTGAATTATTCAAGGGGTAGCATTTTCCCCCCTTTGGGGGGTTTGTGTGGGTGAGGGCAGATGGATTTCTGATCTGCGACGCGCGCCACCATTTTATGTGGGTGAGCCAATTAAGGCCTGCTCAGTGGGATGTCCACCCGGAAGTGCTGTGCGCTCCCTGTATGGGCAGAGCGGTGCGGGGTGGGGGGGTGGGGGTTGTGCTGGGGTGGGATTCCCTGAGCTGGGAGTGCTTAATTTACTAAGAAATTGCACACTACTTAAACTAGTAACAAAAGTCATTTTCAATTAATTAAAACAAGATTACTCATGATTGGTAGACTAAAGACTGATAAATCCTTTTTTTTTGCAGTAAACCTGTGTCACTGTCACATGAGCAGGGACATGTCAATTACTTTTATTTAAAAATGTTATACACATTTTAAAACCTTCATGAAACCTCATCCCACCCCTGGATGAGGTTTCATGTTTTTTTCTGAAGGCTGCCTGGGCTCTTCCCCTGCCCGCCAACCTACAGGTCCATTAATTAGTTTAATTACTTTTTTAAAGGCCTTAAGTGGCCATTGACAGTTTGGTGGGCGTGGAGCTGACTCAGCTGTGCACCTGCTGAACTGAAAATCTAAATAACGTGTGGTGACATCGGTATGTACACCCAATGTCACCGTGCGTCATTTTACCCGCCAGCGAGTGGGCCCCGCCCCCTGCTCGCCAACAGGAAAATGCTGCCCAAGGACTACAGTTTGTAACCAAAGGTGGCTGAGATGGTAGGTCCTTGTAAAGGCCCTGTTGAAGCTATATTACTTTGAATACCATAATCAGATCACCCTTTAATCTTCAATCCTCAAGTTTATGTTACCTGTCCTCACAATTCAATTCTTTGATCTATAGTATCATTCTGGTCAATCTGCACTGTACCCCCTCCAGTGTCAACAGGCATGGTGCCTAAATGGGATGAAGTATTGCAGATAACTGCAGGAATGGACTGGTTCTGATAACCTGTCTCTGGTGCAGGTGAACCTGCCTTATACCCACTTTCCTTTCTCTTCTTCCTCCTTGCAAAAAAATTCTAAGAGGCCAAAAAAATTCTTATTCCCAGAGTTTTAATTATAACAATTAAAAACTGTTACTAAAAGTTTTTATTGAAAAAGGTAAACAAAAATGGTGTGAAAAATAAATTAGAAATCCAGCTCTCAAGTTTAAACTTAAATTTTACAAACAGAGATGTTCCTGTGAAAAAATCCACAAATCCCCTTTAAGAAGCTTTGCAGTCAGGATTGAACATGACAATCTGAACCAAAGGCTGGAATCTAATGCTCTCCTCCATGGTCAGTTTGGGGGTTTTGGGGGCATTTACTCAGGTGGGAAGGTGGTGTGTGGGGATCCCTCTGCCTTCCTGCCACCACCCCGATTAAGCCTATTGCAGGAAGGCTCGTGGATGACCTTCCCACCCCACCACCAATTGAGGCCCTTCAGTGGGCAACTGATGCCAACATAAAGGCCTCATCTTGCCACTGCTGACATTCATCTTGCAGTGAGGAGAGAGCTTGCCATGTGGGAAGCCAGAAAAGTAAATCCTGGCACATTTGCTTGCAGGCTTCCAGTGGGGTCGTAGTGGGTAGAGGGGGGTTCCAGATCGAGGGACCTGACATTGGGAAGAGGGGCCCACTGAGAACCACTCCCTGGCCTTGCTGCTGACTCACTCCCAGCATTCCCACCATCAATTACCTGTGCCAGGGTCCATGGCAATCGTAGGCCCTGGCTGGAGGGTAGTACCAGTGGTGCTGCCAATCAATGAGGCAGACAGACTCCTACCCCCAGGGTCCTTGATCCCGGGGAAGGCACGCCACTGTCCAGTAAGAAGCGAGTTGATGCTTTTTAGGCTATTAGCTGAGAATTTACTCCATCCCTCTTATCAACCTGACTAAAGCTAAAACACAAATCCTGGAATAGTGGAATCCTGAGGCAAGGTTGCTTTCCAGGATCAGAACCAAGTGGCGTGCAATAATTCTGTACTCATGGTCCCAGACTTTAGCAAAATCTGGTTGAAAATTGATGCCTCAAGTGGGCTTGGGAACTGTACTCTCTCTAGACTGACATTTCCTAAAAATAGGGGCAACATGAGGCCCTCATGGGCTCTCCAGCTGGCAGGCTGTTGTTTCCATTAAATACCAACCAAAGAGTGCAATTTGCATGAGAACATACAATTGTGCATACCATGTTGTCTAAATGTTATATGATTTTACACATTCAGTATAAAAATAGGGCAGCATGGTGGTGCAGTGGTTAGCGCTGCTGCCTCAGCTCCAGGGACCTAGGTTTGATTCTGACTTCGGGTGTCTGTCTGTGTGGAGTTTTCACATTCTCCCCATGTCTATACGGGTTTCCACCGGGTGCTCTGGTTTCCTCCCATCATCCAAAGATGTGCTGATTAGGTGGATTAGCTCGCGTTAAATTGCCCCTTAGTGTGTGTGTTTGTGTGTGTGAGTGTGTGCCCTGTGATGATGGGCTGGTGTCCTGTCCTGGGTGTACCCTGACTAGCACCCATTGACTGTTGAGATAGGCTCCGTTTCCCCATGAACCTGAATTGGATAAAGCAGTTCTGGAAAAGTGAGTGGGTACAAAAGTACCACAGTCCAGCCCAAAGAAGCCAGGAGATGGGATTTCACACTTAATTCTTGGCCGCTTTTTGTGGTTAACATACCAAAGGATCAATCTCACTAACTGAAGAATGTACCCCAGTGTTTTATTTTAATCAAAACATTAGCTTTTACATAGGTTGAAATATGATGTGCATCTCTGGGTCCCACCTCAGGTTTAGTTAAACGTTGTGTAAAATTCGTACTTGCACATTGTTCAGAGTTGATGGAGGAACCAAGTTTTCTATTTTTTAATAATATGATCCAGGTTAGGTGTTTGCATTGCCAAACAAAAAGCTCATCTTACATAAGTCACAGACTCAAATGAGAAATGAGCTATATTCTGATCAGACAGCAGCGGAACTTCTGCAGCTAAATGGAACTCAATCATATTTACAATTGAGTGGGAAGGAAAGACCACTTGGTTCTATTCAACATTTGGTAAGGCCAGCTCACTACTGCAGTGACTCATCTGATCGTGTCAGTAACTGCAACGGATAACAGCTGTAGAATTCCACCTATATTGTAAAATTTGATGTTTCTGTGAGGAATAAAATAACATATAAAGCACAAAAAAGTGCGCAGTGTGGAAGAAGTAAAGATGGCAAGCAAACTCTAACAAATACTGAATTCTAAATGAAAGTTTTCCCCATACTGTAATCTTTACTAATCAGTCTGGAGCTAGTTGCAGAAAATAATTCCTTGAGTATTCTTAGCACATGCCCCTCTTTTTGGATCAAGAGTGACCTTTTATCTCCCATGGAGATTCCTGGAAGCTAGACAAATCTGCCATCTTGACTAAGGAGAATAAATAATTTTTATTCATTTACGGGATGTGGGTATCACTAGCTAGCCCAGCATTTATTGCCAATCCCTAATTCACAGAATCACAGAATCACACAGTACAAATGAGGCCCTTTGGCCCATCAAGTCTGCATCGACACGTGAGAAACACCTGACCTACCTACATAATCCCATTTACCAGCATTTAGCCCATAGCCTTGAATATAATGATATGCCAAGTGCTCATCCAGGTATTTTTTAAAGGATGTGAGGCAGTGCATTCCAGACCGTCACCACCCTCTGGGTAAAAAAAGTTTTTCCTCACATCCCCCTAAACCTCCTACCCCTCACCTTGAACTTATGTCCCTCGTGACTGACCCTTCAACTAAGGGGAACAGCTGCTCCCTATCCACCCTGTCCATGCCCCTCATAATCTTGTACACCTCGATCAGGTCGTCCCTCAGTCTTCTCTGCTCCAACAAAAACAACCCAAGTCTATCCAACCTCTCTTCATAACTTAAATGTTTCATCGCAGACAACATCCTGGTGAATCTCCTCTGCACCCCCTCCAGTGTAATCATATCCTTCCTATAATGTGGCATCCAGAACTGCAGACAGTACTCCAGCTGTGGCCTCACTGAGGTTCTGTACAGCTCCAACATGACCTCCCTACTTTTGTAATCTATGCCTCGATTGATAAAGGCAAGTGTCCCATATGCCTTTTTCACCACCCCACTAATATGCCCCTCCACTTTCAGAGATCTATAGACACACATGCCAAGGTCCCTTTGTTCCTCAGAGCTTCCTAGTGTCATGCCGTTCATTGAATATTTGATTGTCAAATTATTCCTTCCAAAATGTATCACCTCGCACTTTTCAGGATTAAATTCCATCTGCCAGTTAGCTGTTAATTTGACCATCCCATCTATATCTTCCTGTAGCCCAAGACACTCAACCTCACTATTAATCACCCGGCCAATCTTTGTGCCATCCGCAAACTTACTAATCCTACCCCCTGCGTACTCATCTATGTCAATTATATAAATAATGAACAAAAAGGACCCAGCACAGATCCCTGTGGTATGCCACTGGACACTGGCTTCCAATCACTAAAGCATCCTTCTGTCATCACCCTCTGTCTCTTACAACTAAGCCAATTTTGAATCCACCTTATCAAATTACCCTGTATCCCATGTGCATTTGCCTTCTTTATTAGTCTCCCATGTGGGACCTTGTCAAAGGCTTTGCTGAAATCCATATAAACTACATCAATTCCTCAAAAAATTCAATCAAATTTGTTAGGCATGATCTCCCTCTGACAAAGCCATGCTGACTATCCCTGATCAAACTTTGCCTCTTCAAGTGGAGATAGATTCTTTCCTTCAGAATTTTCTCCAATAGCTTTCCTACCACTGATGTGAGACTCAATGGCCTGTAGTTCCCTGGCTTATCTCTACAATCCTTCTTGAGAAGGTGGTGATGAGCTGCCTTCTTGAACCACTGCAGTCCATGTGGTGTAGGTACACTCACAGTGCTGTTAGGGAGGGAGTTCCAGGGTTTTGACCCAGTGACAGTGAAGGAATGGTGATATATTTTCAAGTCAGGATGGTGAATGACTTGGAGGGGAACTTCCAGGAGGTTGTGTTCCCATATATCTGCTGCCCTTGTCCTTCTAGATGATAGTGGTCATGAGCTTGGAAGGTGCTGCCTAAGGAGCCTTGGTGAGTTTGTGTCGTGCATCTTGTAGATGGTACACACTGCTGCCACAGTGTGTCGGTGGTGGTGGGAATGAATGTTTGTGGTAGAGGTGCCAATCAAGTGGGCTGCTTTGGCCTGGACAGTGTCAAGCTTCTTGAGTGTTGTTGGAGCTGCACTCATCCAGGCAGTTGGAGAATATTCCATCCCAATCCTGACTTGTGCCTTGTAGATGGTGGGCAGGCCTTGGGGAGTCAGGAGGTGAGTTACTCACCGCATGATTCCTAGCCTCTGACCTGCTCTTGTAGCTACAGTATTTATATGGCTAGTCCAGTTCAGTTTCTGGTCAATGGTAACCCCCAGGATGTTGACAGTGGGGGATTCAGCAATGGCAATGCCACTGAATGTCAAGGGGTAATAGTTGGATTCTCTCTTGTGGGAGATGGTCATTGCCTGGCACCTGAGTGGTGTGAATGTTACTTGCCACTTGTCAGCCCAAGCCTACATATTGTGCAGGTCTGCATTTGAACATGAACAACTTCAGCATCTGAAGAGTCGCAAAAGATGCTGAACATTGTGCAATCATCAGCAAACATCCCAATCCTGATCTTATGATGCAAGGAAGGTTAATGATGAAGCAGCTGAAAGTAGTTAGGTCTAGCACACTACCCTGAGGAACTCCTGCAGTGACGTCCTGGAACTGAGATGATTGACCTCCAACAACCTCAACCATCTTCCCTTGTGTTAGGTATGACTCCAACCAGCGGAGAACTTTCTCCCTGATTCCCATTGACTCCAGTTTTGCTAGGACTTCTTGATGTGGGTGAAGTAATGATGCAAAATAATTTGATTGGGGAAAGGAGGGAGTAATAAGGTGTAGAATTATTACAAATAAACGCTACACCATTAGGAAAATAGTTGGCATGCTATGTGCTGATCATAATCATGAAGACAATATACAGAATTATTACACAGAATGTATAGTATCAAGCAACACACCTGAGGTCGTAAAACCATCAGGAAGTTTTATTGATAATCTGACAGAAATCACAGCTCTAGCTCATTGTTTGTGCCTGGCTACATTGCAATGATCTTGGTACCTGAAAATCGCATGTTTAGCCCTTCTGCTACTCACTCTCACCGTACCTGCTTATATTTTCATGGTTAGAATCGTCTTGTTCAGCAACAGTAAAATAAAATCCATCTCAACATTTATTCAGAAACAAACCTGCAATAGAACCTAACTGATAGCTCTGAGAACAGCATTCAAGTTTGTGATGAAACACTGGAAATGGAGGAAGCGGTCTACTCACTGCTGTATTCACTGCTGTAATCAATCTTATTCTGTCTGCATGAAACGATGTACTCATTTTAGGATGAGTGGTTTTAATTGATCTGATACTTTGCAGCCTAATCACAAATGATCACTCATGCTCATTGTATAACACTTTTGGAATATTAAAGAAAAAATATTTAAGAACTTACCTTTTATGAGAGACCTTGCCTTACCAAATGTGGTAAGTTCTTTGTGATTAGTGCAGCTGCTGTGTAATCAGTGCTTAGTTATAGTATCTTATGTCAGGCTTTGGGGCAGCAGCCTGGTATATTTTAAATTAAATGAGTTTCTGAATGGGTATTCTGGATGTGTTAAATTGCTATATTGTAAAGATTTTAGGAATGTTTTTGTTTCCTTTTTAGTAGTGTTTACATGCACATGCAGCTAATCATTAAACTGCAGCACATTTGAAATTCTATGTGGTATATCGAAAAGCATCAACAGAGCATAAGTGGCAGAAAAAAGTGGACATTTTCTGACCAATGGCATCAGTACTACTGGCACAGCCTGAGTGCATGGGGTTTGGGAAATTAAGCAGTCAGTTCTCACTGGGAACAACTCCATTTTAATCTAGAGACTGTTTGCATGCACAATTTCCATCCACTTATTTTGAGCAGTACCGTAACTAAACATTTCTCCTGCAGGTAAATGAGGGGCTTTTAGATCTCCTGCCAAATCCCTTGTTTCTTTGGGCAGAAATGCATTCCAGCACTATGACTGCACATTCAAACCTGGGTGATAAAGGTATGTTACACATGTGAGGTACATACTGAAGAGAGACAAGCCTTTATTTAGGCTTTTAGATTACAGTGCATGGATTGTACCTGTAGAATTATTTTCCCACATCAGAACATGAAGAAAATATTTGAGTAAACAAGCAGCTGATGGAATGGGTCAAATATTTACGCCCCACCCCGACACCACTGGTGGTGGAGGGTGGGTAAAAAATGTATAAGTGCACCCAACGCACTGCTTATGCCTCTGCCACCATTTTTATAGTGACAGGTTGCTTGACATGCTCCTGTACTGTCCTAGAGAGGTGGCACGCTTCATTATATTTAAAGCAGGTACCCAAATTACAAATGGGAGTCTGATTTAAAAATAACAGTTGTCAGCCAGGTTTCCTCAGGCCCTGGAAATCTGGCAATGAAATGGAATTGGGAGTAAATGGCTGCAGAAGGAAGTGCTTTTCAAAGCACTGCTTATGAGCCAAGAGGAGCAGAACTGTTTTCCTGACAGTGCACCTCTCTGCCCCATAAGCAAATCGTCCACCAATTATTTCCCCATCTTGCTGCCACCACATGCTGACCTGTCCCTTCAACCCCAGAGCTGAAACCATCTTACTCATAATTTGCACATCTTTTCCACCAAACCCCAATATTTCACTCCCTCCTGATTGCCAATATCCAATCCACTCCCCTCCAATCCCTATTTTTTCTTTCTCTCCCTCCGTCACTCTCCCTCTCTATGATTACTGCTGGATATCCCATTGTCAGTGCTTCATAGCCTGCAGCCTGGGTTCCCCAGAATGTCTGTGCTTAGAAATGGAAATTGCTAAACTCTCTACAGAACAAACACTTTATAAATCCCCCAGATATACTATAGTGGTGCTAGCATTGTATCCTGATTAAATTGCCTGCTCTCTGAAATTTTCACCATGATAGGGGCATCATAAGACTAGGCTAACTCCTTAGTAAAAAACAGAGAATGTCTGTTTGTCAGCAAATTCCCACTCATGCAGCAGGACTACCTCTGAGGTGGGTGTTTCCTCCAGAACGAAAAATACTCATGTATATTTCTCTGTGAACCAGCCATTCTATACATCAGCAGAGATTTGATCCAACAAATTGTTTTACCCTTAATCATACTCTGCTTTTGGTCGTCTGGTCCGTACACCATGCATTCACAACTACAAAAATTAGATTGAGGGGAAGTCTGTAAACTAAGATGAGGAATTAATGGAAGATTTGTTTTATTCAATGCAGGGGTAGTCACTCTGCAAGCACCACCATGCCCCCCACTATCCACCCTCCCCCCCGCAAACTTTTTTGTAACCTTCCTCCTGACTGCCAGACTCTGACTTTAAGCCCCGCTGGCTTTCCCAGCTGACCAGTCTCTCAATCTGACCAGCTGCCAGGCAGGAACCAGAATTTAAAAATGGTAACAAGGTCTTGCCATAAGATTTGGTAGCATGTCTGTGATCTCGGCATCCTTTCCACACTCAACTCCCTTCCTGCCTCACTGTATATAGTGGGGCCTATGCTTCCAATATTGCAAAGAAACCAACTATAGAAAAATATTTCCAAAAATTCAGACAACAGGAAGATCTTTAAAGAGGGGTGATGTCGATGATTTCTCCAGTACTAATGTTGTTCTACTTGTGGTGCATCAAGACTTTCAACTGGTTGTTAGAGTTCCTTTTGCCAAGCCCAACTCATGCTGCCTCCAGCTAATGCTAGTGCTGCCATTCCCTCAGCACGTATACTCATCAGTGTGGGAGTTGACCTTAGGCAACAGTGAAGGGTATGAAACTTTGCATAGCTCACTCCATCTGATTCCCCAGGCATACTGAAATCTTACATTGAGTTTACAGAGATTGGGATCCAAGAGCTTATTGCAGAAATCTGAGCTTTGTAGAGTGATGTGGTGAATGGACCCCTGTCACTCTGTCACATTGTAGTTTTTCCTGCATTCGTTATGCACAGTAGATTATAGTGCGGAGAAACCTTTGCATACATAAGAGCTTTGTGGATGACTCCTCATCCACATCAGATCTTGGAGCTTGGCAAACCTCATGACAACAGGAAAAATTGGCATTCAGAGAGTAAATACTTCTTGAAAAAATTCAGGCCCTGCAAGGTTCAATGGATTCTACATCCTTTACTAGCACAGTCATCTGCTCTTGCTCACTCACCTCAAACTATCTAAATTTTTTGGGGCAGTTGGACCAGTGCAGATGCTTGCTACAGACAGAGAAAAGGATTGAGATTGTTATGAAGTGCCGACATGTTTCTTTTTAGAAAGGATTTTAAGGTGCTGTCTGCATGGTGTCATTTCAAATATTGCTTACGTGAGAATATGCTGAACAATATGGGCCGGATGTTACGGGACAATGGTGGCCTCACCTGCCAGGTGGAAAGTCAGGGCAACACTACCTTGGTCAGTCATGGAAGCCTGGATTGCTTTTTATGTTCTTCAGACAATTAATCAGATGGCCAGCAGCTCTTCAGTCCCAGCAGCAGCAGTGACCACTGCTTGTACTGCAGCCGGCCTGAACCAACAAAGATGAACAGGGCCCCAGAATGAAGGTAAATTGGGTTGGGCTCACCAGGGCTAATCAGGCTGGCCAGATAATGGAGGACTGGGGTGTTGGGGTGGGGGAGAGGGAAGTGACGGGGGGGGGGTTGGGTGGGGGGTGGGGGGGGGGGTGCGGGGGAGGTTGGGGGGTTGGTCATGAGGGCAGGGAGGGGAGTCTTTCTCTAATTACTTTTGTTTTCTCGTGGATCAACTGTGGTTCCAATGGCTTGTACCACGTGACCTGGAAACTTGGCCATAGTGTTGGCGAACTCACATTTCTCATTAAGATAAAAGCAAAATACTGCAGATGCTGGAAATATGAAACAAAAACAGAAAATGCTGGAAAAACTCAGCTGGTCTAACAGCATCTGTGGAGAGAAAGGCAGAGTTAATGTTTCGAGTCTATATGACTCTTCTTTAGAGCTAAAGAGAAGTAAAAACGTGATGAAATTTATACTGTTTAAGGGGGTGGAGCTGGTGAATCTGAATAGAAGGCCAGCAATAGGTGGAGGCAAAGGAGACTTTGACAAAGATGTCATGAATAAAAGGACAAAGGGGTGTTAATGGCAATGGTACCAGCTAAAGGAGGTGCTGATGGTAGCATTAAGGTCAGAAAGCAGAATGTGATAATAGTGGGGCAAGGGTAAGCACTCTGGAAAGAGCAACATGAACAAGTGACAGATGGCCCTAGAGGGGGTGGCCTGGGGGAAGGTGATGGTGGTGGGAAAAAGATTGAAAATAGGATAAAAGGTGGGTATAAAACAATGAATAAAAATGAAATTAATCCTTTACACCTTCTCCTCTAAATTCGGCATTATTAAGCTCAATCTCGCCCTGAGACAGCGTTTCATCAATAACTCCACAGGTGTGACACCTGTTGTTACGTGAGGCCTGATCCTATAATGGAATAGAAAGTGTGCTAGCTTGGTTGCTAAGGAATCTCCAGTAACTTCTTTATGCCTGCCTTGAATGTTTGAACCGCCCTTTTGGCCGGTCCATTTGAGGAAAGATGGTACGGTGAAGTTTTTACATGAGTGATACAATTGAGGCTGATAAACCACTGACACCCAGCACTCATAAATGCCATGCCAATATCAGAAATGACTACTTCTGGTAGTCTGTTAATGGCAAAACTTTAACGTAATTTCTCAATTGTAGCAGCAGACGTTGGTGACTTCACCTCATATATGTCCATCCATTTTGAGTGGGCATCAGCAATGAGTAGAAACATTGTTCCCATGAAAGTTCCCACATAGTCAATGTGTAACCACACCCATGGTCTTCCTGGCCACTCCCAAGGTTGGAACAGAGCTGTTGAAGGTAACTTTCGCATTTGCTCGCATTGCACACAATTCTTCACTATACTCTCTATTTCTCCAACCATCCCAGGCCACCATAGGTAGTTGTGTGCTATGGTCTTCATTCGGGATATTCCTGGATGTGCTCTGTGTAGTTTAATTAACAATGGTCCTCTTCCCTTTGGAGAAACTATCACTTGTGCTCCCCACCAAAAGATTCCATCCTGGCTGGTTATTTCATGTCTTCTGCTGAAGTATGGTTTCATTTTGTCAGATATGGGCTCCTGTGACCAACCGTGAAACACTTGTTCTTTTACTTGAGATCAGACTGGGTCCCTACTTGTACAGTTCCTGATCTGTCAAGCACATACCGGCTCTGGATCTAAGAAATTTAGCAATAAAACAAATTCTTCCACAGGAACTTGCTCATTGTATTATTGTAAAGGCAAACGACTAAGTGCATCAGCATTCGCAATATGATTTCCAGGTCTATGTACAAAAGTATACACTTATGCTGCTAGGATTAAAGCCTTACTTGTGTGTCTGTGTCTTCTTTCCACGTGCCTTCTTCTTTCTATTTCTAGTGCTGACTTTAACCTCGCCCTTCTTTTCGGCTTCAATATTGGCCAGACTACTCTCAGATGCAAGTCCAACATGAGTGAACTCAGTGGCTGAGTCTCCAAAAATTTCATTATCTGCCTGCTTTTTAGAAAATTCTGTGACATTTGCCATCAAAGCTTCCTTTGCTTCATTTAGTTGATTCTTCAGCTCTTCCATCTCTTTTTTATATTTGTTTGCTGCCTCTTGGAAAATTAAGCATTGTTGTGTCTTCTCTGCCAACTCATCCTTCAGTTTATTCAGAGAAGTGCTGAATTATTTCTGTTTCTTTTCATTCTTTTCCAGAGGTACAAACTTAGATCTGAGAGAATCTTGTAGTGTGTGAAGGTCTTTCAGCAGGTTTTCTTTTTCCTTTCGGAGGTTGCTTACCTCGACTTGAACTCTGTCATCAAGCATGGTCTTTTTGAGTTTCTTCTGCTGTTCTTTCATGTTTTGGCTCAAGGCAACCTATGTTTCTTCAGGCTGTTGAGCCCTTACACACACCTTTTTCAAAACAGAAATGCTTCCTGTTTCCTTTTGGAATCTCAGTTGCCAATCAAGTTTGATTTCCTTTAGCCAATTTCACCCTAGAAGGCTTGATCCTCTGCCTCTCAGTACTAACAATGGTAGCTTTACTATAATGAACAGTTACTTTACTTAAGCCTTTAACTTGGATGTCTTCATCTGTGTATGTTTTTGATTGGGCAGTTGTTTCTTCTGAATTTAATTGATGTTCACCATTATTCAGGTATCTGAAGGTACGTTCTCCAATCACTGTAGTGGAAGCTCCTGTGTCCACTTCCATTTTAACAGGTCTACCATTCACTTTCACTATTACATATATTTGTTGTTTTTCCAACCTTCAAATTAAAAAATGAATGTTGCCTCAGACTCTTCTACATTGTAGATCTTACTGTGTTTTCTCTTTTGTTTAAAATTCTGCTTGACCCTTTCCTTGCACTGTCTCATTATTTGTCCATTTCCATGACAATAAAAACATTCTATTTTTTTTAAACTGCCAATCATTAAAAGAGTGCTTGTTTCCAACTCTATTGAAATTACTCCTTGTTGTCACTGCTAAGTCATTTTTTCTCATTTTTCTGCTGGCAGGGGCTGTTTTCCACTTCTTGACAGTCTTGCATTTTTGCACACTTTTTGGCTGGGGTTTCCTGCCAGATGTGGAGGATGGCACCATGCCCTGTATTGCTTTTGAATCTCTTACTGAACTTTCCATTGCCAGTGTTATCTCTAATGCCTTTTTGAAATCCAAGTTCACCTTGGACAACAATCTCTTCTGAATGGTGTCCTCATTCACACTCACACTAAACGGATCCTGGAGGGATCCTGGGCATGTTGCTTATGGATACCAAACTCACAATGTTCTGTTAACTGCTTCAAACTTGCTACATAGCATGCAACTGTTTCCCCTGGGCTCTATTACTTGTGTTAAACTTGAACATTTGCATCGTTACTGAGGGCTTTGAATGATAATAGCCCTTCACGACGTCCACCAATTCATCAAAATCTTTTGAATCTGGGGCACTGGATGCCGTCAAATGTTAAATTAAGCCACAGGTTTTATTCCCACATGTACTTAAGATCACCCACCTCTTCCCCCTTAATCTCGTTCGCTTGGAAAAAGAACATGAGACATTCAATATAATGGGACCAATCGTCCGTTGCTGGATCAAAAGAATGAATTCTTTTGAATTATGGCATTATAAGAGGGAGTTGTTTCGTTGATTTGAACAGAACTTCTACTTACAATTACTGTGTGAGGTACAGTGCTGATTTTGTTTCTCTTGATTTCTTCAACTTGTTTTCTCCTCATCGCCAGTTTGTTGGATCCTGTGGATCCTCATTGCACATTTGTTGTGAGTAGTGGCTGAGTTGGTACTATCGATAGAGTTGATTAGCAGTCAATTCTTAGGTGGAAACTCTTAGTTTATTTACAAAGGTACTCAGCAGCAACTAAACATGTGCTTACACTTCAAAATCTATCTCTACGCTACTGACTACTAAGGTAATCCACGCTACTCTCCTATCAGTTACTAAGATCATGTGAGCTTCCTTACTAGCATTCTTCTTAAAGGTATATCACACATCAGAAAAACCATAATTACCACAGTTACTTATTATCACTGTGTACTGTTGTGGAGTTAAAGGTCTAGACAAGGGTCTTGGGGATTGTCTATTCTCCCAAAGTATGCTGCTCGAGTCTGTAGTTTCTTAAAACAATTATTCTTTATTTACAGCAAGTATTTACACATTTGGACCTCTACACGAGGTTGGAGCTTCTCCTCCTTCCAGAGCTCTCTTACTTCTCAGTCATGTGACTAACATCATTATTACATCACATCATGTATGCTTCCAATGTTAACCCTTTAGAACAAAGAACAAGAACAAATAAAAGTGCAGCACAGGAACAGGCCCTTCGGCTCTCCAAGCCTGCGCCGATCAATTGCCTGTCAACTAAAACATTTTGCACTTCCGGGGTCTGTATCCCTCTACCCCCATCCTATTCATGTATTTGTCAAGCTGCCTGTTAAACACCACTATCGTACCTGCTTCCACCACCTCCTCTGACAGCGAATTCCAGACACTCACTACCCTTTGTGTAAAAAACTTGCCCCGCACATTTCCTCTATAGTTTTCTCCTCTCACCTTAAATCTATGTGCACCCTGGGAAAAAGCTTCTATCTACTCTGTCCATGCCACTCGTAATTTTGTAAACTTCTCTCAAGTCACCCCTCAATCTCCGTCGCTCTAGTGAGAACAATCCGAGTTTTACTTTACTCGATACTCTGCTCCATTTTGGCAATGTTTTCAACTGTCAATATTTTCTTTAACAACATTGTGCTGCAATATAAGTTGCTGCAGGGCCCTAAATCCCTGCAGCAGTGCTGGAAATTCTGTCACTGAAATGGTGAGCTTTTCAATACCAGCATATTGCTAGGTGGCAGCTCCTTAGTCATGGATAATAAAACAAAGATTACACAGCAATTTGTAGCAAGCTATGTGCACCCAAAGCGTACTATTCAGGGTTTCTGCCACTTCACTGTTGGCTACAGCTCTCCATGATTGGAATTTGGTGAGGATTCCCATTTCTCTGCAGGGAGAAAATCTAAAGCTATAAAAATAAAACATACAGAAATCTAGGGGAGAGTAACAGCAGACAGGAAAGCAGTTTGTCAATTACATATGGAAGACTTGTTGCCTTTTCCAAACCCCCTTCATCTTTATTCATTTTTTGTACCAATCTCCTCCTCTTGTTTTTTGTGGTACAGTTGGATAGGTAGAGTGGCTGCCTTGCCCATGGCCTTTCTTTGTGTATCCTTTGCAGAACCATAGAATCATGGCAGCTGATCCTAATCCAGTCCTTTATCCAACATTAACATATGCAAATTTCCAGTTAGTACTAGACAGCAACCAGGGACCTGAATCATAGGGTTGAATTGCCCCAGATTTGCACTAAGTGGGGTAGCAGGCAGGAAAAATTACATTCTACCGTCGGCCACAATGGTGGCTTCTCATACCATATCATCCCAATCCCATTGCATTAATTATGCATTCCTGGGAAACATGCCCAGGAGACCTCTACCCCGATTCAGTGACGCACTCCTGGGATGTCTTCTGGACATCATTGGAGCCTGCTGCATGGTCCTCTACACCCGCTCTGGCCACAAGAGGCCCATCAGTGTCATCACTTTGGTTCGGTCAGTGCCAACACTTCAGAGAAAAAGTTCGCCATCCAGTGAAGAAAAAGGATGAATGAATGATCTCATCTGTACCACCAGGGTAAGGCAACATCTCATCACTCTAAACTCACAAGCCCATCACACATTCACTGGCAACATCACTCAGTCTTTCACACACACCTTCACATCTCCATCTGGCCTCACCTCTTCTGGAGACTGCCCCCCAGCCCCCAATCTCTAGCATTCACTTGTACTGATCAAAATGGGTCCCCACACACACACACACCCTGGGATACCCCTCTTCCCCAGTATAGCCCAAGCCGTGCAGCCTCTTCCCTTGCCTGGGGCCACTTCTCCCCCCACCCCAAGCAAGCCATAGCCCTGCAGCCATTGAAAAGCTACCCCGGCCTTATGGTTGGTTGGTAGGTAGAGACCTGCCCATGAGCCCCGCAAAAAGTGATGTGGTGCTGCCTGCAAAGCCTGGCACTGATGACCTAAAACCTGAGGGCTGTGCAAAGGGCTTCCTAGTGGAAATTTTCACCTTAAATAATGTATATGTGGGAGCAAGAGGAGCATCAGAAAGCTGTAAAAGAAGGCATAAATGAGCCTGCACCACAGTCGAACAATAAGGTTTCTGCATCACCCATTCTTCAGGATCTATTGACCCAGCATATAGTTTGAGGTCTTTTCCATGAGTTCTGCCGCAGGGCACTTCAGCTATGAAGGTTTGGAGGAGCTCTGGTCACTGTTATGTAGGTTTTAACATAAGCAGAATATAGCTACCACAAGCATCATGAGTAGTTGAAGTAAACTGGAGTTAGCATATGCAGATATTCACATAGCTCAACTGAATTTAGCTGATGCAATATATGGGAGACACATTCCTGAATGATACCAGTTGGAAAAGGATGAACTCAGTTGAACAAACTAAACAATTACTGGTAATTATGGAGTTTAGATTCAGTTTTAGTTTCACACTGAATTAGTCATGAAGGCATAGACCTTTGGGATGACATTATATTTGATTACTAGTGAATGTAAAAGTTATTGATCTCCTTGTGGTCTTCAAGCAGGCTGGACTCAAGACATAGGAGATCAAGTTCAGCGGGTCCAAGGTTTACTCAAGAGTTTGGGCGGGATTTTTTGCACCCGCCTGCCGCCAGGATCTTCCCGTCCCACTGCAGTCAATGGACTTCTGGCTGAGGCGTCACCTCACTCGCAATGGGTCCCACCCACAGCAGGGCTGGAAAATCCTGGCCTTTGTCTGTTTGTAAGTATGTAAACTTGCTTTCTTAGGACGATTTGATAAATATAAAATAAAGCTAATTTTTATATTTCTTAAATAGTTTTTTAAAATTCATTCATGGGATGTGTGGATTGTTGGCTAGGCCAGTATTTGATTGCCTATCCCTCATTGGAGGGCATTTAAGTGTCAGCCACATTGCTGTGGGTCTGGAGCCACATGTAGGCCAGACCAGGTAAGGACAGCAGATTTCCTTCCCTGAAGGGCATTAGTGAACCAGATGGGTTTTTACAACAATCAGCAATGGTTTCACAGTCATCATCAGACTTTTATAATTTCTATTGAATTCAAATTTCACTATCTGCCATGGTGGGATTCAAACCCAGGTCCCCAGAGCATTACCCGCTGAAATAATAGCCCACTGATAATACCACTATGCCACCGCCTCCCTAGTAATGTTGCTGCAGCTAGTCTCTCAAAGTTATTAATTAATAATAAAAAGCCTTACATGTTGTAGCTAGATCTGCAATCAAGATGCACAGCATGAACAGCTCTGGCTGTGGCACTGAAAGTGATCACAGCTTTCACTTCTAGTGCCATAAGCTCATTCCAGGGAGCCACAGATTACTTCTGTCAGATCAGCCAATTTGCTATGCACTTTTTTAAGACAAGTCACTAATGCTTTCTTTACCAGGGAAGCTCAATTGATACAATTAACAATGCCCCCCACACGCATGCCTGAAAGTGCTAAAGCATTTTTCAGAATTCCCATATTCTCCAAGGTTGCCATGACGATTGATTGCACCATGTGGCATTGCATGTCCCAAGTGTAAATTCCATATTTAGATGGGGCCCAAATGCTTGCATCCCCTAGATATGAAGCTTATTTGTGATGACAAGTACAGCTTCTTGCACGCAAATTTATGACATAGTGGAAACTGTCATGATGCTTTTTACAGTGTCTCAGCTCTATTTCCATAGCAGAGACAACTACTAGGATGGCTACTGGGTGAAGAGAGATACCTTACCCTTATAGCTCATGATGCCATGTTGTAGGACCACCAACACACATGAATACAAACATGAGAATTGAACAAGTGATTGAGATGCTCAAAGAAAGGTTCCAGTATCTAGGTCGATCTGAGAGTGCCCTGTGATATGCCCCTAGCACTATTTTACAAACTCAAAGCATAACTTTATAATTATGCAAGCAGGAATGAAGTAATGGTTGATGTCCCAGAGAATGCTAGAGAGCCAGATAATGCCACCCCTACAGCTATAGACCAACCCATAAAGCTGATGTAGTGGCAATGGCTGTTAGGTAGCTGAGAGACAGACATATTCAGCGCATGTCCACAGATAAATAGGCCGTGATTATTTGAAAGTCTCAAAGGGAAAACTAATGGAAATGATAATGGGAAAAACTCTGTTTTGGGGGTAGTGGTGAGATGAGCTCCCTGGGGTTCTGTTCTAGGACCTTGAAGTGCACATTACTAGTAGTTTGAAGGGGGTTGCTTCTAGTGAGCTAATTGTTGATAATGTTAAGATACATAGTCCTTTCACAAATACAAAGGAGATGAATAAACATCATTCAGAGTGCTGACCAATTCATCAGATAGACAAAATAATAGCAGCTTAATTTTAATGTAGATAAATGTTAGATCGTGCATGTCAGAACAGAAGTAACAATAAAAAGCACATAATGAAAGCACACCCCTTATCAGATGGGAAAGGGATCTAGGTGTGATTAATACTAATTTCCTGACCATTATAAAATCATAATCAAGAAAGACAATCAAGTACAAGGATGCATCATGAGTGTATTTGGGTTCAAATTAAAAAGCACTGCCCTGTAGAGATTGTTGATGATGCCACATTTGGAGTGTTATGTGTTAGACACACTCTGTCCAAAGGGCAATGCTGCTGGGAAAAGGGTTCAGAGGACTAAGGGTTGGAACATAGGAACAGAAATCATCATTGCAGAACTGTTTGTTCTAATCTGAGAGAAAAGATGAAAGGAAGCATGGGCTAAATGTTACGCTGGGGAGGAACATGCTCCCAGATATAAAAGTCGGGGGGCAAGCCTGTCCGCTTTTAGTCAGCTTGGCCCACAGCCAGTAAATAGTTATCGGGCCTGTGATTGGCTTCAGACAGACTTCAGTCTCCTTTCAAAAGAAAGTGCTGCCTCAGAGAACTGCCAGCCAGTCAAATTGGGAATGGTGGCTGCTAGTGGGGCTGCAACAGTATTAATGGAAGGCATTCAGCAATGAAGCCCGGGCAGTGAGTTGAGTCCAGGATGTCACAGGGGCCAGGCTGGCAGGCCCTAGTGGGGAGCAGGGGGTGATAGATTAAGGAGGGAACATGGGGGTGGGGGGTTCACATCTTGCGGGGGCACCAATTGGCACAAGGTTCCGAACATGAGGTACTCTGCCCTCAGCCCATTCACCAGGCCACCAGTTCTAACTGGGCAGCCTGGAAATCTGGCGTGGGCCTCTCTTGCTACTGGTAAAGTCCTAACGGCGGTGGGATGGGGGCAGGCTGACAGGCGATGGACGTGGCACCACTAACACATCCCTCCATACCACCAGCCCTGCCCCGCACCTCCTTAGGGAGAGTAAAACCGGAAAATTCTGGCACATGTCTTTGAAATGCTAAGAACCATAAATGATGTGAATGTAAGCTTAGAGTTATCTAAAATGTTGTCAAGACTAACCAGCTTCAAGTGAAACAAGCTCTTACTAAAAGCAACTGATGCTATGGCTTGAATTTTCAGACTCGGGGCGGGAGTCCAGCTCTGCCACCCCAACCGGGAGAAAGTGCCCCAGAAGTTGGGTTTTTGTAAGGGGTGTGGGTTTCTCTGGAAGTTGGGCCAGGTGACACCGAAATGGGTGCACAGGCTGTCAGTTGCGGAGGCGGGCTGGGCAGAAGGCTTGCCTCGGTACATCACTACTTTGTGTCAAAGATTTAAAGAGAAGCATTAAAACAAAATCAGCCCTCCAGCCCTCACCTCCTCACAGTCCCTCATTCCCCACACACTCTCCCCATTGACCCTTTCATCCCAACCAATGCCACCACATGCCTTCTACCCATCCCATAACCCCTCATACCCCCATGTCAACTTATGCCCCTCTACCCACCCGCATGGCACTTTATAACCCCTTTACCAACTTAGAGCCAACTTAGTGCCAACCCATGCCCCTCCAGCCACCCCAAGCACAAAGGAGTACCCTACCTCATCAAAAGAGTATCCCACCTCCAAAGGAATCCACACAGTTTACACCTCTTCCTACCAGGTCTAATCAGCACATCATGTTTCCCACTCCTGGCTAATGAAAATCAGACTTGACTGGAGGCAGCAGCTATTTTATAGAGGCAGCAGCTGCCTCCGCGAAATGCGCATGCACAATCCCAACCCAGGCCCATGCGGCCACCGCTCCCCCCCCCAACCCCCCACCACCCACCAACGTGAAAATGGTAGTTACCATGTTAGGGGGCGGGACTTCTAGATTTTGGCCTCTTTTGACATTTTCACAATGATAGAGAGGCTCTGTGTTGTTGCAAAAATTCAGGCCTTTATTTTTGCTCTCTTCTTATTTTGCTTATTGTTACGGTATGATTTTACAGGCAATGTTGCCCTTCTATACATCACCCAAGTGACCATTAATCATATGTGAATCTAGATTGTGTGTGCCATTATATCTTTTAACTACAGGGGATAACATAGTTGATTCTGCTCTAACCTGATGTCCTAACCTGATGCCTTGTCACTGACTCAATCTTCCTTCCTGACCACGTCTCAGGCTGAACCAGACTGTCCATAACCACAGCATCCTATTAATCATGGGCTAAGTTTCCAACCCTATATCCTCTATATCACAAGGTCCTCTACTTCAACTCCATTAAAGCACCTGTCCCTACCGCCTAACTAAGCTGATCTGCTACAGAAAACCGCAACTATTCCCTTAACACCTTCCAAACCCAGTTACCCCAATTCACTCCTGGCCAGATTCACATCCTTCACTACCTTTGTCTTATTCAAAATCTGTTGCTCACATCCTATCCCTCAACAATTTCTGCTCATCCATTATCCAGCCCTTGTTGAATTAAGTTGACCTGGGTCCTCCAACATTTTCAAATTTACATTCTTATGTTTAAATTACTCCATGACTTCATCCTTTCCTGTCTCTGTAACCACTTCCAGCTCAACAACAACCTTCCTACCGTTCTTGTCTATCCCCACTTTCTTTCACACCTCCATTGGTAACCATGCATTCAGCCACTTAAGTCCCACTCCCAGGTATTCTCTCCCTAAACTTTTCCACCTCCATCTTCTTCCTTAAGGCCCTCTTTTAGAACTCACCTGTTTGCTATCGTTCAGGCATCGTCACCTTTCCCTCTGTTGCTTGGTGTTGGTTTTGCTTACGCCCCTTGTGAAGCATCTCAGGATGTATAACCGACCACACTGACTGCAGAGCTGACGGCACTGACTGCATACCTGACTGAACTGAATGAATAACTGACTGCAAACTGATTTCATAACAGACTGCACAGCTGACTGCATAACTGACTGCAATAACTGCATAAATAACTGCAGTAACAGCATAATTGACCACATAAATGACTGCTAAGCTGACTACACCGGCTGCATAAATAACTGCACTGACTGCATAGCTGACTGCAGCACTGACTGCATAACTGACTGCACAGACTGCATAACATACTGCATAACTGAATGCATAGCTGACTGCATAAATGACTGCACTGACCTCATAACTGACTGCACATCTGGCTACACTGACTGCATAACTGCATAACCAGCTGCATAGCTGACTGCACGACTGATTGCACTGGTTACATAACTGACTGCACTGACTGCATAACTGCATAACTGACTGCACTGACTGCATGACTGATGTGCTGACTACATAACTGACTGCACTGACAGAATAAATGACTGTATTAACTGCATAGCTGACTGCATAACTGACTGCACTGACAGCATAGCTGCATAACTGACTGCATAGCTGACTGCACTGACCTCATAACTGACTGCATAACTGACTGCACTGTCTGCACAGCTGACTACACTGACTGCATAACTGCGTAACTGGCTGCATAGCTGACTGCACTGACTGCATGACTGACTGTGCTGACTATATAACTGACTGCATTGACAGAATAAATGACTGTATTAACTGCATAGCTGACTGCATAACTGCTTAACTGAATGCACTGATTGCATAACTGACTGCATAACTGCATAACAATGTAACTGACTCTGCTGACAGCATAGCTGACTGCATCACTGACTGCAGCACTACATAATTGACTGCATTGATGGCATAATCACTGCACTGACTGCATAACATACTGCATAACTGCATAACTGACTGCATAGATGACTGCGTAACTGACTGCAAAACTGCATAACTGACTGCACTGACTGTGTAACTGACTGCATAACGGCATAACTGACTGCCTTGACAGCATAACTGACTGCATAATGACATGACTGACTGCAAAATTGCCTGCACTGACTGCATAACTGACTGCATTGACTGCAGCTGACTGCACTGACTGCATAAATGACTGTAGCACTGACTGCATAACTTACTGCATAACTGACTTCATAATGGACTGCATAACTAACTGCAATGATGCATAGCTTGACTGCATAACTGACGGAATAACTGCATAACTGACTGCAAGGCTGACTGCACTGACTACATAAATGACAGCATAACTGACTGCACTGACTGCATAGCTGACTGCAGCACAGACTACATAACTGACGGCATAACTGCATAAATTACTGCATAACTGCATAACTGACTACATAACTGACTGCATAGCTGACTGCTGAGTGCATAACTGATTGCACTGACTGCATAACTGCTTAACTGGCAGCACTGACTGAATAACTGACTGCATAACTGCATAACTAACGACATAACTACACAGCTGACTGCACTGACGGCATAGCTGATTACGCTGAGTGCATAACTGACTGCATAACTGCATAGCTGACTGCATAATGATGTAATTAACTCTGCTGACAGCATTGCTGACTGCATCATTGACTGCATAACATACTGCACTGACTGCATAACTGACTGCACTGACTGCATAACATACTGCATGACTGCATCACTGACTGCTTGCTGGCTGCATTACTGACTGCACAACCGACTGCACAGACTGCATAACTGATTGCACTGACTGCACAGCTGACTGCACTGGCTGAATAACTGACAGCAATGGCTGCATAACTGACCGCAAAACTGCATAACTGACTGCACTGAGAGCATAACTGACTGTATAATGACATAACTGATTGCTTAATTGACTGCACTGACTGCATAATTGGCTGTAGCTCTGACTGCATAACTGCATAACCGACTTCATAACTGACTGAACTGACTGTATAACTGACTGCATAACTGCATAACTAACTGCATAACTACACAGCTGACTGCACTGATGGCATAGCTGATTGCACTGAGGGCATAATTGACTGCATAACTGCAAAGCTGACTGCATAATGATGTAACTGACTCTACTGACAGCATAGCTGACTGCATCATTGACTGCAGCATAAATGACAGCATAACTGCATAACTAACTGCACTGACTGCATAACTGACTGCACTGACGGCATAGCTTCCTGTGCTGAGTGCCTAACTGGCTGCATGAATGGCTGCATAACTGACTGCACAGACTGCGTAACTCACTGCACTGACTGTATAGCTGACGGAACTGACTGCATAGCTGACTGCACTGAGTACATAATTAACTGCACTAACTGCATAACTGACTGAACTGACTGCATGACTGACTGCAATATTTCATAACTGACTGCACCAACTGCATAACATTATAACTGTCTGCACTGACAGTACACCTGCAAAACTCACTGCACTGACTGCATAAATGTCTGCACAACTGCATGGCTGACTGCTTAACGGCATAACTGACTGTATAACAGCAGAACTGACTGCACTGACTGCATAGCTGACTGCATAACTGCAGAATTGACTACACAGCTGACTATACTGATGGCACAACTGACTGCATAACCACATAATTGACTGCATAATGGCACAACTGACTGCATAACTGCAGAACTGACGTCATAGCTGACTGCATAACTGCATAACTGACTGCAAAACTGACTGCATAACTGATTGCACAGCTGACTGCACTGACTGCATAACTAACTGCACAGACTGCATTGCTGATTGAAATGACTACCTAGCTGACTGCACTGAGTGCACAATTGACTGCACTTACTGCATAACTGATGGCATAGCTGACTGCGCTGAGTGCTAGCTGACTGCATAACTGACTGCATTGACCGCATAACTGCCAACGTAACTGCATAATTGACTGCATTGACTGCAAAACTGACTGCACTGATGACATAGCTGCCTGTGCAGTGTTTAACTGAATGCATAAATGTCTGCATAACTGAGTGCACAGACTGCGTCACTCACTGCACTGACTGTATAGCTGACTGAACTGACTGCATAGCTGACTGCACTGAGTACATAACTAACTGCACTAACTGAATAATTGACTGCATAACTGACTCAACTGACTGCATAGCTGACTGTGCTGAGTGCATAACTGACTGCATAACTGACTACACTAGCTGCATGACTGACTGCAAAACTTCATCACTGACTACACTGAATGCATAACTGCATGAGTGACCACACTTACTGCATAGTTGACTGCATAAAGGCCTGCATCGACTGCATAACTGCATAACTGACTGTACTGACTGCATAACTACATGGCTAACTGCATAACGACATAACTGACTGTACTGATTGCATAACTAAGTGCATAACTGCATAGCTGACTGCATAACTGACTGTACTGACTGCATAACTAAGTGCATAACTGCATGGCTGACTGCATAACGGCATAACTGACTGCATAACTGACAGCACTGTCTGCGTTGAAAGCATAACTGACTGTATAACCACATAACTGACTGCATAACCGACTACATAACTGACTGCAAAACTGACTGCATAGCTGATTATATAGCTGACTGCACTGACTACATAGCTGACTCTACTGAGGACATAATTGACTGCACTGACTGCATAACTGCATGAGTGACCACACTTACTGCATAGTTGACTGCATAAGGGCCTGCAATGACTGTATAACTGCATAACTGACAGCACTGAGTGCATAACTGCATAGCTGACTGCATAATGGCATAACGGACTGTACTGAGTGCTTAACTCATTCATTGCCAGCTTAATGACTGTACTGACCACATTGCTGACTGCATAACTGCATACCTGACTGCATTGACTGCATAACTGACTGCACTGACTGTATGACTGATGCAATATTTCATAATTGACTGCACTGACTGCATATTGTCATAACTGGCTGCACTGACTGTATAACTGCATTACTCACTGCACTGACTGCATAAATAACTGCATAACTGCATGGCTGACTGCATAACAGCATAACTAACTTCATAACTGACTGCATAACCACATAACTGACTGCATAACTGTGTAACTGACTACATAACTGACTGCAAAACTGATTGCGCAGCTGACTGCACTAACTGCATAACTGACTGCGTAACTGATTGCACAGCTGACTGCACTGACTGCATAACTAACTGCACAGACTGCATTGCTGACTGAACTGACTACCTAGCTGACTGCACTTACTACATAACTGATGGCATAGCTGACTGCGCTGAGCGCAAGCTGACTGAATAGCTGACTGCATTGACTGCCTGACAGTGTAACTGCATAATTGACTGCACTGACTGCACTGATGGCATAGCTGCCTGTGCTGAGTGCTTAACTAACTGCATAACTGAGTGCACAGACTGCATCACTCACTGCAGTGACTGTATAGCTGACTGAATTGTCTGCATAGCTGACTGCGCTGAGTACATAACTAACTGCACTAACTGCATGACTGATTACAAAACTTCATCACTGACTACACTGACTGTATAACTGCATGAGTGACCACACTTACTGCATAGTTGACTGCATAACTGACTGCACTGACTGTATAACTGCATAACTGACTGCACTGACTGCATAGCTCACTCATTGACAGTACTGACTGTACTGACCACATAGCTGACTACATAACTGCATACCTGACTGCATAACTGCATAACTGATGACATAACTGACTGCAAAACTGACTGCATAACTGATTGCACGGTTGACTGCACTGACTACATAACTAACTGCCCAGACTGCATTGCTGACTGAGCTGACTGCATAGCTAACTGCACTGAGTGCGTAATTGACAGCACTTACTGCATAACTGACTGCACTGACGGCATAGCTGCCTGTGCTGAGTGCCTAACTGGCTGCATAAATGTCTGCATAACTGACTGCACAGACTGCATAACTTACTGCCCCGACATAGCTGACTGAACTGACTGTATGACTGATGCAATACCTCATAATTGACTGCACTGACTGCATATCATCGTAACTGGCTGCACTGACTGTATAACTGCATAACTCACTGCACTGACTGCATAAATAACTGCATAACTGCATGGCTGACTGCATAACAGCATAACTGACTGCATAACTGACTGCATAACCACATAACTGACTGCAAAACTGCATAACTGATTACATAAGTGACTGCAAAACTGATTGCATAATTGATTGCACAGCTGACTGCACTGACTGCATTACTGAATGCACAGCTGACAGCATTGAAAGCATAAAAACAAAAAAACTGCGGATGCTGGAAATCCAAAACAAAAACAGAATTACCTGGAAAAACTCAGCAGGTCTGGCAGCATCGGCGGAGAAGAAAAGAGTTGACGTTTCGAGTCCTCATGACCCTTCGACAGAACTTGAGTTCGAGTCCAGGAAAGAGCTGAAATATAAATCTTGTCGCAGAGAGGAACAGAACTTCTTCAAGGAGGTAGGCATTTCTTGAAGAGCAGTGGCAGTCAATTAAACACAGAGATAAAAACAAAAAAACTGCGGATGCTGGAAATCCAAAACAAAAACAGAATTACCTGGAAAAACTCAGCAGGTCTGGCAGCATCGGCGGAGAAGAAAAGAGTTGACGTTTCGAGTCCTCATGACCCTTCGACAGAACTTGAGTTCGAGTCCAGGAAAGAGCTGAAATATAAATCTTGTCGCAGAGAGGAACAGAACTTCTTCAAGGAGGTAGGCATTTCTTGAAGAGCAGTGGCAGTCAATTAAACACAGAGATAAAAACAAAAAAAACTGCGGATGCTGGAAATCCAAAACAAAAACAGAATTACCTGGAAAAACTCAGCAGGTCTGGCAGCATTGGCGGAGAAGAAAAGAGTTGACGTTTCGAGTCCTTATGACCCTTCGACAGAACTTGAGTTCGAGTCCAAGAAAGAGTTGAAATATAAGCTGGTTTAAGGTGTGTGTGTGGGGGGGGCGGAGAGATAGAGAGACAGAGAGGTGGAGGGGGGGGGTGTGGTTGTAGGGACAAACAAGCAGTGATAGAAGCAGATCATCAAAAGATGACTGACTGCATAACTGACTGCACTGTCTGCACAGCTGACTACACTGACTGCATAACTGCGTAACTGGCTGCATAGCTGACTGCACTGACTGCATGACTGACTGTGCTGACTATATAACTGACTGCATTGACAGAATAAATGACTGTATTAACTGCATACCTGACTGCATAACCACATAACTGACTGCATAACTGCGTAGCTGACTACATAACTGACTGCAAAATTGATTGCACAGCTGACTGCACTGACTGCATAACTAATTGCACAGACTGCATTGCTGACTGAACTGACTACCTAGCTGACTGCACTGAGTGCACAATTGACTGCACTTACCACATAACTGATGGCATAGCTGACTGCGCTGAGCGCAAGCTGACTGCATAGCTGACTGCATTGACTGCCTAACTGACAGTGTAACTGCATAACTGACTGCACTGATGGCATAGCTGCCTGTGCTGAGTGCTTAACTAACTGCATAACTGAGTGCACAGACTGCATAACTCACTGCATTGACTGCATAACTGACTGCACTGACTGCATGACTGACTGCAATATTTCATAACTGACTGCACTGACTGCATATCATCATAACTCACTGCACTGACTGCATAAAATGACTGCATAACTGCATGGCTGACTGCATAACAGCATAACTGACTGTATAACTGCAAAACTGACTTCATAACTGACTGCACTGATTGCATAGCTGACTACATAAATGCGTAACTGACTGCGCAGCTGACTGCACTGACATCATAACTGACTGCATTACTGACTGCATAACCACATAACTGACTGCATAACTGCAAAACTGACTGCATAACTGATTGCACAGCTGACTGCACTGACTGCATAACTAACTGCCCAGATTGCATTGCTGACTGGGCTGACTGCATAGCTGACTGCACTGAGTGCATAATTGACTGCACTGATTGCATAACTGACTGCACTGATGGCATAGCTGACTGTGCTGAGTGCATAGCTGACGGCATAACTGACTGCATTGAGTGCATAACCGACAGCGTAACTGCATAACTGACTGCACTGATGGCACAGCTGCCTGTACTGAGTGCTTAACTGATTGCAGAAATGTCTGCATAGCTGACTGCACAGACCACGTCACTCACTGCACTGACTTTATAGCTGACTGAACTGACTGCATAGCTGACTGCACTGAGTACATAACTAACTGCACCAACTGCATAACTGACTGCATAACTGACTGTGCTGAGTGCATAACTGACTGCATAGCTGACTATGCTGAGTGCATAACTGAGTGCATAACTGATGGCACTAACTGCATGACTGACTGCAAAACTTCATCTCTGACTACACTGACTGCATAACTGCATGAGCGGCCGCACTTACTACATAGCTGACTGCATAATTGACTGCCCTGACTGTATAACTGCATAACTGACTGCATTGACTGCATAACTCACTGCATTGACAGCCTAATGACTGTACCGACCACATAGCTGACTGCCTAACTACATAGCTGACTGCATAACTGACTGCATATGTGACTGTATAACTGCATTACTGACTGCACTGACTGCAAAATTGATTGCTTAGCTGACTAAATAACTGCATAACTGAATACATAGCTGATTACCTCTCCTCCTTATCCCAGAGCACATGTGGTCAGCTGTGGTATCCCAGCAGCTGCCGTTGGTTCAGATCAGATGATTTGGCAGAGACGGGGGGATCAAACTTGAGAACTTATGGTCTCTGTGCCACATTGCTTCTTTGATGTATAAGCAACACTTCAACTCGGCAAAGTATGCTAGCATGTCTAATAAAATATGACGTGTCATTAACACCACCAGAATAATTGCAGTTTTAGGTTGCAAGCTTTTGAGGTTCTATTCAAAAATGGAGACAGCAAGCAGTAAAAAAGCAGCTAAGCATGTCTCTAAAGGGACATCGGTACTCCAGTAAGACTCCTTCAGGATGAGTGGGGAGACAAAAAGAATATTAATATAATAAATGTGATAGTTTTGGACACAAACTTTCCTAGAAAATCTATGGCAGTGGTCACTTTTTTTGCTTGATGAAAAATTCATGGTCAAACTTCATTATTTTCAGTCAGTTAGGACTGAATTTGGTTTTAGACCACTGAGCATGGGGGTTTCAATTGTTTTGTGCTACTGAATAAATTTAAAGAACCCTCTTATATCCATTTCTTCCTGTATTCAATTCAGCAGTTCAGAATTCTGTACCAGTCTGGAGGAGAAGAAATGGTGTTAGAGGGCACAGAACAAGCCGAAAGGACATTCAAAAAGAAAATGCTAATGGAAATGATTTTAAAAAATATATAAATAAACAACACCCTAGTGCACTGTGACTATGGTGCGGTTCTTGGATGGGATGCAGCACGTCCATATAATATAAATGTTGTTGCTGATTACTAAGTGCTACATTAAGATGCACTCACCCATCCCCCTTCCATCACCGTGCGCTATAAAATAAATGATGAGTGGGGAACAGATTGGTTTCATCTATTTAAGTCACCGAAAAATGCATTTTGTATATAATCTCTAAGAAATCTAGGTCTAATTATAATGTTTTCTTCTATAAACAAATGTTTCTCATAAATATAAATAATTTACATACAAGCTCATTCCTCTACTTAGTGTTCTGACTCATATACTGCTGCATTGGGAAAAGTAAGCTGTGAGATTTGATTTTTCTACTGCCAAGGAGATATCAATCCTTATTGTAAATTTTGGGAAAGATAGCATCACGGCGCCTTTAGAGAATGTGGATTTTGATGCACATAAAAATAAATTTCAACCTAGTTTATTCATGAGTCAAATTACGGAGAAGTGATTGTACAGTCATTGAGTACAGGCAGATCATAGTGTCATCCAATGTAGAGATCATGGCAGCTCCCTGGAAAGTAGGCACACAGCTTCATCCACCTTCTTGTGGTTGAGTACCAGCTGAATACCAATAGAATGGATCACTTGCAGTTTATGAAAACTCCAGGTGGATCTGGGAGTGCATGGCCAGCCTGTTTGCAGTCAATGATGCAGTATAAAGGGTTAACAGATGGGCTATGCTAATGCATGATGTGATGATGATGCACTGCTGACATCAGTCAGTCATGTGTTAGACTTTCTCTAGGGAAGTTG
Organism: Carcharodon carcharias; assembly: GCF_017639515.1. Lineage (NCBI taxonomy): Eukaryota > Metazoa > Chordata > Chondrichthyes > Lamniformes > Lamnidae > Carcharodon > Carcharodon carcharias. The sequence continues at coordinate 55,737,257 of NC_054470.1, read as the reverse complement.
GAATCATGCCAAGGAGCAATGTGCCTACTCTGTAACCTGTTTAGATACAGTACAAATAAACTGGTGTTAAGCAGATACCTGGGTATGTCTACAGCCTGTCTAAGAATCAAGTTCCACACCTAGAATCCAAGACAGAAGGACCCAAACCCAGAACATGGTGGCAGTGGTGGAGACATTGATGTAAAAGGCTACATCGGTGTTATTGAAGGAACCACAGAGTGAAGCAACCTTTGAAAGCAGCTCGAAGAAATTTCCAATCAAAGGAGTCACACTGAAGAGAGATAATGATGACCGTACCTAGTGAGCAGTCCCTGCACTTTCCCCACCTGTTTCACTGCCTCAAGGGCTCACAGAGAGGCCAGCAGTGGGAGTTCTGGATACAGCATTTTCTTTGGTAATGAACAGTGTCACATTTTCATGAAAAGGAGCTAAAGCTTCAAGTTAGTTTCTTTCTTTATGCAGTAGGTCCAGTAGCAGACAAAATTCTCCTAAGGCAGACTGTGAAAGAGTCCACCAAGGATTTTGAGTCCATTCTTATAGTCTTTGATACCTTTTTTAATCCTCCATAGAGCCGTGTTATTGAGCAGCTGTTAAGTGCATGATGTGGCCTCAGCTCCTGAATGCCAAATCAGGCTATAATATGGTGCAACTCCGAGGCTTCACATGGTTCCCTAGATTGGGTAGGCCCGTGGGCAGTGGCCCCACCCATATGAAAGCCTGCCAAAACAACTGAAAAGGCAGGAAACTCTACGCCGTTAGACATTTTGAGATGTTTGCATTGTGGTGCGAAAACCCAGTATCGATGACATCATGACTGCTCAATGCTTCCAGTGTGGCAAAGCTGGACATTTCAAGCGTTTCAGCAAATTCAGAATTTTAATCAAAGTCGAAGGCCAGAACATATTTATGAAACACATTCCTTCCAAGAAATGGAGAGTCTAGAAAAAGACAAAACTACAGAGTTCCTAGGGGAAGTATATAGTCTTAATCCAGACTACTGGTCATTTACAGTCCAAGTTCAAAGCTTCAATGCTACTTTTGAAATTGATACTGGAGCAGCTGACCTCGACTAGTTTCAGCAAATGACCCTTTATCCATCAGAAATCAAGTTACAAAGTCCAAGCGTCATAGGCCTTCCAATCAAATTCAGGATTATTGCTCCTCTTAGCAACAAGGGGTGACAGATCTTTAATTCTCTTTATGTTCTTCACAATCAATGGACATCCTTGACAGACTGGGCAATGTTGGCATATTTCTAGGAATCCTAGAAAAACCAAATGATGCTCATCATTTGAACAATTTTTAGATCCCTGTTATTAAGGTATTAGTTTATTAGGTTGGGTATTGCAAGACGAATTGAACATAAAAGTAAGGATGTTATATTTCAGTCCAGGGCATTGATGAGACTACATCTCGAATATTGTGTGCAGTTTTGCTCTCCTTATTTAAGGAAAGATGTAAACTCATTGGGAGTGGTTCAGAGGAGGCTTACTAGATTGATACCTAGAATGCGTGTGTTGTTATATGAAGAAAGATTTGGCTTGTTTCCACTGGAGTTTAACAGTTTGAGGGGTGACTTAATTGAAGTATATAAGATCCTGAACAGTATTCACAAGGTGAATGTGGAAAGGATGTTTCCTCTTGTGGGTGAGTCCAGAACTAGGGGTCACTGTTTTAAAATTAGGGATTTTCCTTTTAGGACAGAGATGAGGAGATTTTTTTTCTCTCAGAGGGTTGTGCGACTTTAGACTTAATCTTCCATCAACCAAGCAGCAGCAGAAACAGAGCTCTGTCCAGGTTTAAATTGCTTGGCCCTCATCTACACTGTTTCTACTGGAATGTCTGAACTTCTCTACTAGTACCTACTACAAGACTAATTCATCTCCACATGCTTCTTCCCATCGTGGAAGTCAGCGCTATTGGAAAAGTGGATTACCCCACATCAGCTTCAGCCAGCTAACATCTCTGGAGGAAAACACCTTTGGGCTTTTAATTCTGGACTCTGGATTCACGTGAAATAATTATTCTTATTTTGTCTGTGGTCTTTGCCCTGTACCTCTTTCTTTCCCTTGGGCAGAATCTTGCCCTTGGATGGCGGGCGGGCCTCACCAGCTCGGCAGTGGGCAGGCAGCCAACCCCCGCCACTGAAACGGGGCCCGCTGCCATTTTAAGTGGGTGGGCCAAGGCCAGCCCAGCGGCATGCCTGATGGGAAGCGCTATTCGCTTCCTGTGCGGGGGAGGGAGGGATTCCCCATCTGTCAAAGTACATTCTTTCGCGCATGCGCACTAAAGAATGCACTTCTCCCTGAGGCAAAGTCTTGTCTCAGGGAGATTACTGACAGTGGAAAAAACTTTAAAAATAGAAATGTCACACGAGATGGGACATGTTAATAAAGAACACATACACTTTATAAATTTTTTACAATACGGACATGAAACTTCATCCCAGTGGATGAAGTTTCATCAATAATCTGAAGCCCGCTGGGGCTCCTGGCCTGGCCGCCAGCCTTAAGCTTGGACAGGCAGGTCTTTAATTACTTCTAATAGCCTGTTAATGGCCTCAATTGGCCACGGACAGGTCGGCGGGCGGACAGCTGATTTCGCTGTCTGCCCACCTTCCTAAAAATTTAAATGGACCGGGATGACGTCGGGGATTCCTCTCGATGTCATCCCATGTAATTTTCCCCTCGGCAACCGGGCCCCGCCCCCAAATCGCCAAGGGGAAAATCCTGGCCAATTACCTCTCTTCTGTTGCGTGAATTTACCAGGTTACATAGTGAAACCCCTCCCCACATTTTGAATGTGTATAAAATAAACTAGCCTTCTGATTCTACCCTACGATGTTTGCATTTAATGTTTATGCTTTTTTTGCAGAAAGGCATTTTAGTTAAAAAGAATTGTTATATAAAACCTGCCAGTAAGGTGGCCTCTGGTGGAGAATAAGGAATAAAGGAACCTTCTGTTTTGCATACAGGCAGTTGGAGTTCAGAAGCAGATAGTGTGTGTGTACTCTTAATTATTAAGAAGCGACAAAACATTTCATACCATATATAGAGTTTCTTGTGGGGTTAATACAGGATTCGATCACTCCAAAACTGAAGGGTTGAGAAAAATACACCAACACTTATAAAGGGGGAAATCAAACATCAGAAACACCTGTCTGTTTATGGGCGGGTGGTGAGAGGAGAAATCAGGGCTGTTTAAACTAAACTCCCTTCGCTGTCCGTAACAATTGCTTACTTTATCCATCTTGTGCAGGTATCAGGATGTGCCCACTGAGGGTGTGTGCCACTTAATTCACTGGACTTTTCAAGGCTAAGGAGAGATTCCCGCAATAGCATTCCACAAGCAAGTGGCATTGCCATGAAGAGAATCTGAGTGCTGATTGAATAGAGGAGAAGGGAATATGGCAATGTCCAGCTGCTCGCTGCCCTGCCTGCACCATTGACCCAGAAGAGGCCAAAACTTAGCCCCATCAACCTGTTGCATTGTGACCAAAATTGTCAGGAGTCCAAGTCATGCCCAAATGGGTCCCACTTCCACCAGTCAACATCCTGGTACACTTCTTCCCACCTAACATCCCAGTGTGCGAGCCGATTACCAGATCCAGGCTGAGAAAATCCTGGGTCCTTCCTCTGCCATGGCTTTTTTAACATGGGTGACCACATTTGCGACGAGTCTCAAATTAGGGTCTGTGAACAGTGAAGAGCAATGAAGTTCAGATGCCAGCTCTTCTGTGTCATGACCTTCTTCCTGAGCCATCTACTGTAAGCTCAATGCAAATTTGGGAACATGTTCTTTAGAAATGCATTTACTTTTTTATTACTTTCCCCAGCTCAGATCCTCAGCCTGTGTGATAATTATATCTTTGAACATTGCTGCAAAATAACCACATTGTGGGAAATGTGTACTCACCTTCTGCTCATTTACTGACATCTGAACTAGAAAGTAAAATTAAGGGCAATGATGAATTATTTTACTTCCTCTCTATTCTTTTTTTTGAGAGCATAATACTTTGAACATTTTGTGTAGATGTGAGAATATGCATCATTCAGTAGAAGCAAAATGCCAGTGTGCATAACAGTACACCTAAAATTCACACGGAGGTATTGGTGACATATGAGTCTCCAAGGACAGATAGAATGGTGAGTTCTTAAACACAATATTTTCTAGTTGCATTGAGCTAATTAGAGAGAACAAAAAGAAATTTAATTTCTGCCAGAAATTTCTGCTCAAGTCATAAGAGTGAGATGAGCACAAGGAGGTGAAGATGAAAAAAGAACACAAAACTTGTATTGGGATTCCACTTAAACCTATGACAGTCCTATTACCCCCAGAAGGCTTGAATTATTCATGGGGAATATATTGATTCATTAACAACCCTTAAGTGCATTGTGGTACTGCAATGTTTTAATGCAGAGAACTAATAAAATAATCATTAGCTATAAGAGTATTTAGCTTTGCATCAAAGCAGTTAGTGTGGTTTTACTGGACCATCTGAATTTGCTACCATTTTTATTAGATTTTGTAACGTCCATTGGGCCAGCTTCTGATGAGATGTCCTTGTATTTTATTAAGGTGAGTGGGTTTCATAACGTTGAGTGCCAGATTTTTCCCAGCAATAGATTTCGAACATTTTACTGCTCTGTGAAGACCTCAATAAGAAAATAATACATCTATGGAACCCACATTGGCCATCTTGCATCTTACAAATTTCAACAGATATTTCTGTTCGCAAGCCCTTGTCCCTATGAACTGAAGTGTGATTTATTCACAAATTATCTGGTATTGTAGCACTGTCCTGGCCTGAACAGGAATCATTATTGCTATGATTACCTTACTGGTATTAACATAAGCCCTCTTGTATCCACCTGACCTTCAGATAGCAGAAGAATAAAATGCAACTTAGGCTATAAAGTATGAATCAGTGGCTCGAAGATGCATAGGCCTGAAATCTGTGCTGAGATATGCTCACTTGTTATGTCCAGCACTAACCCCCACCAAAGTATGCCATGTTGGGGAGAAGTCAGTTAATTAAAATACTGAAACCAAGCATCTTCAGTTTTTGTTCCTAAAATGTACTTACTTGCCTGGATGAGGAGCTGTTGATCAATACCACCTGCTCGCAATCTGTGGGACCTCCCCATCTGACAGGATGAGGTTATTGAGTTAAGGACAAATCTTTCAATTTTATATAATCAGTAGTCAAAAGAAAAAAAATGGGACTCAGTTGGCCTCTGGGAAGAACAAAAATTAACTCGAAAATCACCGCAATTAGGAATCATCATTATGTAGCAGAAAGTCACCTTGAGCAGTTGCAAAGAATAGGTGGCATGGGTAGGCAAGCTGTTATATACCCTCCAAATATTCAATTCCATTGAGGTCAATGAAACTCAGTATCAGGCGTGGCATGTTACAAAGAGCCACTGAGATACCGCCTGCTGTGCTCCTGCCAAAGACGCTTCTCTATCTTGATGGGCAGAATTGTGTTTTGCTCCTGGGAGCAGGAAACAAGGCGGGCAAGGGAACTTAATTCAGCAGGAGGCCAAGAACCGGCTTCCCGATGGCGAGATGAACTTCTGCAATTAATTTCAGTGAAGATTGAAGGCATGTTCTGCTTCCCAATGTCAAGATTCTGCATGTCATGCATGCTCATTTAAAGGCCAGCTCACCAGAATTTCGTCCCCCGCCTCCCAATTAAATCATTGGCGAGTAAGCAATACATGCCTTCCAATTTATGACTGCATATAAGTGGCATGAAGTAGGCAAAGCAGTCAATGTGCTGGAGTTGGAGTGAGTAGCCATTGTTTTTTTTTTCCCTCTTTGGGGAGCATTGCTCAACAATTCAATGAGTGGTGGCTGCATAAAGGGAAAAGGTCAGGGAGGCTGACTGATTGTGGAGCGGGGATTCCAGGGCAGGGACAGAGCCAGGGAGGGAAGGCAAGTGTGCTGAGATGTGGGAGGGAGAATGCTCCTAAAGGGCAGGATTGGTGCTGTCTATGGTGGAGTCCTTGGTGTTGAATTGAGGGTACTGGGCAGTGGATGGAACAGTCACTGTGAGAGGAAGGAATGAGATGCAGTATAATGGTAGGTCCAGGGTCATGATCAGGTAATGGATTGTCTCATGGGTGAGGTGAGGGTGGGGAGTTACATGGAAATGGATAAAAACAGGTGATGCAGATAATGGGAGGAGTCAGGGTAAGGTCTGGTATGGGGATGGTAATGGGTGTTGGCGCAAAGGGCAGAGAAGGCATGTGGAGGGTTATGGATATAGACACAAGGTTAACGAGGGGGTCTGTTCAAGGGTAACAGAGGGGAGAGGAATGGTTACATTGCATTGGTCAAAGATGATGGGGAAAGTTGGTGAACGACAGGGGAGGATAGAAGATGGTGCAGTGTGTCTGGAAACTTATGCACATCATTTTCTCAAGGCTCTTCTTCACATTTGCTCTGTATGTGTGCATCCTCGAAGTGGGAGGAGGGTCAATTTTTATGGATGGATTTAAAGATGAGCTCAATTGGCTGCCTAAAAGGGCATCCTAATAATCATGAGAACCATATTCAGTTGTGTTCTCCTCTTGATGGTGAAGCCAACACAGTTTGTCCCCGACTCATGGGTCTTATAAGATCGAGACCGCTGCAAGGTCAGGATCCCTGCTGCAGTAAAGTTTGTGCTGAAGGGCAACTCCACTTGACCAAGGCGATGGATTGGGCTCGGGGGTGAACGGAGGAAGAGATGGAGGGAGGGAGACAGTGGTTAGCTCCCCAGGGCTGGGGGCCTTGGGCCTGGTAGGGGGGTGGAGGCGTGGTGCACAACAATGAGCCAGTTTAGAACCTCAAGGATGCCTCAGGGCTTCCCATTGGCTGAAAAGTTCAGGGCTGGAGAGATTGCTTCAAAGAATATTCTGACTAGATGGATCACTGCAATTTGTTCACAGATTACCTCAGGCATACAAGATGCTAGCTCCAGGCAACCCTGCACTTCTAAAAGCCATGGTCCAGCTGAGGAGGAGGCAGAGGAAGCTGAGGACGGCCCGTCAATATCCTACTTGTCCCCACCGAAAGATTTGCTATGGTCCTTGCACATGCATATCTAATGACCTGACCAGCGCGACATCTGGTGTTGCCAATTGTTCTATCCCCAAGTGGAAATCAGTCTCACTTCCGCTCCTGCCTCTCAACTTAAACCCCAGATCGGATGATTCCACCCTATGAGTGGAATTGTCCTAGATTTGCACTAAATGTGGTACAGAGTGGGAAAAATGACGTTTTATCCGTTGGTCGCAATGATGGCTTCTCATGCCGTACTTTCCCAATCATGCTACATTAATTATACATTCCCAAGAAACATGCCATCAAGTCGTTGCTTCATCACGCCAAGTGCAGTATTTGAAGTGCAGCCGCCTGCACACCTCTCAGTGCTTCCAGCCCACAACTGCTGCATGGAAGACATTGCCTGAAAGGCAAAAAGACTGCACCCCTCAGGTTTAATGACATGCCCTTGAACACATTTTGGACACACTGTGAAGACCTCTACCTCTGCTCTGGCTGCAGGATGGGCAGCAACATCACCAATCTGGCTTGGGAGACAGTGGCAGAGGTGGTCAACGTTAACACCCTGCAAAGAGGACAGCCACCCAGTGCCGCAAGAGGATGAATGATTTCCATTCCACCAGGGTATGTCACTCCTCATCATTCTCAACTCACACACTCACAAACCCATCACACATCCAAAGGGATCTCACACCTGAAGGGACAGCACCACTAACTCTCACACACACCCTCACACTTCCTCAAACTCATATCACCTCAAGCTCGTGTCCTCATCCCATCCATGGCTCCCCTCACCACACAAACATTCCACACAGTGCCATGTGTCCTGCTCACACTCTCTCCATCTGCTTCCATGCAGGAGAAGCCTGCTCACATCAGCAGGGAGAAGTCCCAAACTCGGGGTGGAGTGGCTCATATTACGCCTCTCACTCAGTTGAGGAGTGTGCCATTGTGCTGACTGGTGAGGACCTGGACCATGCCTGTGTCGACAATGATGTTGGCGGTGAACCTGCACCATATCATCCCTTTCAATGCAAACGTGAGCGCTGTCTCTCCTGCTTTTGACTTTGTTGCCATGCACTAATTATTTCGACTTTGATTTACAGGGAGCTCTGCCAAGCAATCGGCACCCTCAGCCAGCCAGTCCCTCAGCTGCATCCACATCCTCACCTCCAGCCAATAAGACTTCTGAGATGGGAATAAGCAGTCTAGAAGGCCTGTCACAGTGCTCACCCACATCCTCCACCAGCGCAGAGACACACACCTCAGTGAATGTGTAATTTTTAATACCCTTTATATGATCATCTTTTTTTATTAATCAAACAAGTATTAAGTAATTCCCCTGCACAAAGATGTTATAACCTAAAAGCAGCCAAGCTTTGAAAAACCTTTAGATCAAAGCAGCATTCTGTCCCTAATGCACTTAACAAACCTACAAAGTTGACAGAATAGAAGTAACTGTAGCTATACTGACACGTTACTCAATCAAGGCCATGAGGTAAGGAACTATCTCTTCTCGTTATGGGGTCCTAGAAGCAGAATATTACGCTGGCGGGATTTTACGGTTCCACTGAAGCTAATGGACTTTAGGACAGCTCACTGCATTTTATGGCCCCACCCCTGAAGCAACGGGGCCGTAAAATTCCACCCTTAGACTTTTTATCCTATGAACAGACCAAAAATGTAACAAAGCAGCTCAAGCTCGAGGCTTGGGAGAAACTTAAGAAAATTAAGTTCCTTCCCATTGTTAACCAAATGAGTATGACACCCTGAAGTCCACTCAACACATTTGCTTTGAAGGACTGGGGATAAGGTGGGATGGGGGGAGGGGTGCTAAGTTTATGCACCATGGAGTAATGGCGTCTTTGCTTTTTATTCAGTTTACTGTTCAGCAACCCCTGGAGCCGCCTGTTATAGTCGTAAACTTCTCTGGTCCGATTCTTAGAACAGATTATTTTGTTTGTTGTTTTTTGTTTGAATCTCCCTTTCTCGCTTTCGACCCAGCCCAAATCTTGGTCACTCGCTTTTCCCGACTGAGCTAATGAGGTGCTGGTCCTCTCGACGCACTGGCTCACTCACTGAACCGACAGGCTTGCACTGAAATCTCACCACAAGGGATCCGTCTGCTTATTAGCTTTTTATTTGAGCACTATTTCAGCACTGTGTCTTCAAAGCTTTTCTTTGCAGTCACCACGCTGCAGTTTCAACACTCTCCGATGCTGGGACTTTGATGTGGTCTGACCAAAGCATCGAGGGTCTTCTCATGCCATGTAGCGTGATCTAAGGCTGCTCATCATGCCATACCTGTGGTTAATCTTGCTTCCAGGCTGTTTGATCACCTCCGAGCACCATGTAGTGTTATAGTAATGATATAATGCCTAATCGCTTTTAAGGGATTGGGTAAACACATTGTGGGTTCATTTATTGAGACTAGGCACATGAGAACAGTTATATGCAGATATGAAACTTGAAGACATCAGAGCTGTGTGTGTACTCTACTCAAAGCAAAAGTGAAACTAAGACTGGATCACATGACATATTTCCTTCCCAGTGATGCCATAATGATGTCCCTTAAAGACATATTAAAATAGCCACCAGACCTTATGGAAAGGCCGCAATAGGGAAAATGCCTGTGACCATCAAAGCTGGCATAGAAGAAAGACTAGTTGCAGAGTAATGTTGTTGTTCCATCAGGATAGGAGCAAGGGTTGAACCTTGGAAGGGACCAGATACCAGCAGCCACATGAGAACTAGATCTGGGATCCAAACAGAGGAAACCCCAGGCTGGAAAACGAAGGGCTGCCAAACAGCAGATACCCCAGGTATGGTAAGTATTTCCTCAGGACTGCTGACAAGAAGGTGCAAACTCTACTCAGAATGATACAGGTGATATAATTCTTACACTGCACTGTAAGCAACTGCTAATGTGCTTATGAGTGCTGACCCTTGTGTCAAACTTAATAAAATAACACAGTACCATATTGGAGTTATGTGAATCATTGGAAAGTGGTAAAAATACCCAACATTTGATCTTTGAAAATCTATTAGGGCCCACCTAGAAATGCTGGGATTCTGTCAATGCATAAAATCCTGTCATAGAGCATCTCTTTGATGTGACAGATGCCATGTCACTCCTTCCCCTCAAGTGGATTGCTCAGATGTGTGATTGACACCTTGCTTATAGCAAGCCGTACTCACTGTATTTAGCATATGGCACAGTCGTTGGGCAAATTTTGTGGGCTCTGTGCTCCATGAGATGCAGGGAGTCCCGCCGAAAAGATGCGCTACTCCTCCCTTACCACTTCTGGCAGCAGACCTTTCCTGTGGTCTCACACACCACATAGAAATGGCCTATAGGCAGTGCCAGGTTCTCATTGCATTTCCTAATAAGGTCAAAACCCTTACTTCTTTCATCCCTGTTCAAAGGTATTCTAATCAAACTCTAGCTGGTGTTGCATTTTTGATTCTAAAAATCTACACGTACATGAAATTTTGCCTTTACAAAGTGGTTTCTCTACACAAGGTATATTTGTAGCATTATTAGAGAATGCACTGTATCACGATGCTCTGTTTTCCTATATTCACCATGACTAGATGTAAGAATTATGCCTCCTTAAATCTGCAATAGCCACATACCAGCAGTTTTATTTCTCATTGTTGTACATAGTGGACTCTCAGGGGCCAGCAGGTGGTTGTACAGTAACTAGGAACAGAAGCAGGCCATTCAGCCTGTCAAACCTTCTTCTCCATTCAGTTAGATCATGGCTGTGATTGAGCTTCCACAGCTCTCTGAGTAAAGAATTCCAAAGATTCACCACCCTCTGAGTGAAGAAATTCTTCCACATCTCAGTATTAAATGGCCTACCCCTTATGCTGAGGTTATGTCCCCTTGTTTTGGATTCATCAGCCAGGGGGAACATCCTATCTACTTTCACCTTGTCGAGACCTGTATAAATTTTGTAAGTTTCAATGAGATCACCTTTCATTCTTCAAATCTCTAGGGAATACAGGCCTAGTTTCCTCAATCCCTCATCATAAGACAATCCCACCATCCCAGGGATTAGTTTGGTGAATCCCTGTTGCACTCCCTCTATGGCAAGTATATCCTTCCTTAAATAAGGAGACCAAATCTGTACAAAATACTTCAGGTGCGGTCTCATCAAGGGTCTGTACAAATGCAACAAGACAACCTTACCCCTGTACTCAAATTCTCTTATGATGAAGGCTAACATACCATGTGCCTTCCTTATTGATTGTTCCATCTGCAAGCTGGTTTTTAGTGACTCATGAACAAGGACACCCAAGTCCCTTTAGACATGAACATTTCCCAACCTCTCACCATTTAAGAAATACTGTGCCTTTTTGTTTTTCTCTACCAAAGTGGATAATTTCACACGTATTCACATTATATTCTATCTGTCATATTCTTGCCCAATCACTTAGCCTGTCCAAGTCTGCTTGAAGCCTCCTTGCATCCTCCCAGTTTTGTGCCATCAGCAAATTTAGAAATATTACAATTGGTCCCCACATCCAAATCTTTGGTATAGATTGTGAACAACTGTGGCCCTAGCACTAACCCTTGCAGTTTCCAACTAGTAACAACCTACCATTCTGAGAATGGCCCATTTATTCCTACTCTCTGCTTTCTGACTGTTAACCAATTCTCAATCCATACTAGCATGGATACTAGTAAGAGAAGGAGGAACTCAGAAAAATTGCAATCACCAGAGAAGTGATACTGAGTAAATTGTTGGAGTTGCGGGCTGACAAGTGCCTGGGTCCTGATGGACTTCATCCTAGGGCCTTAAGAGAAGTGGCTAGTGAAATAGTTGATACATTGTTTTAATTTTCCAAAACTCCCTAGATTCAGGGTAGGTCCCATTAGATTAGAAGATAGCAAATACAACTCCACTATTTAAAAAGGGAGGGAGACAGAAAGCAGGAAATCACAGGCTAGTTAGCTTACATCTGTCATAGGAAAAATGTTAGAAGCTATTATTAAAGAAGCTATAGCAGGGCACTTGGATAATTTCAAGGTAATCAGGCAGAATCAACATTGTTTTGTGAAAGGGAAATCATGTCTAACCAACTTATTGGTGTTTTTTGAGGAAGTAACATGTATTGTGGATAAAGAAGAGCTTAGGTGAATGTACTGTACTTAGATTTCCAGAAGGCATTTGATAAAGTGCCACATCAGAGGTTATTTCATAAAATAAAAAGCTGATTATATTGGGGATAACATTTTGGCATGAATAGAAGATTGGCTGGCTAACAGGAAGCAGGGAGTAGGCATAAATGGTTCTTTTTCAGGTTGGCAAGATGTAACAAGTGGTATGCCACAAAGATCAGTGCTGGTGCCTCAACAGTTTACAATTTATATAAATGACTTGGATGAAGGGGTGAATGGGATGGTTGCCAAATTTACTGATGACACAAAGATAGGTTGGAACGTGAGTTGTGAAGAGGACATAAAGAGGCTGCAAAAAGATATAGAAAGATTAAGTGGAGTGGGCAAAGATCTGCAATGGAGTATGATGTGGGAAGATGTGAAATTGTCCATTTTGGCAGGTAGAATAAAAGAGAAGCATATTAGCCAAATGGTGAGATATTGCAGAGCCTTGAGATACAGTGGGATTTGGGTGTGTTAGTGCATGAATCACAAAAGGCTAGCTTACAGGTACAGCAGGTAATTAGGAAAGCTAATAAAATGTTATAATTTATTGTGAGGGGAATTGAATACAAAAGTAGGGAGATTATGCTTCAGTTACTAGTGTGACCATATCTGGAGTACAGTGTACAGTATTGGTTACCTTTTTTAAGGAAGGATGTAAGTGCATTGGAAGCAGTTCTGAGAATGTTTACCAGACTAATACCTGGAATGGGCAGATTGGTTTATGAGGAAAGGTTGGACAGGCTAGGTTTGTATCTGCTAGAGTTTAGAAGAGTGAGAGGCGACTCGATTGGAAGGTACAAGTAACATACCCAAAAAATTCCAACAGGTTTGATCAAACATGATTTCCTTTCATAAATCCATTTTGGCTCTGCCCAATTTTACCATTATCTTCTAAGTTTCCAGTTATAATAGATTCTAACATTTTCCCAACTACTGATGTCAAACTAACAGGCCTGTAGTTCTCTATTCTCCCTCTCCCTCCCTTCTTAAATAGAGGGGTTACATTTGCTACTTTCCAGTCTGCAGGAACCTTTCCAGAGTCTATAGAATTTTGGAAGATAAGCACCAATGCATCCATTATCTCGATAGCTGCCTCCTTCAGTACTCTGGGATGTCACTCATCTGTCCAGGGGATTTATCAACCTTCAATCCAGTTAACTTTTCAAGTACTACCTTTTTACTAATATTAATTTCTTTCAGTGCCTCAGTTTCACAAGTCCCTTGGTTGCCTAGTATTTTTGGGAGATTTTCTGCACTTTCTTCTGTGAAGACAGATACAAAGGACAGGATTTTCCGACCCCGAAACTAGCAGGCATCGTCACGGATGGGGTGGAAAAATTTGGAGAGCCGTTGACTTTCAATGGCTCCCTAAATTTTCCCATCCTACCTGAGATGATGCCTGCAAATGTTGCGCTCGGAAAATCCTGCACCAAGTAATTGTTTGGTCCCTCAGCTATTTCCCTGTTCTCCATTATAAATTCACCTGCCTCCACCTGAAATAGGCCCACAATTGGCCTAGATAATATTTCCCTTTTCAAATACCTAAAGATGCATTCAATGTCTGTGATTTCCCAAACATCATTCTTTCCGAGACTTGTGTGATGGTGCCAGCACACACCCATAGCAAGGTCAGCTGGCTGAGCTGGTCAGTTGTTTGAGCTACTCACTGAACTTTTAACATGAGTTCTATCTCTTTTCCTTATCCCTTGGCCCTTCTGCACTCAGAACTCCATGAAATTGTAAACATTATCAACCATTTTATTTAAAGTTTCACAGTACCAACACCCATTTTCTTTAGAACAATCCCTCAAAACTGGTCTCTCAACAGGAGTTCACTTCACCTCTTTATCTGATATAATATTTGTCTCCTGTGACCATAGCTCATGCTCATCGTGCATCTCCAGGCTGACATCTATTTACGTAGTTAGACTTTTGGCATGCCTCCCCAAACTATGCATCTTGGAGAGTTTTTTACTTGTTTTTGCAATGTGCACATTACTGACAGGCCCAGCATTTACTCCCCAACTCTAATTGCCCTTGAGAAGGTGGCAGTGAGGCATCTCCTTAAATAACTGCTGTCCATCTGGTGTAGCTACATCCACAGTGCTGTTAGGGACCAAGTACCATGATGTTGACCTAGTGACAATGAACAGTGATATAATTGCAAGTGACGATGATGTGTGACTTAGCGGGGAACTTGCAGATGGTAGTGTTTTCATGTGCCTGCCGCCCATGTTCTAGGTGGTAGAGGTCGTAGATTTGGAATGTGCTATCAAAGGGGCCTTGTTGACTTGCTGTTGTGCATCTTGTAGATGGTATACACTGCAGCCACTTTGTGCCAGTGGTGGAGGGAGTGAATGTTTAAGGTGGTTATTAGGGTACCAATCAAGCAGGCTGTTTCGCCTTGGATGGTGTTGTGCTTCTTGAGTGTTGTTGGTGTTGCACTCATCCAGGCAAGTGGAGAGTGTTCCATCACACTCCTGACTTGTGCCTTTAGATGGTGAACAGGCTTGGGGAGTTGGGAGGTGAGTTATTCACCACAGAATTCCTAGCCTCTGACCTGCTCTTGCAGTCACAGTTTTAAATATGAAAGTTAAGTTAAGTTTCTGGTCAATGGTTATTGGCAGGATGCTGATGATGGGTATCTCAATTATGGTAATGTTGGAGATCATCATCGCCTGGCACTAATGTGGTCCAAATGTTACTTACAACTTATCAGCCCAAACATGAATGTAGAACATTGCCCAGGTCTTGCTTGCATGTGGGCACAGACTGCTTCATTATCTGAGGAGTCACAAATGGTGCAATCATCACTGTGCAATCATCAGCGAACGTCTGCACTTCTGACCTTATGTAGGAGGAAAAGTCATTATGAAGCAATGGAAGGTGGTTTAGCCTAGAATATTACTGTAAGGAACTTCTGCAGTGATGTCCTGGGACTAAGATGATTGACATCCAACAAGCACAACCATCTTCCTTTGATTTTATCAGTGGAGATCTTTCCCCCTGATTCCCATTGATTTCAAATTGGTTAGGGCCACTTACTGTCAGACCTGGAGCAGAATCGTCAGCCCCATTGGCAGTGAGTGTCATGGTGGGCGTGAGGTCATGATGGCGAGAAGACTAAAGATTGGATTTATGCCATCTTGAAACCAGTTTGCAATCATCCCTTCCACCCTTCAATGGCGGGCCATGTTTCCCACCGCCGCAGGTAGGGAACCTAATTTCAATACTTCAGCAACTTATGATAAGCTCTGCTCACCGGAATCATCACCCCCACGCTGGATCATCCAGGCATGTCAGCGTAATAACATGCTAAAGTGTTTCACAATTGTACATAAGCGGTGTGCACCTGGTGAGCTGCACTTCACTTGGGACTTTGAAGTTTGTTTGCCTACCTTGCTTCAGGCAGCACCGTGGTCATCAGTGTCAGGCTTTGCAGACAGCACCACATCACTTTTAGGGGGGCCAACGGGCAGATCTCTACCTACCAGCTCAACCATAAGGCAGGGGTGGCTTTCAAACGGCTGCTGGGTTAGGGCTTGCTTGGGGAAGGGGAAGAAGTCACCACAGGCAAGGGAAGAGCTGTGGGGCGAGGGCTGTCCTGGGGAAGGAGGGTGTCCCAGGGTGTGTGTGGGGGCACATGTTGATCTGTGCAAGTGGCCTCAAGATGGTGATGGCTGAGGAGGCAGTCTCCAGAGGAGATGAGGCCAGGTGGAGATGTGAGGGTGTGAGTGAGAGAATGAATGGTGAGGTCCCTTGAGCTGGCAGTGACTGATATGCCAGTGAATGTGTGGGTTTAGAGTGATGAGATGGTTGCCTTATCGTGGCAGCACGGATGAGAACATTCATCTGTTTTCTGCACTAGCTGACCGGCACTGACCACCTTTGCCAGCCCCCCAAGCTTGAGTGGTGAGACTGATGGGTCTCCTGCAGCCAGAGTAGGGGTAGAGGGCATCGCGGTGGGCCTCCACGGTGTCCAGAAGATGTCCGAGGGACATGCCACTGAATCGACGGGGGGGCTGCACTTTCCTTGGCTTTTGGGACCATGTCTTCACTGGGGGAACCCTGAGATGCAAGCATTGAGAAGCGTGTGCACAGCTGCAGTTTAAATGTGGCACTCTGAATGAGGAAATGGTGAGGCAACGGTGTGGCTGCCAAGTCGGAGGCTGCCCGCCAGTGAAACAGCGTATTTCCTGTGGCTGCAAATTAATAAGGCGGGAAGAGGACAATATGGTGCGAAAACCCGCCATTGCGGCCAGCGGGTAAAACATCATTTTTTCTGCCTGCTTCTGCACTTAGTGCAACTCTGGGACAATTCTGCCCTTGGTCTTGATGTCTAATGCAGTCACTCGCAGCTCACCTCAGGAATTTAGCTCTTTTGCCCACGTTTGGACCAAGACTTTAATGAGGTCAGGAAATGAGTGGCCCTCAACTCTGCATTTGTGAGCAGGTTATTGCTTTAAAAGTATCACTTGATAGCACTGTTGATGACATCTTCCATTATTTTGCTGATGGTTGAGAATAGGCAGATAGAGTGTTAATTAGCCAGATTGGACTTGTCCTGCTTTTTGTGGGCAGGACTGACTCTGCTTTTGCTCACCCAGAACATATTACTTGATTTGTCCAGCCATTGTACCTTCATGCTGTCTTCTTTACTTCTGCCCTGTGTTTATGTAGAGCCTTTAATATTGATCCTGTGTTAGTGTACTTGAAGAGGGGCCCTTGTTGTTAGCTTGAGCTGCTTGTGAAATTGGGTAGGGTAGGCCTCAGTACATTCAACAGGAACTTCCAAAGCAGTGAGACGAAACACTTTTAAAGGGTTGGTGCAGCACCTGGTGCATGCATTAATGCCATTGGCCTCTGAAAAATGATGTTAATTTATACAAAGCAGTCTCACTGTAGCTAATCCACAATGTTTTGCAGCAAATCTGTTGCCAAGCACCTGTATATAAAACACATGCTGGAAGGTCTGTAAACTTGTTGTTGAAGAACTCCACCAGCTAAAGTTAGGTTGCCAGCCAAGTCAGGTTTATATTCTGACTGAATTGACCTTGATTTATTGAGCTTTGTGCATTTTTTTTCACTTGCCGCTTGCTGCTTTTTTCCTTAAATCCAGCACTCCTTTTTGGTCGATGGCTCCAAACAGCTTCTGGCCACATGCAATAGGCTGGTTTGTTAAGGCACCCATCCCTTTGCTTTGGGTAGACAACTATTAGTTTTTGCCTCAGTATTTCACCTGAAATAATAAGCATATTTTTCAGTGCCTTAACTAACATTCCTCCTTCACTCAAAAAGAAAGTTTAAATATGGCCATTGCTGTGTCTGGAATCTTACTGTTGCAAAATGGCTGCTATATTTGCCTGCACAGTTATACTAACCATATTTCAAAATAATAAGTGAAGGACTTTGAAAAATTTCTGTAAGTAATAATAAGCCTCCATATAAATACAAGTTTTTTTTTGTAAATCCAGTGGTTGGAATACCTGGGGCTATTGTTCTCAATTGGATGTGTAAAGATTTCTGTGGCAAATTTTCATATGCTCAATGCAGCCAGTAGGCTTGAGGCTGGTGGAAAGCGCTGTGGATGACATCCCTTACCTTGGACAAACCTTTCCTGATAGATGAGTTTAATCCTTAAGCAGATCCTGTCCTCAACCCCTGCACTGACTTTACAGATAATTGGGGATTCAAGAGCACCTTTAGAATGTGAATATTATTAGCAATAATGGACTGCAATGCAGACAATCTGGAGATAAAAAAGCCTATTGTGATCAAGGAGGACATTTTCAATAATTTCCATTCTATGATCCATGACTCTGCAGAATTGCTTGATTGCCTGGCAGATATCCTACTGATGCATTAGTACTTTTTTCTTTGAGGGTTTCTTCAATGTAATCCATCACTACAACTTCCTATTCAGATGCCTATTGTCAGCATTGACTGTGACCTGCAATAAGTGTCACCAATATGCTTTTTATGACTGGCAGTGCTAATTCCTCTGTGCCAGTTTTTAAAAAAATATTAATTCCATGGCCTACAAAAGAGGTTAAGGATGGCACCAGGTTAAAAGAAGAAGCTTATAAGACAAGAGTCTCAAGGCTGAGGATTGGGAGAGTTTTATTTGAACAAAAAATTAATAAAGAGGGAGAAAACAGTATATAAGACTAAACTAGCCAGAAATATATATAAAAAAGAGCTTCTATGTGTATGTGAAAAAGGAAGTAACAAAAGTAAATGTAAATCCCTAGAAGCTGAGACAGAAGAAAATATAACGTGGGATAAGGATTAGGCAGAGACGTTAAACAAATATGTTGCCTCTGTCTTCACAATAAAAGACACATAAAATGTAGCAGAAATAATGGGGAACCAAGGATATAATGAGAATGAGAAATTTAAAATAACTAAAATTCATAAAGAAAAAGTACTGGAGAAATTAATGAGACTAAAAGCACACAAAACTTCAGACCCGATGTCCAACGTTATTTGGTTTGTACATAATATTACTAGGCAGAGTCAACACAGTTTTAAGAAAAGGAAATCCAGTTTGATAAATCTATTTGAGTTTTTTCAGAATATAACGAGAAGGATATGTAAAGGAGAGCCAGTGAATGTAGGATATTTGAATTTTCAAAAGACATTCAACAAGATATCACATGAAATGTTGTGGCTCAAGAAATTAGCTCATGGGATTGGGGTAATACATTAGCACGGGTAGATGATTGGTTAAAGGACAAAAAACAGGGATCAGGAATAAATGGGTAATTTTCATGTTGTCAGGCTGTTACAAATGGGATGCTGCAAGGATTAATGCTGAAACCTTAGCTGTTCACAATCTATATTAGTAATATAGAGTAAAGTGTTTGCTGATGATGTAAAGCTAGCTGGGAAAATAAGCTATGAGGAAGGCACAAAGAGAAAAATTTTCCTAACAAAGGGGATGTGGGTTTATTTGAATATGAAGAGTTAAGTACCCTGAAACTGTTGCCTGGTCAGGCCTAACATCATCCCACCATTTTCTGGGTTTCCCTGGGGTAGGTTCCGAGGCCTTTGGATTTGGCATGGAACCAAATGAGTCAATTTAAAATGCAATTAAGAGCTTCTTTAATTCAAATTTTGACCTTCCCAGCCAGGGAACTGTTTCATTACCTGTCAGTAACTCAGCAGATCACTAAGAAGAGTGCATAGTGAAATGAGCTTCTTAGTGAGACTGACAGGCTGGGAAGCCTTTAATCAGTGAAGCTAAAAAGCTCCAGCTTCGCCCAGTGACAGGCTGTTGTTCAAAGCACTTTCTCTTTCAGGGAGTGTTATCACTGTTTGGTAGATGATTGCCAACTTCTTGGAAGGTACTTCACCTGTCTTAACACTTCACTTGCCTTCAGCTGCATTTCCCTGTTGCCAGATTCACCATGGCATGGGAACACCACCTTGTACCTTTGATGAAGGGCAAGAGCAGAAACAATACCACTGTCAACACCACCAACAGAAGGAACTGCGCCAGCTGCCTTCTCCTCAGTCACATGCCACTCCTCAGAGCAGAGGGGATGGCCACCAAGATACAGCTGGAAGAAGGCAAGAGACCCCCATCACAGGCAAAGGATCAGCTCTCTCACCACGTCTGAGCACCAGTGCCACTGGTAACATCTGCAGTCCCCTGGACTAGACCTTATCCCCACTGGAGCTGATTGGCCTTCATTACCAGTGGCCAATAAGGTACCCATCACTGGAAGCCCCCTGCTCTGCTCCTGAGTCTCTATGTATCTCTGAGGTTGTGTTCTCTTCTCCTGCAAGGAGAGAAAGCTGAGAGGTATGAGTGTTCCTAATGGCTTATGTGCAGAAAATGGAAGAACAACATTTGTGGACAGTGACTGTGAGGTAAGGCTATGAAAAAGCATTAACTGAGGGTGAATGTGAGTGTTGGCTATTCAGATGGGGATGTGAGGTGCCCGGAGAGAGAGGAATGAATGGAACTACAAGGTATGTTGTCCAAGACGTGTAGCGTAATGCTGGGAAATTCAAAATGTAGGTCTTGGCACCTGAAGGTGTTCTGCTGCTCACCTTTCCTCCTAAGGTCCTGGATCTATTTGGTGCACTGTCTCCAGTTTGGATGGAGCACTCTTCTGCTGCTGAATTCCTCGGCCACTTCCATCTACCTGTTTGGATGGAGAGATTGTTCTCTTCCTGCTGTCCTTGGGAGAACTCACCTCACTGCAGTCTCTCCTGCAGATCCTGCAGTAGGCACTTCAGATAAAAATGGGAGACTCAGAGATCAGCTTTCCTACTTCTCCTCCCCAATCCTGCGGTTGCTGCAGCCTCAAAGGTCAAAGGTGAGCCTTTGTAACCGATGCCATAAATTTGAAATCCTTCTTTCGACAAGTCATCTTGTCCACCTTCCTTAATTAGTCAGACAATCCAGATGTGGGATGATCATGCAGCGGATCTTGAGAAGAGCCTGGGCTAAGCTCATCAATTTGTAAATCAAGTTCTGGCAGGGGCAGAAGATTCCACTTAAGGAGCCTGCCAACAGATATAGATCGCTTAATGAGTGAGAAAGAAAATGAAATAAAATGTGGAAAATGGAAGGTTATTCACATTGAAAAGAAGAATTTGAAAACAGGATATTTTTTTAAATTGCAAAAAACTGTTAAATGTTGTTCAGAGGGATTTGGGGTCCTTATACACAAAACATAGGAAGTTAACATGCAGCTACAGCAAGCAATAGGGAGGCAAATAATACATTGACCTTTATTGCAAGGAGGTTGGAGTCACTATACCCTCTGCGTGTGCGGGTACATGGTTGAGCAGCAATCAAAAACATACTGCAAGTGCAACAAAAGAGCTGCACACTAATTGGAGCACAGGAGTAAGCTAATGTTGCTGCAATTGTACAGGGCTTTGGTGAGATAACACCTCGACTACTTGTATAGAGTTTTAGGCCTAGATTTTCCCCCACTTATCAGGTGCACAGAGTTGGAGTCGTGAGCCTGACTTTTAAAAGCGTCTGACCAAGTGTCAGACTTTCATTCTGGGGTGGCAGGGTTCCCCGGGAGTCAGGCCAGGCAATCCTGGAACAAGTGTGGAGAATGCTGGGTATGGAGGCTGGCTGGGTGGAAGGCCTCCCTCGGTGTCCTGGTACTGTTTGAAGTTTAATAAAAAAACAGAGAAAAAAAAACAGCCCTCACCCTTCATTTGCCCTCATCCCACACACACTCCCATGCTCCAGCCATGCCAACTCATGCCCTCTGCCCACTCCTCATACCCTTCATGCCAACCTATGTGCTGTTCCCAACTCGCATGGCCCCTCATGTCCTCCATGACAACCTATGCTCCTCTCCCCACCCCAAAGGCTCTTTATAGCCCATATGTCAACCTACGCTCCCCACCATCCCAATGACCCTTTATAGTCACTGTGCCAACCTATGGCCTCCACATACTCCCATAGTCCTTTATAGCCCTTACGCCAATTTAGTGCCAATTCATACCAATACTTTCCCCTCCACGCACCCTTTCCCCTTATACCTATCATGCCAACTCATCCCCATGGGCAGACCTCAGGAGCCATTCTGAGAATAAATAACATAAAGTTCTAAATGTCCATTGCAGAATTTATTTTAAAAATAACACTCTCTTTCATAAAAACCTATTTACCATATTTACATTCCTTCAGCTATACTATCCCTTACAAAAACATGCATTTAATTCCATTGCATTACCCCTCATTAAATAAAGCATTGGAATATTGGAATTTATAGATCATCTTCAAAGAATCCATAATCACTTGGACCTGTCAATCAAACTGTGAAATGGCAGGCATCCTACTGTGATAATTGACCTTTGTGAAATCAGTCATGTTGCACTAATCCAGTAACAGAAGCTCTAAGGCTTATGTCAACAGTCAGAGTGGAATAGTAAGCAATTTTTTTTTTTCAACACTCTGGACAGTTTTTGTTTCAAAGAGTTAAATGCCTGGAGTTCTAAATGCTTTGAAAGCTTGATATCTCCCTTTGATAGTTCATTTTGACACTTTTGACAGTTGTTTTTGAGAGTTCCAATGGGCTTCACAGTTCCAATGAGTTATGTACTTTTTACACACATTCATGCCTAATTTTAAAAATCTCAAAGGGCACATGACCTCTCCCAAAGAGCACCTTACTTTTCCGAATGGGCACATGCCCTTCCCCAAAGGATATCTGGTCTCCCCCAAAGGTGTCCCAGGGCCACATCTAAAGAGGTACCTTACCTCTTCAAAAGGGTGCCCTGCCTATCAAAGTTCAGATCAGCTCCTACCAGGTTTAATCTGCGCACGTCAGATTTCAGATGGAGAGGCTCCCCTTCATGGCAACAATTCAGACCTTAGCCTCTATACCTAAGGAAGGATGTACTTGCTCTAAAGGGGCTGCAACAAAGGTTCACTGGACAGATTCCTGGGATGAGGAGTTGTCCTAATAGGACAGATTGGATAGAATGGGCCTAATACTCTCTAGAGTTTAGAAAAGTGAGAGGTGACCTCATTGAAACTCTATGACTCTGAGAAGGCTTGGCAGAATAAATGCTGAGAGGCTGTTTCCTGGCTGAAAAGGCCTTAATCAGGGGACATGGTCTCAGTATAAGCAAATAGTCATTTTGGACAAAGACAAGGAGGAATTTCTGAGAGTGTTGTGAATCTTTGGAATCCTCTACCCCAGATCACATTGGATGTTCAGTCATTAAGCATGTTCAGGCTGTGATCAATAGATTTTTAACCTCTAAAAGAATCAATGGAAATGGGGATTAAAAAGTGAAGTTGAGTTCGGAAATCAGCCTTGATCTTATTAAATGGCAGAGTAAGCTGAAGGGGCTCTGTAGCCTATAACCCCTCTCATTACTTATGTTCTTATGTTTTAATATACATGGGATGTGGGCATTGCTGATAAGCCGAGCATTTATTGCCCATCCCTAAATGCCCTTAAGAAAGTGGTGGTGAGCTGCCTACAGCCCATGTGGTATAGGTCCATTCACAGTGCTGTTAGGGAGGGAGTTCCATGATTTTGACTCAACAATGTTAAAGAAATGGTGATAGATTTCAAAGTCAGGATGGTGTATGACTTGGAGGGGACCTAGGAGGTGGTGATGTTCCTATGTGCTTGCTGCCTTCATCATTCTAGGTGGTAGAAGATAGTTTTTAAAGTGGATGGTGGTTATGCCGCTGAAATTCAAGCGGAGATCCTCTCTTATTGGAGATTCTGATTGGCTGTCATTTATGTGGTGTGAATGTTATTTCCCACTTATCAGTTAAATTCTGGATGTTGTCCAGGTCTTGCCGCATGCAAACACAGATTATTTAATCAACCAGGGGATTATGTTTGGAACTGAACACTTCTGACCTTATAATCAATGGAAAGTCATAGATAAAGCAGTTTAAGTTGGGCTGAGGATACTACGTTGAAGATCTCCTGTAGCGATACCCTGGAGCTGAGCTGAATGGCATCCAGCAACCACAACTATCTTCTTTTGTACTAGGCATGAGTCCAACCAGTAAACAGTTTTCTGTCTTATTCCCGTTGACTTTAATTTTGCCAGGGTTCCTTGCTGCCGTACTCAGTCAAATGCTACTTTGATGTCAAGGGCAGTTACTTTTACCTCGCCTCTGGGATTCAGCTCTTTATGGCTGTAATGAGTTCTGGAGCTGAGTGGTGGAACCCAAACTTAGCATGCAACAGCAGGATACTGCTACTCAATAGTGCTGTTGACACAATCATCCATAATTTTGCTATGATTGAGAGTAGGCTGATGGGGTGGTAATTGGGTGGATTGGAATTATCTTGCATTCTGTGGACAGGACATACCTGTGCAACTTTCCACGTTGTCATGCAGATGCCAGCAGTTAGCTGCACTGAAACAATTTGGCTAGCAGTGCAGCTAGTTCTAGAGCACAAGCCTTCAGCACTATTCCTGGAATGTTGTGGGGGTCCATAACCTTTGCTCTATCCAATGCGCTCAGCTATTTCTAGATATCATGTGGAATGTATCAAATTGACTGAAGCCTGGCATTTGTGTTGATGGAAGAGGTCGAGATGAGTGATCCACTCTGCACTTCTGACTGAAAATGTTTGTTTCAGCCTTGTCTTTTCACTCACGTGCAGGGCTCTGCCACCATTGAAGATGGGGATGTTTTTAGATACACCTATTACTACTCCTGGCATGTTTTTCTACACTCCTCACTGAACCAGGGTTGCTGGTCATGCTAGATGGTCATGACACGATATGCTGGGCCATTAAGTAACAGATTGCCTCCACATAAAGGCAGAATTTTGTCTCCATAAAAACTGTGTGGTGGTCACTTCTGCCAACGCTGTCATGGATAAATGCGTATGTGGTAGGTAGATTGGTGAGGATGAGGTCAAAGGTTTATTCTTTGTGGTTCTCTCACTTCCTGGTGTTGGCCCAGATAGTAGTTATGTTCCCCAGGGCTCAGCAAGCTTGGTCAGTAGTGGTGCTACCAAGTCACTTTTATGATGGATATTGAAGTCTCCCACGCAGAACCTTCTGTTCCCTGCTTCTAAGTGGTGTTTAACATGGAGGAGCACTGACTCATCAGCTGAGGGAGAGCAGTAGGTAGTAATCAACAGGTGGTTTCCTTGCCTGTGTTTGACCTGATGCCCTGAGACTTCATGGGCTCCAAAATCAATATTGAGGACTTCTACTGTTGGGTTTATCTTGCCAGTGGGACAGGACATGGCTAGGGATGGTGATGGAGGTAAGTGGGACATTGGCTATAAGGCATGATTCTGTGCGTATGACTATGTCAGGATGTTGCTTGAATAATCTGTTGGAAAGTTTTCCCAATTTTGATACATGTCTCTGAATGTTAGTGAGGAGGGCTTTGCAGGAACGATTGGGCATAATGTGCACTTGTCATTTCTGGTACCGAGGTCAATGTTGGGTCATCAGTTCAGTTATATTCTTCTACTTTTTTCTAGTGGTTTGATACAACTGACTGGCTTGCTAGACCATTTCAGGGGCAGTGAAGAATCAAACACATTGCTGTGAATCTGGAGTCACATATGGATTAGACCAGGTAAGGAAGGCAAATTTCCTTCCCTAAAGTGAACCAAATAGGGTTTTACAAAAACAAAGTAGTTCATGACCATTATTACTAATACAAGCATTTTTCCAGATTTATTTAATTAACTGAATTAACATTTAACAGTTGCTATGGTGGGTGGGATTTGAATGCTTGCCCTGGCCATTAGCCGAGGTCTCTGTAGTAACATAACCACTACGATACTGTGCCATTTCTTGTATATAGTGTGCTCAGCATTTCTTGATTTCCATGTGGGGTAAGTTCAATTGGCGGAAGATCGGCATCTGTGATGGTATGGATGTGAGAAAGTGACTGAGATGGATTGTCATTGTCATTGCTCATGTGTTACAAATGGTTCAGTATTGTCTTTTACTTTCACATGCTTAACTTCCCTTAGCTTTGAAGATGGGCATATTAATGGAGTCTCCTCCTGCTAGTTGTTTAATTGTCCATTACTATTCATGACTGGATGTGGCAGGCCTGCAGAGCTTTGATCTGACCCTTTAGCTATGGGATCACTTGGTTCTCTCTGTTGTTTAGCATACATGTAGTTGTAGCTTCACTAAGTGAGCATGTCATTTTCGGGTATCCAGGGTGCTCCTCCTGACAAGATCTTCCACATTCCTCATTGAACCAGGCTTATTCTCCTAACTTGATGATAACGATGAAGTCAGGAATATGCTTGGCTATATCATTGCAGATTGTGCTGTGATACAATTCTGAAGCTGTTGATGGCCCACAGTGCCTAGTGGATGCTCAGTTTCGAATTGCTGGATCTGTTCTGAATCCATCTCATTTAGCACAGTGGCAATGCCATACAAAGCAATGGAGGGTTTCTGATCTCATTGTGAAGAAAAGACATCATCTCCACAAGAATGTGCAGTAATCCCTGCTACCAATATTATCATGGATAGATATATTTGTGCCAGGTACAATATTTTGGTGAGAACAAGGCCATATAGGTTACACCTTCAAATTGCTTCTCTCACCACCTGTCCAGTCTGGCGCTACGCCCTTCAGGACTCAGCCAGCTCAGTCAGTAGTGGCACTAAACCACTCTTTGATGGATATCGAAGTCCCTCCACCAAATCAAATTCTGTGCTCTTGCATAGTGTTCTACATGGAAGGATAATGATTAATTAGCTGGGGGAGGGCAGTAGGGGTGGTAATCAGCAGGAGATTTCATTGACTGTGTTTGACCTTGACCACGAGGTCCAGAGTCAATGTCAAGGATTCCCAGGGCCACACCCTCTTGACTGTTTGCCAGTGTGCTGCTAACTTTCATGGGCATAATCTCTAGGTAGGACAGGACCTACCCAGAGATGGTGATGGAAAAGTCTGGGACATTGGTTGTTAGATATATTCTATGATTAAGGCTTTGCTGTTAGGCTGTTGCTTGACTAGCCTGTGGGACAGCACTCTCAATTTTTGGCACTAATCTTTAGATATTAACGAGGGGAACTTAGAAGGGTCAACTGGGTGCTGTTCAAGTCCAATGCCTGAGTCAATTAACAGTAGTAAAAAAGTCCAGATTTATTCTTTTTGTAAATTTCTATGGCAGTTTGATACAACTGAATGACTTGCTGGATCATTTCAGAGAATAGCTTTGCTGTGGGTCTGGAGTCAATAATCTGGTCTGGGAATGGAGTGCAGGTTTACTTTCCTAAAGGGCATTAGTGAACCATTTGGGTATTTATGATAATCTGACTGATTAACGGTCACCATTTGTGACACTAGCTTTTCATTCAAGGCCTATTTAATTAAACTGAATTCAAATTCTAGCAGTACAGGACCTCATAATGTGAGTGGAGATTTTGTGTGTATATATGGAGCACCGTAAGTCACAGAATTTTTACAGTGCGGAGGAATGTCATTCAGCCAATGGTGTCTCCGCGGCTCCTTAGTGAATCATTGTACACCTCAATTCATGGCACGCAATAAAAGGACTAAAGGGAGGCTGCACTGCCAGACAGTGTCATCCACTTCATGAAGGAGGAGCTATAATAATGAGATCGTATGCCAAAATGCTTGGGGAAGCCCTGCCATTGGTGCCCACCCCATTCATATCAAATGAGTGTATGAGTAATCTATTGGTTTGTCTTTTGAGTTGGATTAATAAAGATATATTAGCATTCCAAAAATGAGTCAAAACTTCTGGAGATCGAAAACCCCTGTTCCTAACTATGGTTAAGCAGGATTTCCAGGATCAGGCAACTTGCACAATGGTGGCTAATTCCTGTGTCAGCACCTCTTAGGTATAGTCAGATTCCAAAAGTATCTATGCATCTGCAAAGTTTCAGGTCTGGTTGGACAATTTTTTTGAAAAGCTGACATGTGTTCCTTTACAGGAAGGCTGATGTCTCTAGGGATAGAAATGAGCTTTTGCATCATTTTAGACTATGAACTCAGCCTCTTATAAGCCCTACTTCTGTATGGTTCCTTTTCCTATTATACCTGTAGTTGTAGCTACCCTAGGAGCTGCATTTACAGACCTCAACACTTTTTCCTTTACAGAAAAGAAGACCTGTCTCTGTTGCCACCATTTGACAGGCTGTCACTGAGCTATTCCATTAACTTCAGGCTGATGTACAAAACTGCTAGAACAAATACAGCTCTAGCCATAACGGTGAAGGTTATCACATCATTAAACTATTATTCTACTAAAACCTTGCAAGCCACTGCAGAAAGCTTCTGTCAGCCAGCAGGCAGTCCATAGATATATTGTGCAAATAATAGATACTTTGCCAGAGGGCACATGTTTGTCACTTTCTCTGTTTAAAGGTGGCATTGTCTGAACAAACTCAAAAACGTTAACTGGTTGCCAAAATTCCAAGGAGAACATGGTAGATGGCCTCATTTGATCCGATCAGTTACTAGTGAGTGCTTGCTAATTCTGTTTCCTCCATCCTATCCTATTCTTTTCAATTTTCTTCTACTGCCGCACTGGGTGCCTCCTCTACATCATACAACTTATAACTTGTCTTTGAATTGTGATGTTACCCAACATGCAGAATTTTTATGGACACCTTTTCAGAACTACAGTGATGTACCTCAGCAGAGTGTTCCAAATAGTGGAATCTTTTCAAAAGTGGCAATGGTATGGTTGAATATCTGATCACCTTGAACAAACATTATTTCATCATGAAATGCTGAAATGCTAGGCATCGCCACAGGGTACTCTGTGTGGTGTAAAAGAAGCCTTCAAAGGTTCACTGAAGAATATTAAGCCTGCCATGAAACCGCTCTAAACACTAGTCCAAGATTTCTATAGTTTGAATCAGAACATTCTGAGACAACGATGCTTCAGCATGATTCCTCTGCTATCAAGGGTTCCCTTGTAGATCGCCATTAGTAGCCAATCAATCCAGAGTACATTGTGAAAACACTTCCCGCATTATTATAAAAACAAAAAAACTGCGGATGCTGGAAATCCAAAACAAAAACAGAATTACCTGGAAAAACTCAGCAGGTCTGGCAGCATCGGCGGAGAAGAAAAGAGTTGACGTTTCGAGTCCTCATGACCCTTCGACAGAACTTGAGTTCGAGTCCAAGAAAGAGTTGAAATATAAGCTGGTTTAAGGTGTGTGTGTGGGGGGCGGAGAGATAGAGAGAGAGAGAGGTGGGGGGGTGTGGTTGTAGGGACAAACAAGCAGTGAAAGAAGCAGATCATCAAAAGATGTCAACGACAATAGTACAATAGAATACATAGGTGTTAAAGTTAAAGTTGGTGATATTATCTAAACGATTGTGCTAATTAAGAATGGATGGTAGGGCACTCAAGGTATAGCTCTAGTGGGGGTTTTCTAGTGGGAGTTTACAGCCTTCCGGACTGAATATTGAATACAACAACTTTAGGTCGTGAGCTCCCTCCCCCATCCCCAACCCCCTTTCTGTTTCACCTTTCCTTTTTTTTCCAATAAATTATAAAGATTTTCCTTTTCCCACCTATTTCCATTATATAAAAAAAAACCCCACTAGAGCTATACCTTGAGTGCCCTACCATCCATTCTTAATTAGCACATTCGTTTAGATAATTATCACCAACTTTAACTTTAACACCTATGTGTTCTATTGTACAATTGTCGTTGACATCTTTTGATGATCTGCTTCTATCACTGAGATAAAAACAAAAAAACTGCGGATGCTGGAAATCCAAAACAAAAACAGAATTACCTGGAAAAACTCAGCAGGTCTGGCAGCATCGGCGGAGAAGAAAAGAGTTGACGTTTCGAGTCCTCATGACCCTTCGGGTCATGAGGACTCGAAACGTCAACTCTTTCTTCTCCGCCGATGCTGCCAGACCTGCTGAGTTTTTCCAGGTAATTCTGTTTTTGTTTTGCTTCTATCACTGCTTGTTTGTCCCTACAACCACACCACCCCCCCACCTCTCTCTCTCTCTATCTCTCCGCCCCCCACACACACACCTTAAACCAGCTTATGTTTCAACTCTTTCTTGGACTCGAACTCAAGTTCTGTCGAAGGGTCATGAGGACTCGAAACGTCAACTCTTTTCTTCTCCGCCGATGCTGCCAGACCTGCTGAGTTTTTCCAGGTAATTCTGTTTTTGTCCCACATTATTATGGTGGGTCAGAGTTGCACTGCAGCACATTGATCAACAACCTTTTAGGGGCCATGCCAGCAGGAAAATATGCCGGTGCAGAACACATCTTGACAACTGTAATGTGCAGAAGTCTGGACTTAGCACCTGGGTCTTGCTCACATCATGGAAATACAATGAATAGGAGGTGCTGGAGCCCGACAGCAATGGGATCCTGGAGGAATGCCCATGGCATGCTGGATGGATTCTCATGGACATGGCTCTGCTGCGAAGCAGCTCACCGAAGTTGGCAAGTCGCCGTTGATGCTCACAATGGATGATGGTCAAAGGGCAGGGAGAGAAAGGTCTACGATCGACTGGAGAGGAAGAGGTGTT
Source organism: Carcharodon carcharias (assembly GCF_017639515.1). Lineage (NCBI taxonomy): Eukaryota > Metazoa > Chordata > Chondrichthyes > Lamniformes > Lamnidae > Carcharodon > Carcharodon carcharias. The sequence goes on along the minus strand of NC_054470.1, from coordinate 55,707,035 downwards.
GGGTGGAGTAAAGTTGAGAGGGAGGAAATGAAGGTGTCGGGGGTGAGGTTGGAAGAGGGGGAATGAAGGTGTCAGAGGGCTAAGTTTGGGAGAAGGAATGAAGGTGTTGGTGGTGAGGTTGGGGGGTTGGGATAGTATGGAGGAGGAGGGGGTAACAGGGGAAAAGATGACAACTGAGGAGGTAGGTGTAAGGGAAGGAGTTCAGAGGAGAGAAAGAATCCAGGGGGTGGAAGGAGTGTGGAGAGGGGAGGGAGTAAAGGTGAAGGAAGAAGTAAGGGTGGAGGAAGAGGTCAGGAAGGGGGAAGGAGTAAGTCTGGAGTAAAAAGTGAGACTGGAGGATGAGGTAATGCTGGAGGAAGAAGTCGGGAGGGGGGAAGGACTATGATTGTCGGAAGAGATAAGGCTGTCTGAGAGAATCAGGAAGGAGGAGGAACTGAGCAGGGGATGCTGTCCAGGGGTGGGAGGACTAGGGGGCGGGGGAGTGGAGGGGTGGGAAGGGTTCTGGAAGGGTAGGAATCTAGAGGGGGGAAGGGGTTCTGGGGGAAAGGGTCCAGTGCTTGGAAGGGGTTCTAAGGGGGAAGGAGTCAGGACAGGGTAAGGGATTCTGGGGGAAAGGATTCCAGGGGATGGGGGTGCTGTCCACGTGCACGTACAGGGAGGGCTCTGATGGGTCGATGGCTGCCTCCTGGGGAGTGAACTGAGAGTGGCTGTAGTACAGGGGAATGGTGAGAACAACTGGGGGCGGAGTGAGAGAGTATGGTGAGAGGATGCAGGTTCAACAATAGCGGTAGAGGGGACGCCGAGCATGGTTGGTAGGGATCCAGAGGCAGATATGTTCCCTGGGGGCGGGAAGGAGGAGGTTGGGGAGGTGAATGTGGATGGGGTGGGATTTTTGGGAAGGAAGGGAGTGTGCACATTCACACCCCTAAAGGAAAAGAGCTGAGGCTGGTAGGTCACAGGGGGGAGGTAAAAGTAATGCCAGGGGATCAACTGTGTTGGGGGAAAGGCAATGCGTTACTGGGGGAGGGGAAAAGATTGGTGCGCGCAGGAAAAACCGAATCTAGACCTTTAGTCCAAATCAAAAGTGAAATGACAGTCATGGTGGGTGAGGTCAGGTGCTGCACGGGAGTGTGATCATTGGTGGGCAGAGATTTAGGTCAACTCAGATGGACAGCTGAAAGTGAACCCCAGCAGGCAACATTCAAAATGCTCAAGACATTGAGGTGATAATGATATATGAAGGATCAGTGTGCGTGGAAGAGTGCTTGCACAAGACTCTGAAAGGCCCTGCCACACACAGTCTTCTCCCTCCAGAATCACTCGGTGGCCAGCTGCTCCCTCTGCACTGACAGAGGATGAGGTTGAGGGTCTCACAGGAAAAGGGGACTCAGAGAGAGGACAGCATCTGAGATTCCTGAGTGGGTGACCCAGCTGTGTCCAGCTGTTGTTCCTCCTCCTTTTGGGTGCCTGAGGGCCCCAACTTGACTCCTTGAGGGGAAGGAGACCTGGAGGGCATTGGGTGCCCTATTTCCCTCATGTTGCCACTGCAATAACACACATGGCTCCCGCAGTGCAGTACAGGTCTGCACACATCTCCATGTTCTGCTGCACCAGTGTCTCCATGGCATCCACCATCCTTCCCATGTGGGCACCACTTCATCAGAGAGCAGGCGGACGCACTCCTCTGACTTACATGCCACTCTGCTGAGGGCTTTCAACAGCTCTGAGTGATGTTCCCATGCCTTCTGTTGATTCTCCATGATGAGTTGGATGGCCAAATCTAGAGGCTCACCATCTGACTTGGACTTCACGGATGCCTGATCCCCAGCAGCCCTCTAAGTGCCGGGGAGCTCGCATGAACTTGCCTCCTGCTGCTGCGGACATGTGTCCATGAGGTGACCACCAGATTGTGATCTAGGTTCCACTGGGGTGTGTGTCTCTGCACTGGTGCCGGGTATGGGTAAGCACTCTGGTGGGTCTTCCACACTCTCATTTCTAGCTCTTCAATGGAGGAGATGTCCTCTTGGCTGGAGCTGAGGACATGGATGGAGCTGAGGAACTGCCTGGATGGGGGTGTCAGTCATTTGGCAGAGCTCCCTGTGAACCAAAGTAGAGATAATTAGTGCAAGACAGGAGAGTCAAAAGCAGGAGAGCGATTACTCACATTTGCATTGAGAGGGGAATGATATGGTGCAGGATCCTTGCGAGGGCGTCTGCTGCTGACCTCATCATCACCGCAAGCAGGGTCCATGTCCTCACCAGTCAGTGCAATGGCACACTCCTCAAAGTGAGCCCTGGTCTGGGACCTCTTCCTGCTGATATGAGTAGGCTTCTTCTGCATAAAAACAGATGGAGAGAGTGTGAGCAGGACACCACGTGGCATTGCGTGGAATGTTTGTGTGGTGAGCTGGATTGCTTGAGGATGCAAGCTTGAAAAGGTGTGAAAGTGTCAAAGCTATCTGTGGGAATAAGCTGGGGAAGACAAAATTAGATGCACATGATGTGAGTGTAGAAATTTCACCTTCAAAAAGGCAACATCCTTATAGATTAAATCCAGCAAACTAATCACAAATACAGAAAGAAATTGAATTCATGTTTCAAAATGACATCATTGAGTCTTGTTGCAGGAACTGGAGTTCACCTATTGTGTCGAAACCGGATGGAACAGAAAGACTGTATATGGACTGTCAACAGGTAAATGTAGTGACAAAAGCAGATTCATATCCTATACCAGGTTGGAAGACTGCATTAGGAATATGGGACAATCAAAGTTTATCATAAAGATTGACTTGCTGAGAGGATATTGGTAAGTACCATTATCGGAGAGAGCAAAGCAGACATCGGCTTTTGTCATGCAAGATGGACCATATCCATTTAAAGTCATGCCATTTGGTATGAAAAATGCACCTGCAACATTTCAAAGACTGACAAATAAAGTAATTGCAGAACTGAGAAATTGTGCTGTTTATATTTATAGCTTGATAGTTTTCAGTCAAACGTGGGGGAGCATTTACAATATCTGAAAGAATAATTTAGTTGACTACAAGGAGCTACTTTGGGGATGAACTTGGCTAAAAGTGAATTTGCAAAAGTGCAAGTTTCATATCTAGGCCATACCATTGGACATGGTAAGGTGGCTCTGAGATATGAAAGTCAAAACTATTGCGGATTTGATCCGCCTGGCACATATCATCTGGCATGTCATTACAGTCTGTATTCTCTCAACAACCTTTTCTGGTCTAAAGAACATCATTACTCTTCACAGTTAACAACTGCATCCTAATCCTGGACCACAACAGCAGCACATAACCTGTTCCCCAAATAAAGAAAGAAAGCAACAAGTCCTTACATTATAAATTCCAACTATTTACAAACAAACACCTTTTGGTTCTGTCATTTTGTCCATCCCTGGTTAACATTTGAATTTTTCTGTGTATCTGGGTTCTAAGATATAGATGATTGCGGCAAAATGCTAGGAACCAAAACTCTGGGAATAGACACATGACAGATTGACTCTTTGTCATGATCTCCTTGACAACTTAGCCCTACAAAAGCCATTACTTCAGTAGGGAACTATTTTGCTGCAATGAAGGGGGCAGCATTTGAGGTATGCACATCATCTTCTCCACAGGCACTAGGTACAGGATTCCGGGTACCAGCAATTAGCAGAAGAATGAACATCATGGAATCAGAAAGATTCTTCAATTCCTGGGAGATAGTCAACTGAATATTCCTTATTCCATCCAATATACTGCCCTACATACTTTTCGACCTGGCTGATATTGATATCGCCTCATGATTCCCCCAAGACCTGGGGCAAAGGTTCACATCCGACGGGTGGGCATGTGCACGATCCGATCAGGCGTAAAATATTGCGAGATGACGCTGGGCGGTTGTCCTGACATCATCGCGCACTCGTGTGATATTTTGCTCAGCAGGCAAGCACAAAAGTTAGAAGCGTGCCTGCTGACAATTAAGCAGGCAATTAGTCCCATGAATGGCACAATTGTCTCCGATTTTACGTGGCCCATCCAACCTTATGGTTGGCGGACAGGTGAATCGGCCAGGCAGCCTTTTCATTTTTCATCAACCTTCATCTAAGAGCGGGATGAAATCTCCGTTATGAAGTAAAATAATAACTATCTGTGGACAGCATTTTAATAAGTTATACTTTCAGGTGCTTGATTGTGATGCATGGACATTTTTTGAAGCTTTTTAAACCTTTACATTGTTTGAAGGTCTGCAGCTCCCTGATGCAGCTGTCTGCCTTCAGGGAGCTCTCTCGCAGTGCTCACCCACGCCAACAGCGACGCTGTCACCCACCCCCTTCCCGCACCCATCCCGGCAGTGCTGAGCTTTTCAGTGTGCGTTTCACGCTGGCTGGCCTTTAATTGGGCGGGAGGAAACAATCTCTCAGCATCTACCCTGTCAAGTCATAATCTTGTACATTTCCATGAGATCACCTCTCATTCTTCTAAACTTCAGAGAGTATAGGCTTTATTTATTCAACCTTTCATCACAGGACAACTCTCTCATCCCAGGAACCAATCTAATAAACCTTCAGTTACCATCAACAAGATCCTTGGATATGGAGGCCAAAACTGTGCGTAGTACTCCAGTCTGCTCTCACCAAAGCTTATATAATTGTAGCAAAACTTCCTTGTTCTTGCACTCCAGTCCTCTTGCATTAAAAACAAACATGCCGTACGCCTTACTAATTGCTTGCTGTACCAATAAGTTGAAACTCATTCAGATTTTGGCACACAACAGGGCTTTGAAATCCAACATTACACCAGACAGGTTTTGCATGTTCTATGCATAAAGGCATACTGCCAGAACTTCACATGCGCCTGATGCTATGTTTACACCTTTGTCTTAATGGGGGGACCCAAGAACTTCATTCCTTTGCTTTGTAGCCTAGAATTAACAGGAGTAAGTCTTCTCTCAATTATATCAGCTTCCACTTCCACGTAAGCATCTTCTGCTCCCTTGTGTTCTGTGTCTTTCTACATGTTACCTCCTCATCTATCCTATCTGTCCTGACTTGAATGGGTGTCTCTGGGCTGTATAGTGGAAGAACAAGGTGAATGATGAGGTGAGTGAGTGCTGGTCAGTGCTGTCAGAAGTAGACAAATCTGCAAGGTGTGGTTCTTCCTCAATTGTATCTACTAAAACTCGGCCTGTGAGTTAAAAAGAAGTGGTACTGTTACCTGTTGGTCTGCTTGAGCAGCATTCAATCTTAATTAACTACTTTGTGGAGCACTTATGAGGAATGTGGCAGCTATCAGGGACATTGAAGAATATATAAACTCATTAAATAAGAAAAGATATAAAGGGTAGATTTTGTTTTGGTATAGACGTTAGAGGGGCAACAAGTGGAGTGTGCCAGTCAGATGCCCAATATTCCCATTGGAATCCTGGCCCAATTTGGACATGTCATCTTAAGCATTCGACTGACAAGCCATTGAAGGCTCCAGGGCAGTCTGTCAGCTTCAGGCCACTCAATATTGAGCAACCCAGTTAGTCTCTGTGCTTGAAGGTGATAGGTCAATGGGGAGACAAGGGGGATATGAGGATCCAAACTTGTGATTGGGGATCCTTGTGCAGCTAAGGTCTGGCCGATTTTGTTTAGCCAGGAGGAATAATCCTACAAAAATACAATAAAGTTTCAGATGCACTTCCCAACACGTACTTATGCTCCATCCAGCACTGATCTAAAATAGCCAAGTCCTAGGTCCATCATAGCTTTGTATATTAAAAAAGCTCATCTGCCTGATTTAGGTGGGCAATCTATCTGCCCAGCAATTGGTCCAAGGGAAATTGTGATGACAGGAAGGAGATTGTAAGGGTGAAAGTAAGAGGTAAATCAATATTCTTACCATTTTCAGAATCACATACATTTCTGCCAGGGACAAGGCCTCAGGTTCTCTACCATGTTCTCATGAACCCATTGAAGATATAGTAAGGTTTATTTTGCCTTGGCGATAATGACCTCAAAATGGGGTTGTTAGACTTGGTGACACATTAACACCAATGAACTTGCTGCTGCCATTTCTACAGGAGCCTATTGCTGTGGCTAAAGTAGTTTCAAGCAGTGAGCTTCTTTTAGCCTGCAAGGGGAAGCCCTGTGATGTCCGTACTGCATGGATTGTCATTTTAGAATAGAAGAGGTTGCAGCAAGCATGGCACCAGTTTTACTGATGATGCAAGCAAAGCAGCACAAGAAAGGTATGTGTTACATGTTTTTCTGGTTTAGGAGGGGTAGGAACAATGTGACCAATGCTACCTTTCTTGGCTTCCCCCTTGCCCATGTCTCTTTCATTATGACTTATTTTGTTACCACCATGGCGGACTCTAGGATCCCCAATATTTGGGCAGCCCAAATCCATGGAGTTACTTCGAGAGCCCTGTTTGAGGGGGCAGCTCACCAATTTAATCTCAATGATGCTCAGGCTTCAAACATGCTCCAGCCTCTTTACTAGCACATTCCACCAGTTGGCAACCCAAAAAAACCTACCCTAAAGACTCCTGTATCTCCATTCCCAAATGTCAACCCCAAATGGATACTAATTACTTCTGCTTCATTTGCTGTTGAATGCTTAATATTGGCATATGCTCTTCCAGTAACCTGGCATTCTCTGATGAGTGCTAATTGCCTTCTGCAGTCTTCAGATCCTACATCACAGTCATACAGGATTTATGGAATGGATGGTAGGAATGATTAGTGTCAGAAAATAAGAACTTAGGTTGTGAAACTTCATTGTTCTGCCATGCACGAGAAGATGTGAGGCTCCCTCTGCGGTGACCGAGGCTGGTGGTGAGGGGGGAGGTCACAGGCCAAGGGGACTTGGACGGGGAGAACAACCTCTGAGATTCCTGAGTGAATGCCCCAGGTGGGTTCAGCTGCTGCTCCTCCTCCTTTTGGGCATTTGAGGACACTGGCCTGACTCCTTGAGGGGAAGGAGAGCCTGGAGTGACATTGAGGTGCCGCATTTACCTCTCGCGTTGCCACTGCAAGAATGCACCCATGGCTGTCGCAATGAAGTGCAGATCTGAGTGCATCTCTGCATTCTGCCGGACCAGAGCCTCCATGATGTCCACCATTCTTCCCATGGAGACCTCCCTAAGTGCACATGTGCACACCACTTCATCAGGGAGCAGGCAGATGCACACCTCCAACTCGCGTGCCACTCTTTTGAGGTTTTCTAATAGCTCTGCATAATGTTCCCCTACATTCTGCTGACCCTCCACGATGAGTTGGAAGGCCAAATCCAGAGCCTTATCTGACTCGGACCTCATAGATGCCTGTTCCCAGCAATCCCTCAGGTGGTGAGCCTGACTGAATCTGCCTTCTCCTGCTGCTGACACATGTCTGTGCAGTAACCACCAGATTGTGAACCCGTGCCTGCTCTATATCTAGGCCCCACCAAGGTGTTTGTCTCTGCACTGAGTGGTGGAGGTTATGGGTAAGTGCTGTGACGGGTCTTCCAGGCTGCTTATTTCCAGCTCTTCAGTGGAGATGTCCTTTTCACTGGAGCACAGATCAGCATGGAGCTGAGGGATTGGCTGGCTGAGGGTGTCGATTGCTTGGCAGGTCTCCCTGTGAACCAAAGTAGAGATAATTAGTGCATGGCAGCAGAGTCAAAAGCAGGAGAGGGAGCGCTCACATTTATGTTGAGAGGGATGATGTGGTGCAGGATCCTCACATGGATTTCTGCTGCTGACCTCCCCAGCACTGCAGGCACAGTCCACATTCTCACCAGTCAGCACAATGGCACGCTCCTCAAAGTGGGCAAGGGGCCTATTGTGGGCCACTCCACCCCCAGTCTGGGACCTCTCCCTGCTGTTGTGAGCCAGCTTCTCCTGCCTGAAAACAGATGGAAAGACTGTGAGCAGAGCACATGGCACTGTGTGGAATATTCGTGTGGTGGGCAGAGCCATGGATGGGATGAGAACGCAAGCTCGAGAGATTATAAACCTGATGGAGATGTGAGGATGTGTGTGAAGGTTAGTGGTGTTGTCCTTTGAGGTGGGAGATCTCTGTGGATGCGTGATGGGTTTGTGAGTGTGTGAATTGAGAGTAATAAGAAGAGTGACTTACTCTGGCGGAACGGATGAGACCATTCATCCTCTTACTGCACTGGATGGTTGTCCTCTTTTGCAGGGCGTTGGCACTGACCACCACTGTCATCGCCTTGCATGTTGGATTTGTGGCCTTGCTTGCTGGTCTCTGCCCAGAGTGGGGGTAAAGGGCTTCGCGGTGGGCCTCCACTGCATCCAGTTGGCATTCAAGGGAGGTGTCGCTATATCTGGAATCAGCATGTTTCATCCTTTTGACAGCCATCAGTACCCAGCAGCTTCCTATACCTTGAGTAGTGCTATCTCTGTGCAGGGGTGCCCTTTAAATATGGTACCTGGTTTACTGAAGGCCTATGGTGATGGCGGTCACCCCACCAATGACCCAGCATGCTTCCTGGGAATGCATAATTAATGAGGCGGGAATGGGACAATCCGGCATGAAAAGCCACCATTGCGGCCAGAGGGTAAAACGTCCTTTTTCCCACCCGCTACCTCACTGGGTGCCAATCTGGGACAATTCCCCCTTAGCGATTGACCAAGCGGGCTCCTTAATTAAATACATCTCTCATTCAGCTGACAACTGCAGACTTCAGGCATTCTCACTGGCTTCCTGGAGCAGTCTTATCTCACTCTCAGCACAGGCACTGTCCTGCTTTACCCCAACTATCTGTGTGATCATCTCGTCAAAAAGGGTGAGGACTCTGATGTCTGGAATTCCAACTCCAGCCTGGGAGTGCTTGCGCTTGTTGCGTGTGTTCTTCTGTAGAAAGACAGAAGGATTGATTGTCATGCCAGTGGTTGTATGAACAGTTCAGGAGCATGGTTGTAAGTGATTAAGAAGCTAGTTGTCCTGCAACTCAGGGGAAGCAATGGCATAGTGGTGTTGTCACTGGACTAGCAATCTAGAGATCCAGAATAGTGCTCTGGGGACTCAGGCTTGAATCCCACCATGGCAGATGGTGGAATTTGAATTTGATAAAAAATCAGGAATTAAAAAATCTAAAGATGACCATGAAACCATTGTCGATTGATGTAAAAACCCACCTGGTTCACTCATGTTCTTTAGGGAAGCAAATCTGCTGTCCTTACCTGGTCTGGCCCACATGTGACTCCCGACCCACAGCAATGTGGTTGACTCTTAAAAATGCCCTCTGAACATGGGCAATTAGGAATGGGCAATAAATGCTGGCCTAGTCAGTGATGCCGACATCCCATGAATAAATTAAAAAAATGATATGAGATTGAGAGCATGAAGTGGCTGGTACACATTCAATGTCATTGTCAGGTCTGCTGATAAATGCTGCAACCCAAACTCGTGTGTGACATTCCTGTGTAGTCATACACTTAGAATGCCTGATGCCCTCCTGAGTTTCAGCTTATGTAGATGGTGTTACTTACCCTGGTGGAGCACTGCAATCATTCATCCTCTTCCTGCACTGCTGGGTGTCTCTGCGCTGGATCCCGTGAGTGCTTATCTCCACTGCAACCTCCTTCCAGAGCACTGTGGCCAGGTAGGAGGGCCTCCTGCTGCCATCCCAGGGAAACAGGACCTCCTGCCTTTCCTGGATGATCTGGAGGAGAGTCTCCAGGGGGGCTTTTTTCTGTACCATGGGGGCCACACATTGTTTTCTTCTCTGTGACATTATCCTTCAGTGTTTAATGAAGCCAGGCTGAAGCTCCTAGTCTGTATTGAGTGAATGGCTGTTCGGGTGCCCTTTAAATATGGCGCCTGTACCTTTGAGCCCATGATTTAATTGCGGGATTGGTGACTTGCTGCTCGTCCCCGCCGTGAGACTGAAGGTTCCACATGGATGCATGTTTAATAAGCTGACCAGCACAAGATCACATTTGGTCAGCCATCCGACTCCCCCCAGCTAGCAGGGATCACTCCCACTTTGGCACCCACCACTGAACTTAGACTTCAAAGCAGGAGATTCTGCTCATTATGTGTAATTCTGGGCACCACACTTTAGAAAGGATGTCAAGACCTTAGAGAGAATGCAGAAGAGACTAGGGATGAAGAATATTAATTGTGCAGCGAGAGTATAGAAATGTGGATTGTTCTCCTTACAGTCGAGAAGCTTAGGGGACATTTGATAGACTTGTACAAACTCATGAAGGGTTTAGATAGAGTAAATAAGGAGAGACTATTTTCAGAAGGGTATTTTAAGGAAAACATATTTAAAGTTATTGGCAGAAGAACTGGAGGCGACATGCGGACACTGTTTTATAAGACAGTGCGTTGTTACAATCTGGAGAGAGCTGCCTGTAAAGGTAGTGGAAACAGATTAGGGAATTAGATATATAATGAAAGGAAAAAATACAGAACTATATGGGGGAAGACCAGGAGAGTGGGACAAGTTGTAGCAAAGAGATGACACAGGCAAAATGGGCTGAGTGGCTTTCCTCTGTACTGTATCATTCTATGATTCTATGGCCAGAACTTTACGCTGTTTGTGCGGGCGTAGGTCCTACCTGGAATCGCGTGAAATAGCGTGAGAAAATGTTGGGCCTGCATCCTGATGTCATGGCGTTCGAGCACAATATTACGGTCAGTGGGCAGGCATGAGAGCCGATGCATGCCCGCCAACAATTAAGCGGGCAATTAAGCCCATTAAGGAGCCACTTGTCAGTGATTTGACATGGCCCATCTACTTTTATGGTTAGTGGATGGGCCAAACGGCCAGGTGGCCTTCACATTTTCGCTCAAACTCCATCCAGGGCGGGATAAAATGCCCAGGATTAAATAAAATAAAAGAAGATGCTTGAGAGATGATCTGCTCTGTCGTCTGCTTGCATTTACAGTATTGTCACAGTTTTCAGCAGTTTATTGAGCTCATTTCATTTTTAAATTATTGCAGCTCCCTGAGTTCCACAGCTCCACAACCTTCAGGGAGCGTAAGCCCGCACCCTCCCTTCTCTCAGCGCCCATCCTCTTCCTGCACATCCCTGGCAGCGCTGAGTCTTTCTCAGAGCACGTTTCACGCTGGCTGGCCGTTAATTGGGCAGAAGCGCATTTCACATCTACTCCTGGACCTGCCGATTGCATGTCCCAGACTAATGTAAGATTCAGGCCTATTCAAAATCCTGTAGATTAGTGTGTTTTAGGATGAATATTGGAAGAAGATTTTAGCTTGGTTGGAGACAAATGCAAACTTAATATTATACTGATAATATAAGCAGGGCAAATCAGGACCTAAGTTATCATTAATTCTCTAAAGCAAGACTAAGCCAGGGTCATTTACTGAAATATTAAATTGAGAGATGGATGGATGGAATTATCCATTGGCCTCTTCTGTCTTCGCTTATAAATATGTAAAAAAATCTGTCATTTCATTTGTCGACATTTATTGAGATTCTTCATTTGAAATAAATAGGGAGAAAATAGTGAGAGGAAAATAGAGCATGAAATGAACCTTTTCAGGATAATTATGATGATGAAAGTATGAGTAAAAAAATACTCCCTTCCGCATATTCTCTATTATATTGCAGAATATCCTGATACTATTTGCATCGGTTTTACTTTGAAACAGACTCTGTCAGCTAGGATAATTGTTTTCTCTTTTCTTATTTATTTTAAAACCAAATCTATAAAATATGCCTGTCTATATTGTACCAGATCATAGAGAGGCCACAAGGTATTCCAGGTATATGGAGAATTGTGCCAATAGGGACAAGAACAGTGTTGGTTTGAGTTTTAGAGTGGCAGACTACGTGGAAGGTGAGAAGTGCAATTGATGTGCATTGTTGGCAAGCAGGGAGGTAGCTTGTGTATTTATTGGCATTTGGAAATGTGATTAGTAGCTGTTGACAGCTTGTTCTTTGTTTAGTATTTGTCTTCTAATATTTAGTGAGGTGCTGGGGCTGGAGGGCATGTTGGGGCCCACATGTTTTCCTGGCACTCTAGCTGCCAGCATGGCTTGTTCAATACTCTCCCATTGACAACCGTCCTACAATTGGTTGCCCATAAGTGATCACACAAAGATGGCAGCCATTTTCTTGACGATTGCCAAATCAGCTAGCCCACCATAAATGATCTCCGCCTGCCCAGCTTGCTGTCCAGCACACACATTCCGAGGAAAACAACAAGTCTTTCCTGGAAATCATCAGCTGGGGCAAGTGGTAGTAGAGAAAACATGGAGAAAAAGAAAGAAAAAAGAATAAATTGTTCAGCAGAAGACTGAGTTTGATTTCAGTGACAGCATCTGTTGTTTTATTCATCTCATCACCTAATTTTTATCAGTTGCCAGAAGGCTTTCATTAAATCAAGCTGCTCTTTATGTTGTCTGTCTCATAATACCTACTTTGAAAACACTATTATGCATTCCAACAGAATTTTTGTTCAGAAGGTACATTGTGTGTATACTAATTTGGTGAAGTTTTATGCTCCCATATCAACAAGTCCTTATGGATTGAAAATTAAACTCCATATCTCTGCTCCCACCCTCCCTACTCAGCCTGGATTTTAATTTTTTTTTCCTTCATAGAAAACACAAGTAAAATAGATTATTTAACTCTTCATCCTTTCCCAAAGCAGTTTGGCAATGAAATCATTTTTATCACTCACTAAAGAGTAAAAGAGCAGGATACGAAACTGCGCCCCTGCTGCAGTGTTGCTGAAAAGTCACCCGGCCTCTGTTTTCTACTGCACGATTTCAGGGCACCTGCCCTGTCTTTTGTTTGCTGTAGACAGTATCTATAATGCTCAGTTCTCTGGCGCCACTCTGTCGAGATGAAATGACCTTCACTAGGTGTTATTAAAGCACTTCCAAAGTCAAAAGTGTCATTTCCCAATCCAGAGAGCAACATAATGGAGAAACGGTTTGCGAATATCAATTTTATGCACATCTCAAGCAATTGGCAAATTCCAAAATTGTTAGGATGCTACACAGGGTTTAAATTTTTATTAGGATCAGACCTAACCTAACCAGCAAGCTCATCTAAATCAACAGTATTAATCAATGTGGAGATGGATCGGGCTGACGAAGGCAGATGCAATGTCTGCAGAAAAAAAAAGGCTATCTCTGGTTTCATATATCGTCTTGCAGAAGCAGTCCGTATCCATATAGCTTCATCCGAAACGTTAGCCTAGCCCAGTAGGTGTCAGATTAGATACACATTAGCCTATTAGCTTTGTACTCTGCTGCATCAAAGAACCCTACAGAGATTCGAAATATGAGAAATGTTAAGGTTAATGGGCAGTGGTGCTTCCGAGAATGACAAAAAAGTATTGCTTTAATTCTATGAGTAGTGCTTTTAGCATTACGGAAATCAATATTAACTAGATTTACCACATTCACTATAGGGTTTTTATTGTTTCCTGTAATGCACCTAATGCATATTGTTACAATGTAATTCCATCATTATCTGCCTTTGTATCTCCATGGCCTAAGATAATTGAAATCTCTCTATTAGACAAAAGTTAATTTGAAGTTAAAGTACCTTCTTCTTTCCTCTGTTAAAAGGATGCTTCACTCAGGTGCACTTCTTGTAATACAGGGCATGTGCTGAGAGAGAAATACTTTATACTCATCCCTTTAATAGGATTTCCTGCTCTTGTCTTTAGCAGCTACAAGAGGGCAAACCAGTTTGGGCTCGGGACTAATGTACTATATTATTGCACTGTGTTACTGACAGAAGAGCCTCTGCGGGGAAGACCTGTTTTGACAAGGTTTCTTCTCTGCTCTTATCCCCCTCCCCTAACTGATCAACATGGAGCATTCCAGTTTCATATAGCCAGCAGTGAAAATACTGAACTAATGTAGTTGTGTTAGCTTTGAGTGTCAGCTTAGGCTAAGATTGAAACTTCAACCACATGCAGAATTAAAAACACATTATATTTTTTTTTAACATTTTATCTTTCTGTACCATGCACCTTGAACATTTGATGAGATAGTATTTGGGGAATTGTAAGGCCTCTGCACGTTCCTTCATGGTTAACCAAAAAGGGCAACTGAAAAAGAACTTGAGCCATACCTAATTTTGTTTCCTCCTTCCAAATGGATACTTTTTCTCTGCTAAATTGTGTGCTTTGCTTGTTGGCCAGAATTGACAGTTTATAAATTGTGGTATAGGAAAGTTATGAAAGTCCGAATCTCAAGGCCAGTCTGGTTCCTCTACTTTCTCTCGATATATTTTTTTGCAATCTACTTGCATTGGGGCAGTGCCAATGGGTTAAAAAGATGGAAGTTGCGTCTAAATTTCAACTCAACTTCCAGAGGCAAAAGGACAATTTGTCAGCTCAACACACTATTGATCCCTTTCAAAACAAACTTTAAAACAAATGTGAACCAAAAATCACTGAAAAGATATAAAAAAATTATGGTGCATTTCTTTAACTTGTATGTACAATTTTTTAAAACGTTCAGTTTGAAGATCATAAAATTGTTTTCTATTGGTTGGCAAACATACCTGTAATCTATTCTCACAGCGTAAATGTTATAGTATTCAACAATAATTTTAAAGAAGATTTTCAGCACTCCGAAGATCAGTGAATATTGCCTCTTGTGCCACGGAGCCATCCAGATCATAAAGGTCCCAGGGGAAGCCTTAGTTTGTGTTGGGTTAACTTCACTTGGGTTGACAGTGGAAGTCATGCAGTTGATCTGAATGTCCCTGATTTTTAAAAAAAGTTAAATTAGCCAAGGCTCCTGCTCCTAATCCCTATCCGTTGACCATTCCTCCCCACTGGTAAGTCACATTTGTAAAAGTTGTCTCACCAAAACATTGTTGAATCATGCACAGACATTCATGTATATACTCTTGCATGATGAATTGCCATTTAGTCCAGGTATCAGAATGTAGTCGCACTAGTGAAACTGCATCCCACCACAAATACTACCTTCAGGAATCAAAAGAGGAAAAGGGACAGGAAGTAAAGATTTTGTTACCTTTGGAAAAGACTGAGTATAATATTAAATGAGGTGATGTTTGTAAGATCTAGCAAATAAAGAGCCAAAGGGTTGAGTTTCCATTTATGCCACTTTTTAAGGGTCTGCAAGAGTTTCTCATCTTAGGCTGATGATCAGGACAGCCCCTGCAGAAATTAATGGCACAACTCTAACTTTTCAAAGTTTAAAATGTATGATCATAATGAATGATGAACTGATTACCATATTTATTTTATTTTGTTCCTATTGATACTAAGAAAATTATCCAGCATTAACATTATTGGACATTCATAAGAAAGAAGACAAAGACTGCATTTATCCTTAATTTATCATATATTGTTACTAATTAGAGGCTATCCTCAGAATATTTCCAAATTTTCAACACCTGCTTATGCTTTTGAAAGAAGTGGGACTCCAATGTTTCTTGGATTCATATGCACTTAACTCTGTCTGACTTCCATTAACATGTTTGGATGTCTATTGCTTAGTTTCCATGGCCATTGCATTACAATATCAGTGTTTAATGTCCATGCAGAGCTTTGTCATCAAGGCTCTTGTGTTGTTCAGATAGGATCAGCAGGCTACTTATAAAGGCCTGCATCCTTCCTGCTTTAAATAAGCAGTAATATTATTATGATGCCCATCACTGAAAGTGCTCAGTATTTGAGCTTCTGTCATCATTTTCAGCCTTTTCATTACCAAATTGTAACTAATCATAACAACTCCTTCCATAGACCATGTTGAATCTGTTGTATCATGGAACTATACCATCCTTCTGATGGAAAGATCTGTCTAAATATTTCCTGATTCCCATAGTTTCAAATGCCATTGTTCCCCATATTCTCTCCCTAAATATACTCATCTTGCCACCCTTTAGGAAGGCTGTGACAGCTTTAGAGAATGATTTACCAGAATAGTTCCAGGGATGAGGAACATCAGATACATGGATAGATTAGAAAAGCTGGGGTTGTTCTCTTTAGAGAAGAGGAGGTTAAAAGGTTAGATTAGATCGAAGGGTTCAAAATCAGAAGGTGTCTAGACAGAATAGATAGAGAGAAACCTTTTGTTGGCAGAAGGATCAAGGACCAGAGGACACAGATTACGATGAATGAAAAAGAACCAAAAGCAACGTAAGGAATTTTTTTTCATGCAGCAAGTTGTTAGGATCTGGAATGCATTGCCTAAGGGTGTGGTGCACACAGATCCAATAATGGCTTTCAGAAGAGAATTGGATAAGCATCTGACAGGAAAAAACTTGCAGGAACACAGGGAAAGGGTGGATGAGTGGAATTAGATAAATTACTTTTGCAGCGAGCTGCCATGGGGTTGATGGGCTGAACAACCTCCTTCTGTGCTGAAATCATTCTATGTTATCCAATTCTGACTTCCTCCCATTCTTCATAAATGTGCAAAAGCCATTTGTCAATATCGTAAAGGATAATTTGGGCTTTGACCATTATAATAGATGCTTGATGCAATATCTCGCATCTTACATTATCAACCAAAGTCAAAATTTCCTACTTTAGATCACCGCCTTTAACTTTTCATTAGTCCCTGCTAATTAGCTGCTGCTCCTATTGTCAATAATCCTGTAGTCAGTGAGAGCATTGACCACTTAAATTGAAAATAGGATCAGCCAGACCTCTAGCATTTTTGTCTTTGACTGCTGCACCTGTAAATGGGATAGGAGCAAGATGAACATAATCTACAAAATGTAATGGGGATTGCCAGAGTTCACTTGGGATGTTACTTCTTTAAAGACAGCAAGATGATTAGTTGGATCTTCCTTTCTTGAGTCTGTTTATTAATTAATTTATTATTACATAGATAATCTTCAAATTTGCACCTGATAATGAATTCATTATTTCACAAAGGAATTAAATAAAACTGGTGCTATTGTCAGTTTCTGTTTTATTATCTTTTCTGAAAATGAGCAATACACTGGCCTGTTTCCAAACTATTGATACTTCCCCAGTGTCTAGCGACTCTCTTCTAATGATTGTCAGGTTCTCACAGATGCTGGTCCCCAGCCCTCTTTCCTTCAGTACTTTTGGATAAGCACTTGTCTTAATCTGGCAACTTATTTTTTAAAAATTGAGTTCTTTTAACCTAAGATATCAGAATCATTAGCTTTCCTCCTGAGATAATTCTGTTGGACAACAGCATAATTTTCTTAGCTTCTGTTGTGAATACTTGAAAGTTTATAATCATTTGTTTGTCCTCTTTTTGATGCTATTTGTATCTTTTATGTTTCTCAGTTCTGCTCTGATTGCCTTCTTCATACTGAAATACAAAAAAAATCTGTTATATTGTGCATCTGCAGCCAACATTTTTGTTAGGTGCCCCTTTGCCCTTCTGAACCCATCTCTGCATTTTTGCATATTTTTCCCAAGGAGCTCATCCTTTTTATTTTATTTTATATTTGATGTATTGATTAATCCATTGAGGACTACCTTTTTTCAATCTGATTATGCTGCTTTTCAGTATGTAGTTCTCCTGCATGCTGCATATTAAACCATTATAGCTGTTCCACTTGTCCCCCACAAAAGTTTTGCTTAACAACCTTGCCCAATTTGTTTAAATTGCTCACTCATTTCTATGTCAAAACTGAGGCAAGGATCTTATACGCTATGAAAAATCTATGTGCCTGCTGTTTCTCACAGAATTTATTTAAAGGTCATTTTACAATGTGTATCCTATAAAAACAAGATTGGAGGCTCAATTTTAACTGGAAGAATGAAAATAGTAACAATAAATCCTAAGTACTCCTCCAGCATAAGTTGAAACTTTAGACTGTCCCAATGTGTGCATATTTTAAGTTACTCTTTGTGGGGCTTGTATTTTTTTGGAGGCATAAGTCAAAGGCAAACTGAGCCTATAATCAAGTTCTGCAAATTACTAAATTTATGCCATCCTCTCCCCTCACCCATACCTTTCATATATTCATACATTACATGGCTAGATTTTGCACAGTCCTCCAAAATTTATGACTGCAATTTTGCTGTACGGAGATAAATTGGAAACACTTTAGTATTCACTAAAAGGTTAGCGGTAATGTCTTAACATTATTGTTCTCAATATTCAAGGCTTTGCTTCAGAATAGAAATGGTTGGTAAACAGTCACTTATCAGTGCTTTCTTCTTCCATCTGTTTAGCATAGTCAGTCAGTGAGATTCAGCGTGTGACAATTTCTGCATGAAGGTCAGGTTTTGTAGCAATGGGTCTGGAAAACAGAACCATTTTAACAAAGGGCCGTATAAAGAAGAAAGCATATGAGATTCAAAATAAGATTCTAATTAAAGAGATCTTGTCATCCTGTAAGTTGTCCTGAAAGATAATGTAGCAGGTTAGTTAAGAGAGGAGAACATAAGGTCACTCAGGTTGTCATTGCTTCAGGGATCACATCTGACACTAATTATTTACTTTTAAATTTAGAAAAATGTAATGCTTGATATAATGAGATAAAACCTAAACTGAAAACGTAGCAATTAAAATACATATACTATTATATAGAGTGCGAATGTAAATTTTTTTAAAAAGTCAAACAAGTGTGGTAATGATATGATGTCATCATTAGTTTTATTAATCAAGGTTCATTTGCTTAAAAATACCACATGACTTGAGTTGGAGAATTTCAGCGTTTAACAAGCACCCCAATTGAACTGTACAATAAAAGAGATGAAGATTAGTGATTCCCAAAATTTCAAATGAACTATTCGGATGTAACCCAGTGTTGGCTTTTTTCTGCATTGACCTATTTTTAAAGTAGCTAAAGAGACACTGTTTTCAAGACAAAAAGTCTTTTTCAATCTTAGGGACTGTGACAAATTGGATCCAAGATTGGCTTTAGTGGCAGGAAACAAAGTGTAGTGGTTGATAGGTGTTTTTTTGACTGGAAGTCCATTACCCATGAGATTTTGCAGGCCTCAATACTCAGTCACTTGCTTTTTGCAGTTTATATTCAGATGTAGAGGCATGGTAATGAATTTTGCGAATGATACAAAAATTGGCCATGTGGTTAACTGTGTAGAGGAAAGCTTTAGCCTGCAGGAAGATATAGGTGGTCTGGTCAGTTGGACGGAGAAATGAAAAATAGAATTTAATCCAAAGAAGTGTGAGGAAGTGCATTTTGGGAGGTGCAACAAGGTAAGAGAATACTTGGTCATGTGGAGAAACAGAGGGACCTTGGAGTGTCTACAGATCCTTAAAGGTACAGGTCGATATAAGTAGGTATATGGCATGTTTTCCTTTATTAGGTGAGGCAGAGAATATAAGAACAGGGAGATTGTGCTTGAACTGTTTACAACACTAGTTGGACCACAGCTTGAATACTGCATACAGTTCTGATCACTACATTACAGGAAAGAAGATGTTGCACTCGAAATGGTGGAGAGGAGATTTACGAGTATGTTATCATGGCTGGAAAATTTTAGCTATGAGGAAAAATTGGACATACTGCCATTGCTTTCCTTGGAACAGAGGAGGCAGAAGGATGAATTGAGGCATATAAAATTATGAGGGATATAGATAGAGTAAATAGGGGTGACCAATTTACTTTTGCAGTTAATTCAAAAACATCATAGATTTAAGACTCATAAGTTTAAAGTAATTGGTAGAAAAGTTAGAGGGGAGATGAGGAACTTTTTTTTCACCCAGGTGGTAGGAACCTAGAACTCACTTATATGGTAGAGGCAGAGATTCTCAATATATTTCAAAAGTATTTGGATGTTGACTTGTAGAGCTGTGATCTGCAGGGAAATAGACCAAGTACAGGAAGGTGGGATTAGTCTGGGTAGCCCTTCGTCAACTGACAAGGACATAATGGGCCGAATGTTCTCTTTCTGTGTTAAAATTTTCTATGTTTTCTATGAATTTCATGAAACAGTGGGACCAGTTTTCCTACTTCTTGCAACCATGTTATATTTTATACCCAGATTCTTGAGTAAACAATCCTACTGGGCCTGAATTTTAGGTTCTGAGGTAGGACGCCTGCACCTGAAATTGCATGGAATGACATCAGGCATGCGCCCTGTTGTCATCGCCCATGTGTGCAATATTGAGTACGGCAGTGGCATGTGGAAGTCAGAGCCGCACCCACCAACAATTAAAGGGCCAATTGAGGCCATTAAAAAGTCTATTACTTTGCCTGTGCGCTCTCACGCTCATCGCACGGGCAGGTGGGCAGAACGTTTTTTTCAAATTGCCATCCAAGGATGCGATAAAATGGGTCTGGAGCATTGCCATTGAGTTGTGCAGAGTTTAGTAGATAGTTTGCTGCTGATTGCTCTGATTTGAGCTTCAAACCTTGCATTGCTAGCCTTCAACAATGGTGTCTCCAAGGCCCCAGGAGGATTTATACCACGTTGACCCTTCCAGTCACCAGGGGGCTTTCTGTTCCTCTAGTAATGGGTATTGTTGACTCTACTGGTGGCACTTCCTCTGAGAAGGAAGACGGGCAGAAGCGAGAGCGAGCCAGGTGTCCACAGGTAGCTCCAAGGGAGTGACCTGTGCAAGGAGAGGCACAGGAGGCACAGGGTCCGCAGGGATTCCAAGGTGGAAGGGGCCACAGAAGACGCCACTATCCTACTGCCAGCAGGGACAGGCAGCGATGCAGCTATTTCAACATGTCAGAGGTGCAGTGCCGAAGGAGGCTCCACCTCCAGGGAGGCCATGGCCTCTATATGTCAGATGATTGGGCTGGAGATCACGTCCAACTGTGTGGGTGGAAACCCCATGCCAGTGACTCTAAAGGTCACAGTGGCCCTCAAATTCTATGCCTCCAGCTCTTTCCAGGGGTCAGTGGGGGATATTAGTGGAGTGTCCCAATCAGCTGTCCACAAGTTGTGTCAAGCTGGTCACTGATGCTCTGTTCATGACATTTATTCATTACTGGGGGGATGAGCACAGCCAGGCTGAGTGAGCCAGAGGCTTCGCTGCGATTGCTGGATTCCCCCGCATTTAGGGTGCCATCAACTGCACTACATGGCCATCAAGGTACCAACAGATCAGCCGGGTGCCTTCATCAACAGGAAGGGCTTTCACTCCATGAACATCTGGATAGTGTGTGACCACAGAATGCAGAGTCTGCAAGTCTGTGCAAGGTACCCTGGCATACATCCTCTGACATCATAGGAGCAAAGGCTGTTCATCTCTCCTGCTCAACTGGATGGGTAACAAGGGCTATACATTCAAAAGGTGCCTTATGATGCCTCTCTGGCACCCAAGGACAGAAGCAGAGCAGAGGTAAAATAGGAGTGATGCCTCCACAAGGGCAGAACACTGCAAGATCCTCCAGAGCAGGTGTATCTTATAGTCATTGCATCCTGCAGTCTCAACAATCTGGCTCTAGCAAGAGAGCACCTACTGGAGGATGGGGATTTTGAAGCAGCTCCACAGGCCACAGATGATGACTCCAGTGGTGGATCAGAAGAGGACCCTGGGGAAGACCAGGGTGAGGAGTGGAGGCAAGGACACAAGGGAGGCCTTGATTTGACCTCACCTTCAGCTCAGCTGCCAAGGCACTGCTTCCACCTTATGCCAGGGGCACCGCCTCCTTACTGGATGTTTACAATGACCCATTCCATTGAACCCAAAATCCACTCAGTACCTGTGCTATAAAGTTTAGAGCCCCTCACATGCAGTATGAGATACTTGCGTGCCCTGTAACTATAAAACAAGTGAACATACTCAGGCCATTAACACAAAAGCAATAATTATATGCTCATGGCACTTACAGATAATGAACATAATATTAAAAGGTGTTAACAGTCACACCAGCAAACAACTTAACAAATAATGGCAGAATGGAAGATCACCCATGAAAAGTCCCTCTTGTGCTCACGGTGATTTAACCAAATGTTTGCAAGCGCTGCATCTTGGTCCTGGTCTCCAACAGTCCTCTGACTGCTGGTGCCCTGGGCACTCTGCCTCTGCCTGCTTCTCATGCGTGTGCTGTGCCCTCCCCACTGTGCACTAACATTGTTGCCGATGATCTAATGCCCACAGAGTTGCTTGTACTTGTGCTGGTGCCTGGCGCAGAGAGCTGGTATGAAGCAGGTGCATCTGACGGGCATCAGTCCTCCAGAGTCAAGGGTGGCTCCTCGGGGTCCTGCAATCGTTAGCTGGATGGTGATTCTAGGGGAGGAAAGCAACATGTCATTAGTACCAGTCATCACACTGTCACTGTGCATGCTAGGCAGACTGGTGAGACAATGGAGATCTGCATCTTGGTGCCATCGCCTTTCAAGGTTTGAAAGTTTGAAGTTTTCATTTCAGATGAGACAACACAAGTGTTTACACACTCCGACACTCTCACATCTGTGCACTGCACTCTTATCTTCATCAGAGATCCCTGCCTCTCCATGACCAGTGGGCCGAGCTGGGCGTTGGCACTTCATCTCCAGGGTATCCATCAAGTTTGGGGGGCCTTATCCTGTCCTTAACCTCTCGATGGTGTTATGGCTTCTCTTCTTCTGAAAGGACAGAGGAATATTGATTAGTCCCTCTCTACCTGCAGCGCCATTGCAGCCTGGCCAACCCCACTTGAGGAACACCTTGCGGGGCACATCCGAGTCAGGGCCCTCAACCCGCAAAGCAACCAGGCCAAGCAGCTGGAGCTCACTGTCTCGGCTGGTGCAGATGTCAGTGACAGTTGGCACTCAAACCCTTACACCACTGAGCACCACAGCCAGCCATTAACACTTCTCCACAAACCTCCATGCCAGCTAGGTACTCACCCTTGCTGAGCGCAGCAGATCATTGAACCTTTTATGGCACTGCGCCCATGTGAGCCTCACAACATCATGGCCACTGACCTGAGCTGCCACCTCTGCCCATGCCTTCTTGGTTAGATGTGGTGGCCTCCTCCTGCCATCCCTGGATACCAAGATGCCCCGCCTGGCACTGATCTCCTCCACAAGGATTCCAGGCACTCATCCGAGAACAGTGGAATGAGTGCCCACCGGTCTTGCACTCCCACCTGGCGTGCCCAGCAGGTGCAGATACCATTGTTATTCCACACAAATGTTTCTTCCTTAAGCTAGACAGCTCCCTCTGTGTCCCCTGGAAGCCTTCAGGGAGCTGCCTCTGCTGCTTTTGAATCCCCCACTGGGTCACCATTGGACCCGGTGCCCAACAGGCTCCTGCACCCTCCCGGCCCCTCTGACCAGTGAAAAGAAGCTTTCAACCCGCTTCTGGGCCTGCCAACTTCGCACGCACGCCAAGTGTGAAATTCAGGCCTTGATCTTGTGCCAGAGATGGGGTCTGATCGGCACTGGTCAGGCAAGTAGCTAATTAAGATTAATTAAGTGCTTATTTGGGAGCAAATTGGATTTGAGACTGGGTTCTTCCTGACAGTGATTGGATCCCGCACAGAGGCCGAAGCTGGCTGTTGCCTGGAGGAAGCGTCCCTTCGACAGACCCAAGGCTAATGAACCCATCCTTTAAAATATCCCCTCCCAGAGCAGCAGATATCAGAGGCTTATGGCTGCAGCCGGAGGCCATCCTGCTGAGGGGTTCACTTCCATAGTGATGGTCAGGCAATGCTTTTAAAAATTTTACCATTTTCCAAAGGGTGCCTCCATCTTCTGCATCCTTGTGGTCCCCATCTCCACCAGCGGTGCCTCTCTCCCAGTTGGGCTACCAGCTGCCTGAAGCACTCTGACTGGCTCGTCAATCAGCCCAGCCACAGTCCTTAATTGGGTGAGCTCCTGGAGGCAGCCCATTAAGGGGATGCCTCCAGGAAGATTGTGCAGGCGGGCAGGACTCAGACACCATTGGGGTCAGAACCTACATTTAGTCCCAATGTTCACTGGAAAGTTCAGCCCACAGAATTCAAACTGGTGAAACTCATTCGCTTCAAAGCAGCATGAAGTAGAAAACTTTCACCTTCATCCCTGACTGGTGGCAAACTTGGGATGAGATCACCACTGGCAAAGCTGGCATTTACCATTTACCATTCTTGCCTAGTCACCTTTGAGATGCTTCAGAGGTAAAAGAATGTTGTCTCACTTAACTATTCCAGCAGTCCAGGACTTCTTAAAGATACTTTTGTCATATATGTATGGATAGAGCTGTAATTCAAATGTTACAATCAAGCAATGGATATTAAATGCCGAAAAGTACAATGTTCCATGAGAGCTGTGAAATTGATGACTGCACAAATTCCAATTACATAAAAATTACATTTTTAAACCCAGTATTCCTGGTTAAACAAAATGATCAATGCAATGATGACCTTTGAAGACATATGAAACTTCATAAGAAATAAATCCAGAAAATATGATCTTTCAAACTTAAGATTTCTTTTTAACAAAAATCATTTAATCAATTGACAAATCCAAGCAAAATAGCAATGCCATATACACTTGTGTTACTGCTTTCTTCCAGCTGAATGCAAGCCAAGTTTCTTTGCTGTCCTTAAACTGTTATCCTACTGTATATGTCGTATCAAACTGAGCCCAGAACTATTGATCCACAGTGAATTCAATATGCTGTAGTGTTTGCATGGCACCTTGTCCTCCAAACAGTGCATGTATCAGATGATATCCAATTACTGTCTGACGCATGTCCGGTGTTGGTGGAGGAGACTGAGAGTGTGGAGAAGGTAGGACAGAAGGCTAACAAGAATGGGAATCAAGCTGTTTAGGTGAGCCAGATCAGAATAATTTTAGACACAGTTCATTTAAAACTGATTGCCTAAGACATATAATTCTGCAAAGACTGAACCACACACAACACATAATTCAAATTGGAATGAATATAAACTAAACAGCTGGGATTTAAGCTAATGGCAGAATTTTAACTGTGGAATCCCGTTCACAATGGTGGAACCGGAGGTGTATGTCAGTCCTGCTCTCTTGCTTCTTCCCATTCCCTAAGCGACTATAATTAAAGTGCCAGCTGTGTGCATGGGAGACATGTGTGATTCCGTGGCAGGGAAGCATCTCATTAGTGCCCGTAAACAATGCTGTAGCTATGGAGAAGCTATTGATGACCCTCCTGGCCAAATATGGAGGCTCTGCATTGCTGCCAGGACGGCCCAGTGGTCTTCTGGAATTCAAGAATCCTGTCAACTTCATTAAGTGGCAACCCAGAATCCTCAGCCCTCCCACCTTGTAAACTCCTCTCCCCATCATTCTCCTTACTGCTGTTTCCTCAACCTAAACCCCCACCTCACTGTCAATCCCCTCCTGAGCCTCGCCACAGACCTGTCTCCCTACCAGTTCTCCTCTAGGCAGTCAGGGAAAGGAAAGAGGTGTTCTTTCCCACAGGTGGCATCAGAAGGCCTTCCCGCCTGACCAGGTTGGCCTGGATGGAAGTGGCAGAACAGGTGGGCTAATGAACCGAATCTGGGTCCAATGCAGGAAATGAGTCAACGAACTACTCCGATCTGCCATGGTAAGTGTCAGTGTCACATGTTTGCAAGGAGTCACTTGTGGGGCCATCAATAATGTATATGTGCCAGTGGGAAGCTATGCCAGAAGAGCGAATGAGTGATCAGCCTTAGTGCCACAGGGGTATGGAGGCCAAAGCATGTGGAAGTTTGCCTTTTGTGTGTGTTTGGATGCAATGTGTGACTGACAGGGCCATATGGGTAATGGGGATGCATGCAGACAAAGGAATTAGGTGTCATCTGACATGTCATTAACTCTGCACTTAGTCATGCAGGATGAGCAGACCAATAACATGAGGGAGAGGAGATGCACAGGAAGAGGAGTGGCAGACCTAAGGCTCCTCACAGCAGCTGAGGAAGATGCGACTGGGATCGCTAGGGAAGAGTGATGGAGGTCCTTTGCAGATGACGAGGCTGGGTTGACAAGGTATAAAAAGGAAGAGGCAACCACCTCAGTGATGGCATATGGACACACAGAGTGTACATGATAAGATATGAAGTGCTCATGCTGTGATGATTCTTAATATGGTTCTGTTTGTTCTCCGCTCCAGGTCACATCCATCAAAGGTCAAGGCTTCACAACATCGCCAAGCCAGAAGACTCCACCTCTGAGGGTGATAAAGCCAGTGCTCCACAGGATGCTCCATCACCTACCTCATCAACATCTGCCAGCACAATTACCCCCACATAGTCTGTGGAGACTTGCCTTTAGATTCAGGGACACAATCTGGTGAGTAAAGCACAGGCATGTCCCAACAGCTGAGGGAGGCTGTGACAGCTGGGTCTCCAGACAATTGGAGGACTGCTGGGGTCCAGGCCCCTGCTGAGCCCCACGCTGATGATGGGCCTCTGGTCATGGCCACAAGAAACCTGCTGGATGTGCAGCAGGTTAGAGGACAATATGATGGAGATGCCAGGGATTGTGTGCAGATTTGTGTGTAATATGGAGGAATCCATGCATGTCATGAGTTCTGTCATGTCACAAGCATGTGAGCACATGGCTTCCTCCATGGAGAGCGTGGTGACCACCAAGGGGAGCCAGGTCCAGCATTTGCCTCCTATGTGTACAGACCTGCATTCTATCACTCAAGGCAGGGGTTCCATACAGCAGTTGCTAGGCGAGAGGTGGATAAGGCACCAGGGCCTCCCTCCAGGAGCCCCTTCCCCTAAGGGAGGCAGGGAGGTGCCATCGCACACTGAGGTGGAGGAGAAGCATGTAACATATGCCCCAAGGCCTTCATTTCAGGACACCCCCGGGGTTAACGACATTGCCTCATTCTGTCCACCATCGGCCCCAATAGCTTCAGCAGGCGAGGCCGAGGGGAATGGCTCTGCAGCAGTGCAGAAGACCCTCCCATTGGCAGGAGCTCTCAAGGCCTCAGACCTCTAGAGGGCACCTGCCATGGTCATCCAAGGCAACAGAGCAGCACAATGAGCAGACTTGCCTCCAGCTCAGCTTTTGACCTTGGGATCACACCTAGACATAGTTTCAGAAACGTAAGTTTAAAACATCATGAGAACAAAGGTGACCCAAGTAACTTTTACAAATATATTTCATTTGTAAATACATTCACAATATACTCTTTTTGCTATATTTAAGTGTACATAATCATATTTTTGGGACTTTTATAGAATGGGAGTTAACTTTAATGGCACGCCTTGTGATTGACTCACTTTGATGGTTCCAGATGAGATAGGGAGATTGCTTTTATTGTTGAAGATGTTTTGCATTTTCATGCAATCTTTATTGAATATTCATGCAAGTTTCCAGTTTTGTACTCACAAGTCTGTGGGACGTGGCTTAAGATGCAGGTTCAGCTGCACTCTTTGCCCTCTCCCCCACTTCCTTATACTCTAAAGGAGATTGGCTCCTTTACTCTCAACATGTATGACTGAGATGGGTGTAGGTACACTCAAAACTATTTAAAGATAGCACAGGATCAGGTTAATTGGTCATGGTAGGCTAATACCTTGCAGCAAATGCCCTTTGTAAAAGTGTTCACTAGTGAGTGTATATGACAAAGCTCTGCTCCCCTTTCTATTCAAGACTTATAGATTACTCTGCAAGAGAGGATGGCAGGTCTAGGTCTACATCCCAGGAAGGCAATGGAGCTCTAGTCATGGGACAATGGTCATGGAGATGTTTCAGTACTGGACGAACCGTGCGTAGAGCAAGTTGTCCCCAGTGTCCCATACACTTCTTTTCATTGCTCTGGCATCCACTAAAGGGTCATTCAGATTCATGGCCCCCTCCCCAGGTTCATATAATTCATCATCATCTGCGATGGGGTGATGCGCTTCACACTTGTTCCGTTGCAACATAAGTCTGTATATTGCATGGCCACGTTGTGCATTGCACAGCAGACCATGGTTATTCATGATACCTTCTGTGGTGCTTACTGCAGAACCGCTTCATACTGGTCAGGGCGACGGAAGTGCATTTTGAGCAAGCCAATGTTATTTTCAATGATGGCTCTGGTGGAAGGTGAGCTTAATTTTACTGCTCTTCTGCTGCATTCTGGGGATGCCTCTCTGGGGTCATTAAGCAGGTCTGGAGGGGACCACCCTTATCACTCAGGATCTAGCTGTCACCCTGGGCTGGGGCCTCAAAAAGCTCCAGATGCTGCATGTGGTGCCAGAATATTTGACATGACAGTTTTCTGGGAAATAAGCACAGACTTTCATGATTCTTCGTCTGTGGTCAGACGAGTTACATGTTCAAGGAATGAAAGTGTTTGTGATTCACAAATGCAGTTGGCTGGTCCCACGGAGCTTTACTGGCCATATGAGTGCAGTTGATGACCCCTTGGACTCTAGGGAAACCAGCAATGGTCCTGAAGGTCACTTGCCCTTTCTGCCTGGCCGTCATCATCTGTGGAGAATGGGATGGGGTCATTGGCACGATCAAAGAGGGCATTGGTCACCTCCTTTATGCACCTGGGTATGGCAGCCTGTGATATGCCACATTTATTGCCCATTGAGCCTTGGAATCCACCACTGGCGAAGAAATTAAGCCCCACGGTGATCTTGAGGGCCATTGGCATGAGGTTCCCGTCAAATCCATGTGGCTGCAAATCTTGCTGAATGATCCTGCATATTTCAGTAAACCATGCCACTCTGTTTCACCACCTCTCTTCCATGGCCCATCTCAAAGGAACTGCCTTTCCTTCCATGGTTGCACTCCGACCTGTCTCATTGTAGTCAATGCATCTCTAGCAATAGACTTCTCTTCCATTCCACATGGTCACTTGAGGAATTCTCAATGATTCAGCTTTGTCCACTCCTCTTTTTTTTTATTCATTCACGGGATATGGGCTTTGCTAGCTGGGCCAGTGTTTATTGTCCATCCCTAGTTGTCCTTGAGAAGGTGGTGGTGGGCTGCCTTCTTGAACTGCTGCAGTCCATGTGGTGTAGGTACATCCATACTGCCATTAGAAAGGGAGCTCCAGGATTTAGGCCCAACGGCAGTGAAGGAGCGACAATACATTTCCAAGTCAGGATGATGATTGGCTTGGAGAGGAACTTCCAGGTGGTGTTCCCATGTACCTGCTGCCCTTGTCCTCCTAGATGGTGGTGGTCGTGGGTTTGGAAGGTACTGTTTAAGGATCCTTGGTGAACTCTTGCCCATCTACAGACTGTCCTTTGGAAACATCATCCTCAACAATGAAGACCGTTTTCATGTGTATCCTCATCAAACTCAGCTCTCTCCCTCTATACCCTTTCCTTCAACTACTTTATGGTGGCAGCCTACCTGTTTGTTATTAAGTCATGGATGAGCACGATTTCCTCCAATTAAACACTGGGTAAAACAAGCCCATTATACCCTGCCCAGATAAATTAACAACAACTCCTACACCAGTAGTTTGTGCAAGTTCAGCTAGTCTTTATCCAACTATCTAAACAAAGAGCATTGACCTTAAGCTCTGGAATACTCTCCCTACATCTTTCACCTCTTTACCTGGCTTTCCTCCTTTCATTCCGTAAAACTGACCTGTTTCACCAAGTCTTTGGTCATTTGATCTAATATTTCATGTGCCTCAGTGTCATAGTTTATTTTATAATGTTACTTTATATATACACATATATATATATAGTACATGTATGTATAAGTTGTTATCTTGTATTATTATTTTGTTAACAAATTCTATGAACAATGTTAATTTTTAATGTATGCAGTTATAATACGGTTCTCTATTTGACTCTGTTATAGCTTGCATTGTTTCTCTTGTGTCTGACTAAGGGTAATCCTGTCCTCGGGCTCTACATCAAAATGGCCAATAGTCCGAGCTAACCTATTTAATAGATTTAATACAATAAAAATGTCCCCACAATTCATAGTGTAAAAAGGAAATAAACAGATTTCACAAAGGTCACTTTTGTCTTTGTGATGTTATCAATTCTATTTTGAGATTATGATGAGCTAATGGCACAGATACTATGTCACCAAGTGATCTGTCCTTCATGCCAACCGAAGAAATCTATCTGCTAAGATGTTTTCTTTCTCATGCCAAAGATGTTTTCTTTCTTGTGCCATTTGTTACAAAATGTTTCAAACTTTTGCAATGGAAATCACTTTCAAAATGTTTAAACGTACTTTCTCATACTGCTGACCACAGAGCCTTGTTTCTTGAATTTTGATTGAAAGTGCAAACTGCAGCAATCAGTGTTGTGAGCACATGAGCTGCACCTTTGAACAATTTGTCTTTCCTGCAAAAATTAGACAGGTAGTAAAAATAACACCGAGAATACCGCCCAGATTTTTGTCACAATGTAGGCCCTCTCCGTTGTGGTGAAAATTGCAAAACTGGCTGAAAATCATATGCCCTGCCCCAAACATGGCACTTCCCATTCCACAGGCGTGGGAATGGAGGTGGGTATGTTTCACGCATCTGGCCATTTACATCGGCAGCTGCCTGCATTCTAGTCGGATTTTGGTAGCCAGAAAGGTAGAACCCGAGGTGTGCAAAGTAGACCTGGTTAAGAGCATGTACTTGGCATATTCTGTTGGACAGCCTGGGGACCATTTTGGAGAGTTAGAGTACCCCTGTGGAAATAGCCTTAAAATTTTATTCATGGGCCAGAAGTGGCACAAAACAAATTCCGATTGTCTTCCCTTAACCTATGGGAGTAGAAGGGTGGGGCTCCTCGTCTCACAGGTCAATTATTTTTGCCCTTACCGACTCGTGCACCCAGATACCAAGGAGAACTTTGTGTTGGAGTAGGGCACATAGCCCTTTGTGCAAAGGAACATAGAAGATGGGCATGACACCCTTGCACATAAATGCCATTGGAGATAGTCTCTGTGAATAGCCAGAGGGAGGGTAGAAGGTCAGGAGGAACTGGCTGCTGCCCGTACACAAGGAAGTAGAAGGAGGAGAGGCTGGACAACCAGGTCCTACCCTGTGGGAAGGGTGTACAGACCTAGGACATACTACCTCAATATGATGGTGAACAGTGTCAAAGGCGACTGAGGCTAAGCCGTGAGGTGGTTGACAGAAATATGTTGCGTGGTCCAGCAGTGACTTGAGCAACAGCCATTGACCCCCATGCCCTGCCAGTGGCTGTGAAGGTAGCCATCGCTCTCAATTTATATGCTTAAGGATCCTTCCAGGGATCATCTGGAGACCAGTCTGGTATATCCCAAACAGCAGCACACAGCTGCATTAAGGCTGTAACTAATGTCCTGCTTGCTCATGTGGCGGATCACATTGATTTCTCTGCAGATTTGGCGTTTCAGGCGCAGAGAGCCACAGCCTTTTCCCAATTAGCAGGCAAAGGTTCAGGTGCAGGGTGTTAATGATTACACCCATGTTGCCAAAAAGGTCCCAATTTAACATGTGGGCACCTTTGCCAACTAGAAATTCTTCCACTCAATAAATGCACATGTGGTTTGTGACCAAAACAAGGACTTTCAATGAATGCCATTGACTGTAAATGAGGGCCCTATGCTACCAAATTTTCCATAATCAAACCATGCCCACAATGCTGAGAGTGACGTGATGTCAGAAGTTAAACCGTATACATTATGACAAGATTGTATGTTGTAGCATACATGCAGATAAGGCATCTCGTACATAAGGAGCCCATAACAGCAACAACAGCTCTCTGAAAGAAGTTGCACACCATCCATCCTGGCCAATGGTCCAGTTTCTGATGTGGGCACCACATGCAACATTCCTGGCTTCCATGTACGTCTGCTTCCCACACAAAGCACATCTTGTGACCCCTGGAATGCAAATGCAGCCAAAGCAGTGGGCACAGCAGACAATCAATATGACCTGAACGATACACGGCCTCTCAAGTTGTGTTGCCTATACCCAGGTCAATGTGTAACACTGCAGTGCAGATGAATGCCTTGCACCCAGCTCTCATGTTTGAGATGCACCTGCAGCCCAGCAACTGTTTGTGGAGTCTGATAATTAAACCTCCCTTAAAGGCAAGCTTGATGGGCAATAAAAGATACAAGGAGCATCTCAGTGCTTGAGCTTTTGAACATTGGAATCTTATGTGACATAGCAGAGAAGGAGGAAGCCCTCCAACGCCTCACAAAGCAGTCAATGCCTTTGACTCTGTTGACGGCACATTGAGATGGGCCTCAGCATCGAGATGGGCCTCAGCATCGAGATGGGCCTCAGCATGTCGGCCTCATTATTGCTGGTAGGAGCCGCCTTCAAAATATTACCATTCTTTTTGAGCTCTCTAGTGTACATACACACACCAAGTCATGTACAAGTATAAGTAAATATATTCAAGAAGTTCTCAAATGTGCTATATAAAATGTGGAAAGTGTAACACGGTGCACCCGTTAGTGCTGTAGGCGAGATGGCGCCCTTTCCTCTCACACTTTCCTATGAAATGCCCTCGTGTTGCCAAGGAGGAGTTGGAGGCAGGCTATATATTTCTCTTTCTAAATGCCAATGAGGAGCACGATGGCCTGCCTTATTGCACAGGCACCTGTTAGGGGTCTCCTTCATACTGCGGTCTCTGCATGGGCAACCATGGTCACTAGCACAAACCCATCAGATGAGGGCCAAAGTTCAGGCAACCATTTTTAGAGGTTGGATTCATGGAGCCTGGAATTTTTTCATCTCTGCACACCAGGTCTAGGAACAAAAATCTGAGTTTATACTTGAAAAGTTAAATTTGTCTTTTTCAGCTCTTATTTAAATATCAGGTAAAATGTAAGTTGTAGTCTTCTGAGTTTGTGTTCTAGAATGGGGGTGTGCATATTCAGGTGTGTAGAGTTTACCATTTCCCAGTGTTCCAATAGTTGCTATTGCCAGGTATGGCTCTGCCAGAGCACAAAGTAAGAAAATAATACTTAGCTTTTCAGACAGTTGTAGAATACTGTGGTTCCCTACAAAAAACACAGCAACCACATTTCAAAGTTATTAATTGTGTGTAATGCATTTTGAGACATTGAGACTTGTGAGAAGACAATTTTGAAAGGGTATTGTCGAGTAAAGGAGCACATGATGCTGATGTAATGATGATGTGACACCACATGATTGAGTAACACAGATCTGAAGATAGGAGAAGTTCCAAACTTGTGTTGAGGTCTAAATATGTACATGTTACCTGTAAATAGAGAGTTATGATTTTAGCGAACTATAGTCTTGAGCAGCTTATTTTGGGAGAATATTCAGATCCAAAGAACCTCATCTAGACCTGAACACATGATGAATCATGATTACAATGAGTAAAAGACCCAGAAAAAAATTCCAAGAACTAGTTACCGATCTGACAAATCAAGATGTCCTTAAAAAAAGCATGAAAAGAACAGACCATAAGACCATAAGACATAGGAGCAGAAATTAGGCCATTCGGCCCATCGAGTCTGCTCCACCATTCAATCATGGCTGATAAGTTTTCAACCCTATTCTCCTGCCTTCTCCCCGTAACCTTTGATCCCCTTACCAATCAAGAACCTATCTATCTCGGTCTTAAATACACTCAATGACCTGGCCTCCACAGCCTTCTGTGGTAATGAATTCCATAGATTCACCACTCTCTGGCCAAAGACGTTTCTCCTCATCTCTTTTCTGAAAGGTCTACCCTTTACTCTGAGGCTGTGCCCTCGGGTCCTGATCTCTCCTACTAATGGAAACATCTTCCCCACGTCCACTCTATCCAGGCCTTTCAGTATTCTGTAAGTTTCAATCAGATCCCTCCTTAACCTTCTGAACTCCATCGAGTATAGACCCAGAGTCCTCAAACGTTCCTTATATGTTAAGCCTTTCATTCCTCGGATCATTCTCATGAACCTCCTCTGGACCCTCTCCAGGGCCAACACATCCTTCCTGAGATATGGGGCCCAAATTTGCCCACAATATTCTAAAAGTGGTCTGACCAGAGCCTTATAAAGCCTCAGCAGCACATCTCTGCTTTTATATTCTAGTCCTCTCGAAATAAATGCAAAGATTGCATTTGCCTTCCTAACTACCGACTCAACCTACAAGTTAACCTTAAGAGAATCCTGGACTAGGACTCCCAAGTCCCTTTGCACTCCAGATTTCTGAATTCGCTCCCCATTTAGAAAATAGTCTATGCCTCTATTCTTCCTACCAAAGTGCATGACCTCACACTTTCCCACATTGTATTCCATCTGCCACTTCTTTGCCCATTCTCCTAACTTGTCCAAATCCTTCTGCAGCCTCCCCGCCTTCTCAATACTACCTGTCCCTTCACCCATCTTTGTATCATCTGCAAACTTAGCCAGGATGCCCTCAGTTCCTTCATCTAGATCATTAATGTATAAAGTGAAAAGTTGTGGTCCCAACACTGACCCCTGCGGAACTCCACTAGTCACTGGCCGCCATCCTGAGAAAGACCCCCTTATCCCGACTCTCTGCCTCCTGCCAGACAGCCAATCTTCTATCCATGCTAGTACCTTGCCTCTAACACCATGGGCTCTTATCTTACTGAGTAATCTCCTGTGCGGCACCTTGTCAAAGGCCTTCTGGAAGTCCAAGTAGATAACATCCACTGGCTCTCCTTTGTTTAACCTACTCGTTATCTCCTCAAAGAATTCTAACAGATTTGTCAGGCATGACCTCCCCTTAATGAAATTATGCTGATTTTGGCTGATTTTACCATGAACTTGCATGTATTCTGAAATCTCATCCTTAATAATGGACTCTAAAATCTTACCAACAACTGAGGTCAGGCTAGTCGGCCTGTAATTTCCTGTCTTTTGCCTCACTCCCTTCTTAAAAAGGGAGGGTTACATTAGTGATTTTCCAGTCCTCTGGTACCCTCCCTGACTCCAGTGATTCCTGAAAGATCGCCACTAACGCCTCCACTATCTCTTCAGCTATCTCCTTCAGAACTCTGGGGTGTAATCCATCTGGTCTAGGTGATTTATCCACCTTCAGACCTTTCAGTTTTCCTAACACCTTCTCCTTGGTGATGGCCACCATACTCACCTCTGCCCCCTGACTCTCTTGAACTTTGGGGATATCACTCGTGTCTTCCACTGTGAAGACTGACGCAAAGTACCTATTCAGATCCTCTGCCGTTTCTTTGTTCCCCACTACTACTTCTCCAGCGTCATTTTCCAGTGGCCCAATATCCACTTTTGCCTTTTTCTTACCCTTTATATATCCAAAAGAAACTCATGCCATCTTCTTTTATATTACTGGCTAGTTTACACTCATATTTAATCTTCTCCCTCTTTATTTCTTTTTTAGTTGTCCTCTGTTGGTCTTTGTAGGCTTCCCAAACCCCTGGTTTCCCACTGCTCTTCGCCGCATTGTATGCTTTCTCGTTAGCTTTTATGCTGTCCCTGATTTCCCTTGTCAGCCATGGTTGCCTTGTCCTCCCTTTAGTATGCTTCTTCTTCCCACGGATTAATTTTTGCTGTGTCTCCCAAATTACTCCCAGAAACTCCTGCCATTGCTTTTTCACTGTCTTTCCTGCTAGGCTCATCTCCCAGTCAATTCTGGCCAGCTCCTCCCTCATGCCTCTGTAGTTGCCTTTATTCAACTGATCAACTATTCAACAGATTCAAAAGCTCATCAAAACTTCAGAGCATCGTGGGTGCAGCAGATGCAAGCTGAAACACAGACCCAGAGTCCAGACAGCAGTGAGCACAGACCAACCAACAACTATTCCAGAACCTGGTATAAGCATTGAATCCACACTACCACTCCCAGAACCATTCTAGAGCGCTGAAGGCTCATAACAGACTCAGCACTGGGACAACTGAAAAAAAAAGAGGCTTTCCAGATATAGAAATACTTCTGGTTTGCACAAAAAAGAGCAAAAGGAGCAAGTCAGTATATTACTCTATGCAGTTGGAGCTATTGCCAATGATGTAATAGCAAGGCAGAAGGTGAATGAGACTTCAACTTCTTAAGTAGAAGTGTGCAAGCATTTGATTCATATTTCATCATTCACAGAAATTTAATCATAGAAAGGGCTAAATTTAATGAGTGAAAGAAAAGGCCAGGTGGGAGCATGTATTCGTTCATCAATGATCTAGACAGGCTGGCTGAAAATTGCAGCTGTTGAATATTGAGGGATGAATTTATTCCTGATTGAATAGTCTTTGAGGTCTTGGATGAAAGTCTATCAGATCTCCTGAAGACGGAGAGGATTTAACTTTAATCAAGGCAGTACAAATTGCAACACAAACTGAGCTCAGAAAACAAAAAAGAACATTTATTCATGAAGAAGGTGAGGTCCCATGGAAACAACTGAGTGAGGCCATTCAATATGTAGCAGAAGGAAAGCGCACCAAAGCAGAAGCACATGAAAACAGGGAAAAGCATGCCAACCACCATCTTGAAATACTCTTGGTGCGACAAGAAAAACCTGCACAACCAGGAAGAATGCCCAGTAGGAGGAGCAGAGTGTCCCAACTGTGTAAAAATAGGACATTTTAAAACAGTCTGTCAATCTAAAATGCTGGCAACCTGAAACAGTAAGGAAAAAAATTTTAAAGCTAAACCACATACAAGAAGTGGAAGAACCATAGAAAAAGGATAAAAAAAACTTTCCTAGGTGAAGTAAATGAAACAGAAAATAAATACTGGAGTATTAAACTCGTAGTGGATGGACACCACACAGAGTTTAAATTAGACACAGGGGCAGGTATTTCTGCCTTATCTGACAAAGTAAAATGGCCTAAGTACATTACAGTACAGACTTCATCTCTCAAGTTACAAGGTCCAGATAGGACCACACTAAAAGTGATAGGCCAACAGATGGCAAAATTGAAGTACAGAGATAGATATTCTATTGAACATCTGTCTGTCATCCAGAATCAAGAATTTTCTTACTAAGCAGGAAGGCTTGCTTAAATCTGAAACTAATCCACAAAGATGATAAAGTTGCTGATGAGCATTACAGCAGTACCTTCAGGAATAAATTTCCAAGATTATTTAGCCTTGGGAAAACTGAAGACGAAGTATCATATTATGCTAAGAGCTGATACTAAAGCAATTGGTCTCATAATATCGAGGAAAGCCCCCCACCAACTCTTGGACAAAGTCAAGGTCAAGTAGGGAATTTCCTACCAAATTTAACAGAGGTCAACAAACCTTTGAGACAGCTGTTGAGACAGGGTCAACAGTGGTGCTGGAATGTGGCCCAGAAAAATGCTTTTGATAAAATCAAAAATCTTTTAGCTTCCTTGGAAATTTTAGTACATTACGACCCAGAACTACTGACCATAGTAACAGCAGATGCATCATCTACATGTCTGGGTGCAAGATTATTTCAAGTACAGAGATAGACAGTAAAGGTAAATCAGTTTACCATGCCTCAAGATCACTCACAGGCACAGAGAAAAGATATGCTACAATTAAGAAGGAAGCATTAGCAGCAATATGGGTGTACGGGAAATTCTCGGACTATGTGATGGGAAGTACCAAATGACAGCAGATACGCTATCTAGGATACCTGTTGAAGGAACCAATCTAGAGAATTTGCATTTCATTGAGGAGGTGGAAGCTTATACATCTCTCATTACCCACCGACTACTGCAAAGAAGTTGCGGGAGAAAAAACAAGCTCAGGAACAAGATGACAAATGTGTCCAGATCAGAAAATACCGTCTGGAAGTATCGCCAGACTATACTCCTAACAAAAACAAAAATACCTGGAAAAACTCAGTAGAGTTTTTCCAGGTGTTTTTGTTTATATTTCCAGCATCCTCAGTATTTTGCTTTTGTCCTCCTAACAATCCTGCCTATGGAGGTACTTTGAACAGAGAGAGTATCTCACAATCTTTGATGATCTCTGAGTTTTTAATTGCAGAATAGTCATTCCAAAAATTCTTCGGCTTGATATTCTTCAAAGACTTCACCAGGGTGTTGTGTTCCTACGACATGAAAAATATCTAACACAGTATATTCAAAATGGTATTTTTATTGCCATTTAAAAAAAACGGATTTTCTGCTGAACCATGAAGGATGGCTCCTACAAATCACATGACACAATGTTGGCCATCTGTTCTGAGTGTTACCACCAGGAATTACAAGAACAAAATAATTCCCCACTCAATCTGTGGAATCTCACACCTCATTGTACAAACCCCTTGATGAAAGCAGACGGGGTGCAGATGAACTGGCTCCTCCAACTGGAACAGTCACAAAAGAGAGAGATTGAAATTCATTATACTGGAAGAAATGCTGACAAACATTTTGTCTCACTCCTAAGGAGGAGCAATGGAATTCTGGCCAGAAGACAGAAACTGATTGTTACACTGCAAATAACTATTAATTTGACATGTCACATGACTCAGGCCTCTGGCCTGTTTGGACAGTTTTAATATTACACCTTTAGCCTCACAGGTGGTCTACAGTTTAACATCCAACTGGTGAACCACCAAGAAGTAGCCCTCCAGGCAGAACAACAGTCTGCTCCTCAATCCTGTCTCTGCTGCAGAACCAACCCAGTCATTGTGTACCTACTTCAACCTATGATATCAGCACCAACTGTAAAGTAAATTCTACAA
Organism: Carcharodon carcharias; assembly: GCF_017639515.1. NCBI lineage: Eukaryota > Metazoa > Chordata > Chondrichthyes > Lamniformes > Lamnidae > Carcharodon > Carcharodon carcharias. The sequence goes on along the minus strand of NC_054470.1, from coordinate 55,668,713 downwards.
CTCCAGTCTTCGGCCAGCTGAACTCAAACTTTCTGAAATAATTCCTCATTGGACTCTGATCCTGGACCCTGGAAATCATGTGAACTAATATTTATTTCTGTGGTTCTTATACTGTTACTATCCATAGTTGTAAATCTCCTTTTACTATCCCTGCTTTTACTCCATGTATGTGTAGTGGCGTGGGAAGTTGTGAACACTCCTCCCCATGCTTTGAACGTGAAACAAACTAACCTTCTGAGTTAAATCATAACATGAGCTTGCTGCAGGTTATTAGTACATTGTATGACACAAACTGAGGGTTTGGGAAAACACACCACCGCATACTTTAAAAATAATTTGAAACACCTTCTGCTTAAGGACAAGTAGTGAGAGGAATTAAGTACAGTTTGCCTGTCTCTCTCCTGTCTGTAACAAAGGTCACTTAGATATAGCAAAATGTTGTGCAAGAGCCCAGCAATCAGCCTGATGGCCAGGCATGACTCATTTTATAGAAGAAATGATTTTTAATCATATTAAGTGTGCAGTGAAAAGCCAAGAGCAAAAAGGATCACTATCACCTTCTACTTTTCCATCAAGGCCATGGGAGTACACGGGAATGGATTTATTTGATTTTAAAAGCAAGATATTCCTTATTGTCATTGATTAATACTCAAGGTGGATTGAAATAAACAGATAGCATAACATCACAGCGGAAGCAGTTATTCAATCACTGAAAAGAATTTATTCAACACATGGCATTCTGGACATTGTGGTGTCAGACAATGGTCTACATTTGCTGATGTATTATTCTAAAATGTTACAAAGGAATACAGATTAATTCACGTAACCAGCTCACCTTGATCTCCTCAGGCGAATGGAGATGCTGAGAGAGTTGTACGAATCATCAAAGACATAATGAAGAAGAATGAAGATCTTAATTTAACTCTTCTGAGTTTCCAAACCTCATCACTACAAAATGGTTTCTCATCATCAGAGTTGTTAATAGGAAGCAGATTGGGAACACATCTTCCAGCTCTGCAGCAGAAACTAATATTACCTTGACTGACCACAAGAGGGTAAAACAGTGGGAGGGAGAACAGAGAAACAAATAGGCTTGTAACTTTAACTTCAGGCATAGAGCATGAGACCTATCAGTGCTGGAGCCCGGGTAGAGAGTATGGATACAAGGCCAAGGGAAAGAAGGCATAATAATCCAAAGAGTTGAACAACAAAGATCATACAGGATTGAGACAGACCAGGGAACTATAAGAAGAAATGACAGTGCCTTAATATCCTTAGAAGGAAAAGTAATAGAAACTTGAGCTTACTAATCAGATCCTGATGGAGAAAAAGAAGAAGAAACAAAATAAAATTCTACAGGCACCCAGGAGAAGGACACTCATGCCGACAGATGGGAAAATATGGAATGTCCTCAACCTCAGAAAGAGGTCAGAACAAGGTCTGGCAGATTGGTCAAGGCACCTCCGAGATGAACCCTGTGAAGTCTGAGACTTTGGGGCAGATGTAGGAGGATGTATATAATTGGGATAAAGACTTGGGGGGAGATGTAGAGTAAAGGGTTAACATCAGAAGCACATGATGCTAATGTAATAATGATGTAACACCACATGATTGAATAGAGTTCTGGAAAAAGGTGAAGTTTCCAACCTCGTCCAGAGATCTTAATATGTATGTATTAGCTGTTTGGGTAAGGCCGACTGTCAATCATACTCTGTGATGATAGTAACTGACCGTGTTGGATTTTTGCCGAGTCAGGACAATTTTGGAGGCCTTTAAAAATGCCAGGCAGGACCCAGATGCAGAAGTCCAGCCTCCATTTTCTGACAGATACAATTTTTGCCAGCAAGGGGAAAGTGGTGGGGCATGAGTCACACAGGTGGAAAATCCAAACTCAGCAGGGCAATTTGATTTGACTTCTGAATAAAAACAGAACCAATTTTCGTTGGTCCAGTGGCTTTAACCTGCTGTGTAGGATCCACAATTTTATGCAGGAGGTGTATGTGCTTATGAAGGGTGGATTTAAGGTCTGTTTCCGTGTAATAATTTGAAGTGATTTAAATCCCCAGCCTTTCAAATTGAGAACAAAACAGTCCACAGCTTTCAGGTAGAGGGAAAAAAAAACAAGCACCTGCAGCTGGAGTGGATTGATTGACAGGCCATCTTGTGTAGAGCTTAAAGAAAAAAAAACATCTGTTTTTAAAAATTTCAATAGACTCCATTGTTTAGATTTCTCAAGATTTATTATTACAGCTGAGTCCATTATAAACTTTAGCTGATTTTCAAAAGCTCCTGAACCACTTATCTCACCAGGGGGCTGTGTTCACTTTTTGATTGTCACTTTGAAAAGGTTATTGAGGGATTATCTGTCTTTGATGCAACAAGGGAAATAGATGTTTGTTTTTGTAGGTGCTTGATGGCTAGCACAGACATGATGAGCCGAAGGGCCTGTTTCTGTGCTGTGTAGCTCTGTCACTCTATGATCACTTGAAGGGATTTACGTTTTAATGGGTTTTATGAATGAGAGCTTTCTCTATTGTGTTTGAGTGATAGGTCTATTAGTGTGTTAGGTTTATTTTGTTTTCATCGCTATTTCAAAGAAATGGCTCCTGAGGTTTGCCTATGTTTGATACTGGGTGAGTGGCTATGGAGGATACATGGGTGGAGGGTGAGACTGGGGGGGCGCACAAGGAAGGGGCACAGGGAATATGAGTGGGCATGTAGGGAGCATGATGGGGTCAGCGGTGAATGTTTGAGGTCCTGACATTCATCATTAAAATGGTACCAATATCTCAGTAAATGGAGGGGGCATTCTAGATTTCTGGCTTAGCCATCTGCCCATCCCTGTTGCTGCCTCAGGCCTGCCTCCAGATGCGGCAGGCCCAAATCCATCCCGCCCTATCTTCTTAGAGGGAAAATATGGCAGTAGGCCCCTTTTAAAGGAGACTGGTCTGTCAGTTTGGCAAGTTTCCCAACTGGTCTTCCCATCCCCTCCATGGAAATCAGGCCAATGTCATTGTTATATCTTGTTAGAGGAGGCTCAGTGCTTTTATCCTCACAATGCATTACCTGATTGTAATAATAATTACATTACATTTATCGATCCAATTTTGAAAATAGGTATATCTTTAGAAAAGACAAATCTTTTCCAAAAATGTAATTTGAATCCAAGCTATGATTTTTTTTCCCTTCTGATAATTATCCTTTTACACTGCTAAGATATTTCCTATTGGAGTGTACTGCGATTGGATAGGGCACAGCATGCAACAACATTGAGTTGGGCATTCAGGCTTTCCATGAGAAACAATGTTTAATGATTCCACATACTACCATAGTAATGTTCTGTGACAATTTATACCATTTATAGAATGGGTAATAGTGCTTACCATGTGCATTTAATGGGAGCAGTAAAGTTGTGCCCAAAATGGAAGATAAGTCGAGACAAATACTGTTGGTTAAATATATAACATCCCAACCCCACTATTGATTCTTACAATGTAAATTGTGGAAGAAATGCAGCATTGGCTTGGATTCAGTTCCAAACACTGTGGCTTGCTTTGGTCTATATGAGACAGACTGAAACTCAGCTGATTCCATTTGTGCACTGTCACAGCGGTGAGCTTCAATTTGTACAAAATAGTGCTTTACGGTCATCATATTCAGGATGACAGCATATAAGTGAGATAGATCCAAAACTTAATATCCGTCACTAAATGTATATATTATATAGACAGATAGAAAGCTAAAGAATTTGGTTCACATCTTATTTCTGTCTACAGTGTTGTGCGGAAATTCAGGATATTTTGACTTACTGCTTCGAGTCTTCCTCTGCCCTCTGCTGGGTTTCAATGAAACTGTTCAATTTAGTTGGCTATTTAATAGGCCTCAACTTCACCATAGCCTCTTACAGTCTAAGGTGTTCATTTTTGATGCATATACTCAAAACCACATTGCAGAGGAACATTAAAAAAAAGAGAGACTTGCATTTATATTGGGCTTTTCACAACCGTCAGACATCTCAAAGCGCTTTAAAGCCAATTAAGTTCTTTATGTGAAATGGTAAACTGCTGATGATTTGAATTTACCTGTTGCACTAAAACCCAGCATGAGGCTGAGGAAATTGGAACCAGTGATTTGACATAGGTCCTCATTTGCCCCAGAAATGAATATATTTTTGTCTTGGAATCAAACCAGCAACAAAAAAGCTGATTAGCTTAGCTGTTTAAAGTTCCAACTCCATGGTTTCAACTCCCATAAATACACATTGAACAGTGTTCGTTAGCGAAGGTGGAATTTGGATGTGGTATTAACTAAAATATACAGTTAAGTTGAAGATGTTAAAAGGATATACCTGTATTGGATAGGATTTAGAGCTTCATGGATGTTTTTAAGGATGATGTCGAGATTCCAGCTACAAAATTTGAGCTTGTTCTCGCCAAATAAAGGAAGATTGAAGGGGAACATGACTCAGGTATTTAAAATGTTGAGAAATGAATAGTGCATACATAAACAGATAACACACCTTGGACTGTGATATCGCAGAACTAAAATTCATAAGACTCCTCCTTTCTGCACAGATTCATACAGTTTTAAAAGCAATTCCAACCGGAAGTGGTTAATGAGGCGTCAATTAACTTCTTTAGAGCAGAGACAGGCAAATATTCAAATTAATAATGGGATTACAGTATAGTGAAATGAAGTATTAATAAGGATAATAAAATACTATGGGGCAGATAACATGGAGCACATTGTATGAGGGAACAATGTAATGTCATATTCATGCATTCAGCATGTGGCAATTTGTAACATGCAACAAAGCACAAAGCACTCACCCAGGAAATGATCCTGTATGTTCATGCAATCACAAAAGGTGGTGCAGAATGGGAATTTCGTTCAGAAAAGATCCTTTCACATTCCTTTATCCAATATATTTATTTGTTTATTGTTTGAGAAGAGGCCAAATATAACTTGTGACAATAGAAGGGGTTCATCAAAGCGGTGATTCTTGAATATATCTAAGTTAGAGGGCTGTGGATTTTGGTCGAAGAGAAATAGAGAGTCTTGGGGAGCATGCTGGTCATCTGGAGCTCATGCTAAATATTGTAAACTTCATGATATAACTTAACTTCATAATATGCTTAACTGAATATACTTATTCTTCATCTTCTTAATCGGTTGCTCAATCATTTCTTCAGTGCAACCTAACACACTACAGCATCCTAGATGTGAAACTCTGTTCAACGGGGTGTCTGATTGGCTGCACTCAAAAATATGCTCCTCTTCTGCTCCTCCAGGAACCCAAGAGAAAAATGTGTCAAAATGCTATAACTACCCTCAAGCAAGCAGCATCCAGCATTACCCACTCCTTCGTGGCATACACTGTAAAATTCACTTCAACTGTGTGAAAGGAGATTCATTTACTGAGTTCTTGGAGGAAGCACTTATTGATGCATTAAAGCTCTTGTGAGGTGAGCATGTACATATGGAATTAAAACAGATACAACCTGTTGACTGGAGACATCCAGGTTGAGAGCTCTGTCAACAGCCAAGCTTGGGTATTTGGATCTCAGAAGGTCCTTTTTTATTCATGGGATGTGGGCCTCACTGAATAGGCCAGCATTGATTGCCCACCTCTAATTGTTCAAAGGGTATTTAAGAGGCAACCACATTGCTGTGGGTCTGGAGTCACATGCAGGCCAGACCAGGTAAGGACAACATATTTCCTTCCCTAAAGGACATTAGTGAACCAGATGGGTTTTTACAACAATCAGCAATCATTAGCCTTTTAATTCCAGATTTTCATTGCATTCAAATTTCACCATCTGCCATGCAGGATTTGAACCCAGATCCCCAGAGTATGATGCTGGGTCACTAGCCCAGTGACAATACCACTATGCCACTGCCTCCCCAAGCAAACTGTCACAATTCAATATTAGCAATTTGTGTAGTGATTTCAGATCTTATTAAATTGCTAGCACAATTTGGAGGAACTGCCTGACCATCTTGAGCTGCAAACTACCATGGAGAACAGATCCACTTGAGAGTTATCATGTCAGTGGAACCCAAATGGCCAATCTCAGATGTTTAGGCAAAAGTACCATCCAGGATGTAGGAACTGAGGCTGTACATTTCTTTAATCAACAGAAGTATAACCTACAGAAGTCTGGAGTGCCATGTTGGGAAATTAGAGTGCAACAAGCATAATGCAAGGTTTCAACAACATCATTGCTGCGCAGCAGTCTGCTCCCACACAGATCTCTAAAACCATTGCTGAGAAAGGGCCTGGCAGGGCATGAATAGCAAGAGCTGGCACAGATCATGGTGATGTCTTTCAGGATGATGTTACATCGATAACTCCCTCCCATCATGTCAATGACAAGTAGTGTTTAAGATGATATACAGGCCCAAGAGGCCACTACATTAATACTTGTGGTACAAGTAGAACATTACAGATTTTAGATCTATTACTGGTAATGGCAAATTGCTGTGGTGGAGTTTGAACTCATGGGGTGGAATCTCCTCAGAAAGGGGCAAGTCCCGGTTTTTCTTGGGTGGTCAGCACCCTTGAGCACCTAGTTATATTACCAAGGCAGGCAATTAAGAGCTGGCAGACACCCAGTTAAGGAAAGTAGGTGAGCCTTTCAAGCTGCCAGCCCAATCACAAGGCTGGCATCTCTTCATCACCATCACTGAGATGAGTGGCGAAAACTTGTATATTTTTCCAGGGTCAAACAGGCAGGACCTGGTGATTGGAAGGGAAATCCAGTTGGTACCCCCTCCCTGACCTCTTGTTCTGATGGCAGGCCGCTCCCTGCCCCCCTACCCTCCAAATCACTGCCCCTCGACCCACCTGTCTCTGGAAGTCACTGGGAGGTTGTTCCCTTGCAGCTGGAAGCCTCTCTATGCAAGAAGGGGGTCGGGGGTGGAAGGGAGGGGGTTGCAGTCTTTAGTGGGGCCCTCACAGATTTCAAGATCCAAATGAGTGGCCTGCCTTTACCTCTGCTGAAGGCATGGGAATAAGCAGAAGAGGAAGACTTTTAAACTGCATGCACAAGGGGATTCATGTTTGTAACTAGGTAAATGTTGATTGATTTTTGAAATAGTAAACGAGGGAAGTTTTTATATATATCTTATCTTCTTCATTGCAGAATTCTGATTCCCCAATGGACAAAAAGCTTTGACCATACACCTAAAGTGGAGCTGTGCAGGCTATGTGGTTGTAATGGAGTGATTTATACCTGTGAGAATGCTCTGGGGAGGGGCAGGCCTAGGGCCTTCAAGGTTACAGTTCTATGTGGCTTTATGCTTCCAAAAAGTTACTCCTCTCCTGTACATGATGGAAATTACTCTCCCAATACAAGTATTGTGAGTTCAAGCCTCGCTGATTCTTTGTTTAAATGCTTTTTAACATATCAGTTTCAATGCTCAATGTCTTCTGTTGCGCTCTTGCCTTGTGCACCCTGGTGAGATCCACAGAGCTCAGAAAATCCACGCCCTGGTTGTTAAAGCCAGAATAGAGGATTAAGTTGCCACTTAATTGATTGTTAACATATTTTTGACCTAAAATCGTCAAAGTTTTCTACTTGCTTCTGAACACTGAGTGAATGTGGAAGAGCACGGGAACATGTCAGGTTCCCCACAGACTGTTACTTTTTGGGGCATTAACCAGTCCCTCTAGCCTCCACCCCAAAATGCATACCTGAGCCTGTTTCTCCCACTTGACAGAAAAGGTTCTACTCTTAGTCTATTAGAGTGAATGAACTGCTCACTGCCCAAGCAGGCTGGGCTTGTCCTCTTCCTCCAACTGCTGATATTTTTCTTCTCTTGCCTCTCAATGTCCATCCTCCTTCATTGGGGACAATTTTTTTAGGGAAGGTTGTGTTGAAGTTGGAAATTGAGAAGAACAATAGTAAAGGAGATTGGGGGCAAGCATGGAATTAAACTAGGTCAATGATGTGGACACAAGGAGTGGCGCAGACTTGATAAGCAGCACAGCATTTTTCTCCTATAATGTTTTATGATAAGATACAACTAACAACAATAATGTCCAGACATCTAAATCACTGCTCATGGATGTTAATGCTATGTTTGGCTAAGACCTTGTTATGACCATATGCTATACTGTACCCCTTTTCAGTTCTTGTCCTAACCCTAATGCAGTGGTATAGTTAGCTGTGGTTGTAATGTCTTGGTTTCCCAGTAGCTATCTATGCAGCCTTTGTTGCACTTCAACTAATATTTATAAAGCTTAATAAAAGTTAGATTGACCAGCTGACATTGTAAACTGGGAGACAGTTGTTGGCAGCCGTGACCTGATAGACTATTGGAAGGCGATTTGAAGAGGTGAGCAGAAATGAAAAGCTCAGCTGCCTGAAAATAGGGCCCAGGGGAAACAGAGGCCAGCAAATTGTGCACCTTCTCAGCCCCCTGTCTTCCTCTACAGAAAATGTGGCAGAGTCTGCCATGCCAGAGTGGTGCAAACCACTATCTTGTGAGATGGAAGGCTGCCACGACTACCACCAGAAATTGATGAATATTAGACAAGAAGGAAAAACCCTGAAGAAATTTTCCAGCACTGACTTACAAACAGATCTACCAAAAACAACAATGTATGATATAAAACAAAAACAGAATTACCTGGAAAAACTCAGCAGGTCTGGCAGCATCAGCAGAGAAGAAAAGAGTTGCGAGTCCTCATGACCCTTCAACAGAACTGATTGAATATTAGAAGAGGGGTGAAATATAAGCTGGTTTAAGGTGGGGGGGGGAGGTGTGGGGGGAAAGAAGTGGGGGGGGGTGGCTGGTGTGGTTGTAGGGACAAGCAAGCAGTGATAGGAGCAGATAATCAAAAGATGTCACAGACAAAGGAACAAAGAAGTGTTGAAGGTGGTGATATTATCTAAACGAATGTGCTAATTAAGGATGGATGGCAGGGCACTCAAGGTACATCTCTAGTGGGGGTGGGGTGGAAAGACAGGGCATACAAGATTTAAAAATAATGGAAATAGGTGGGAAAAGAAAAATCTATATAAATTATTGGAAAAAACAAAAGGAAGGGGGAAGAAACAGAAAGGGGGTGGGGATGGAGGAGGGAGTTCAAGATCTAAAGTTGTTGAATTCAATATTCAGTCCAGAAGGCTGTAAAGTGCCTAGTCAGAAGATGAGGTGCTGCTCCTCCAGTTTGCGTTGGTCTTCACTGGAACAATGCAGCAAGCCAAGGACAGACATGTGGGCAAGAGAGCAGGGTGGAGTGTTAAAATGGCAAGCTACAGGGAGGTTTGGGTCATTCTTGCGGACAGACCGCTGGTGTTCTGCAAAGTGGTCGCCCAGTTTACGTTTGGTTTCTCCAATGTAGAGGAGAGCACATTGCGAGCAACAAGTGCCATAGACTAAGTTGGGAGAAATGCAAGTGAAATGCTGCTTCATTTGGAAGGAGTGTTTGGGTCCTTGGACAGTGAGGAGAGAGGAAGTGAAGGGGCAGGTGTTGCATCTTTTGCGTGGGCATGGGGCGGTGCCATAGGTAGGGGTTGAAGAGTAGGGGGTGATGGAGGAGTGGACCAGGATGGCCTTTGCATTTTTGGTGAAACCTCATCCATGGGCAGGGTGAGGTTTTGACCAGTGGTTAAGAAAAAAATAAAACCTTTTTGCAATCATCTCTAACATGTCCCTGCTCATGTGACAGAGTCAAGTGTTTTTTTTTAACATTTTTAATATCTTTATTTTCTATTTGGGAAAGCTTCAGCTTCCTGAGGCAGCTCCGTGCCTCAGGGAGCTTTTACTGTGCGCATTTGAGCGCATGCACGATCTTCCACACTTACGCTCCCCCCACCCCCCTCCCCCCCCGCCCCCTCGGCAGTGCTGAGTGCTGCAGTGTGTGTTTCACGCTGGCTGGCCACTAATTGGCCAGCCAACATGAAATCGCGGTCAGTTCCGATCGCGGGTGGCTTCCCCATGGCTCCTGGGCCCACCCACTGAGCCCACCCAAACACTTGAAAATCCTGGCCATTGTATCGGAAATGGGGTTTAATGAAGCTAATGCAGCTGCTGTCTGAGGTGCTCCTGGGCCATGTTATTATTGGCTGCTTATGTCAGGTACTCTGTGGGCCTGACAGGTCAGCACCCCAAAATGCAGTGAATTGCAGCAGTGACACAGGACTAAAGGTGGCATTACCAATCCTTCCATAAAATGCAATAGTTCTTATGCTGCAGCAAATACGAGCATATCAATTGTGGAAAACAACAGTGAAAGAATAAAGATTCTGCAATTATGTGTAATTATTTACATCAGGAAAACACTGAGCAGAACTTTTCTTCCAGTGATTCAGTGGATGGGGTAGAATGAATTATACGTGGCCTGTGCCAGAAATGTTTTGGACCTAATTACCTTTTCTTGATCCATGCTTAATGCAGAAAACCAATTCATCCTTTTTTAGTTCCCCAATAATGGGAACTACTTGTAATTTTCTGAATATATTATATCCTGGCTGTGCCATCGCTGCTTTGTCTTGATTAGTTTTCTTTCCTAAATTAATATTACTTTTCTGGTATTAAAATGACAGCCCTGCTGTAAAATCAATTATACTTCAAAGATATCCTTAGGCAGTTGATTCTTGTTGGCAATGGAATATTGGTGTCTTAAAACATGCATTATTAGACAATCCATAAGTCTTTCTGACTCTCACATACCTAGGTATTTTATTACAATAAACATGGATCTCCCATACTACAATAATTTCAGCACAGTATAACGTCTGAAAAATGGATGTTGTTAAAATTTCAATGATTCGGCTTGATATTAGAATGCTTACATTGACAAATACCATTGTCAGTCAAAATCAATAAGGTTTTACTGAGGTCTATCTTCCTATCTCTTTACATGTAACATTTCCGTAATGCTAGCCAGCTAAATCTAGCTTCTCATATACTTATATATTGTACCAGCATATATATTGTTAAATTTTACATATTTATAGTGGTTACATTTTAGAGTTGCAATTTCAGAGCTGTTATCTCTGAATAAGGCTTTGTTTTCATTCTGTGACATTATATTAAACAGAAAGAAATAAAAGCTATTTGCTGTTAAATAAATATAATAAACCAAATATGAATATGTTTGCTTCAGAGGACACAGTGGCAGCGATTCAAAGCTACACTTCACTCTAAATGATATTTCCCTCTGAATAAGAAAAAGTTTAAAGAAAAGAATGTGATGCAGTCAGTTATTACAACCAACGACTGATCAAGAGTCAAGCATTCTTCAGTGGATTTTAGAATGTTATGTAAAGAGCATTACAGTGAAGTGCCAGCTCTTGCAGAGTTAAAATGGTGTTATTGTGGCACAAAATCAAGGACCAAGCAGATACAATATTCATCTTGAAATTCTACTGTCTGTGTTGTAGATAGAAATGGGGCAGGATCACTGTACTCCTTGCATATATTATTTTCTGCATGCCTTTCATTGATTTAATGCAATGGGAATCAAATCCTGCTTGTTGCTAAATACTGTCGGTCACAGTGATTATGAAATGCAGCAGGGGGCAACTTTAATATAATCAGACCCACTGGCTTTTTCTTGATACCCCCACCTCTGAAAACAGTTCTGCTCATGCTGGATGTTCTCCATACTTACCAAAGTCAGTCGGTTGGCAACATGAGAAACAGTGAGATAGATTGCAAAGCCATGGAAATGAAGACAGCTGTGATTCTTTTTCAGGTTTTTTTTTAGATTTTTCAGTTGCCTTGATTGAAATTAATATCACAGGTTAGTATCTAGCTCCTTATAGCCTTGAGAGCATATTCCCTGGCCCTGATATCTTGCTGAGTTCCACCTATACAAATAGTTGTTTGGTAGTACAGAACTTGAGTACTGCTGAAAAGAGAGACATGTCGAAGCTTTTCGTCTTGCGCTTATCAGGGCACTTCACAAGAGCACGTGGAAAACAACAATTTGTACTGTCTGTGAAAAGAGTGCTAATTGGTTGACAAGTGGACTCTGATTGGTTGCCATGGAGAATGCACCAATGATGGTGACTGACAATTAACTGCCAAGCATTGTTTGAAATTTAAAACAGGCAGGTTCACCCTGATTGGTTAAGTCATTGCCCTGAGGAATGAGTCAGCAAATGGCTGTCACTTATTTTGTTTAGCTGAAACAGATGCATTGTGTGTACATGTTCTTTCTGACTGCAAAGAACAGGGCCTTCTGTATTAATATGTGTAGCGTCAAGTACATGTAAATAAACCATATTGCGAGCCCAAGTGACAATCTTAAATTGGTTGTCAGTGTAATTCTTAGCACACTGAGGATTATTTAGCAAATGTTGTCCAACTGTGGAATCACATCTAATGTTGGACACTGTCTTTTGAGTTTTGCAAGCACAGGCTGGTTGTGTACAGTCTGTACCTTGCCCATTGCTAACAGAAGCTGAGACATGATGTTTGATATGATCCACCAGTCTTTGGCCTAGATACCTAGCATCACACTGACATTGAAATTCATACACCACAGTACTCATTTGTGTGATAGGCAGAAAGTCTTTTTGGCCTGATGGCAGCATCCTGTTAGTGACGAATACCACTCGTGTTGCTACTGCATAGTAGCAGCGTGAAACAGCTAGCTTCACCTGTTGCTCAAGTTTTTGAGTTACCTTCCCCTTCCAGGATAATCTGAGGTAGACTGGTCACGTTTCAGGGCTGAAAGTCCATTCATTAGTTTGCGTGATATGCAGCACGATATGATCTGATCAGAGTAGCCATTATCCTGCAGGATGCCTTTGATGCCCCTATTTCAGCATCAAGCTTACATGGTGAGCAAATGGCTATTGGTCATCATTTTTTAAATAATCCTCAGTGTGCTTGTTCTTATAAGAGATTAAAGGAAGTCAAATGTAGTGAATACGGTTTTTTATCAATGAGAGTATTCCTTTTTTAAAATTGTGAATTTATCAATAGACACTGAAGAAATATATTCAGTCTCAGCGTGGGTCCTGAGGTCTGCCCATGGTGGATACAGGGTGAGTTGGCATGGAAGGTCATAAGGGCACAGTGCGGTGGGTGGGACATGGGAATGCATGAGTTAGCACCATGTTGACATAGGGGTTATAAAGAGCCATAGGAGATGGGTGGAGGGACACAGTTTGGCATGGAGGGTATGGGGGACATTGTGGAGGGGCATAGGTTGGCATGCATGGGGAATGTGTGGGATGGTGAGGGTGTGTGGTGGATGAGTGTTGGAGGGCTGTGTTTTGTTTCTGTCCCAGCTGTGATAAAAAGAAAAAGTGCCCGAGCACTGAGGCAGACTTTATACCCAGCCTGCCTCCACACTGGTAGCCTGTGGTTGCCTATGAACTCTTTCCGGGTGCAGTGGGCATGAGCCCGATAAAACCTAGTCCCCCCGGAACAAAAGCCTGAACTTGCAGGAATTGTTCTAACTCTACCCACCCAACCACCCAATGTGAGAGTGAAGGTTCAGGCCAAAGATTTTGTTGAATGTTTCTGTCATTTTCCTTATTCCCCATTAAAATATCATCTGGGAAGCCCCACCAGATGAAAGCCCCCTGAAATGATCAGCTTGTCATAAAAACACATTTGGTTCACTAATGTTCTTTAGGGAAGGAAATCTGCCTTACTTGGTGCCTGGCCTACATGTGACTCCAGATCTTCACAATATGCTTACCTGTCCTCAGAAATGGCCTAGTAAGACATTCAGTTGTAATAGACCCCCAAGAGAAGTCAAAAATGAATAAAACTGGACGGATCACCCGGCATCCAACATAGGCACTGGAAACCACAACGCCACACCCTGCAAAGTCTTCCTTACTAACACTTGAGGACTTGTGCCAAACATGAGAGACCTGTCAAGCAACAGCCATAGCCATACATGCTGAATCATACCTGACTGCCAGTGACCCATTTAGCTCCCACACCATCCCTGTCCTGTTGAACAAGCAGGCCAGACCCACCAGAGGTGGCAGCTATTTGGTATACAGTCTGGAGGGAGTTACCCTGGCAGCCCTGAATGTTGACTCTTGATCCCATTAAGTCTCATGGCATCAGGTCAAACATGGGCAAAGAAGCCTTGTGCTGATTACCACCTACCACCCTTCCTTAGCTGATGAATAGGTACTCCATGTTTAACATCACTTGGAAGAAGCACTGAGGGTAGCAAGAGCACAGAATGTATCAATGGCCCAATTGGTCAAGTCCTGAAGGACAAATCTGCCAGGCTGGGCTCGTGGCAGTAGAGAGGGAACCAACAAGAGGGAAAAAAACTTGCCTGACCTCACCCTCACCAACCTATCTATCACAGATGCTTTCGTCCATGACAGCATTGGTAAGAGTGCCCACTGAACAGCTCTTGTCAAGGCAAAGTCCGGTCTTCACACGGAGGATGCCATCCATTGTCTTGTGTGTCACTACCACTATGCTAAATGGGATAGAGTCAGAACAGATCTAGTTGCTCAGAACTGGGCATTCATGAGGTGCTGTGGGCCATTAACAGCAATGGATTTGTATTTAACCACAATTGGTAATATCATTGCCTGGCATATTTCCTTCTCTAATATTATCATTAAGCCAGGGGATCAACTCTGGTTTAATGAGGAATGCAGGAAAGCACACAAGCAGCAGCGGCAAACATTCCTAAAGTAAGGTGCTAACTTGGTGAAGGTCCAAACACTGAACTAAATGCATGCCAAACAATGGAAGCAGTATGAACGGAGCCAAGCAATCTCACATCCAATCATGAATGTTCGTGGACAATTAAACAACCAAGCAGAGGGGGAGGCTCCAAAACATCCCAGTCTCAATGATGGGGGGGTGGGGTTTAGGGGTGGGGTGTGGTGGGGGACCAGTTTATCAGCGCAAAAGACAAGGTTAAAGCATTTGTAACTATCTTCAGCCAGTGCTGAGTGGATAATCCATCTTGGCCTCCCCCTGAAGTCCCCAGCATCACAGATGTCAGTCTTCAGCCAATTCAATTCAGTCCACATAATATCAATAAACAGCTGAAGGAACTAGGTATAGCAAAGGCAATAGTACTGAAGACTTGTGCTCCTGAACGAGTAGTGCCTCTAGCCAAACTGTTCCGGTACAGCAATTATAACATGGAAAATTGCCCAGGATGTCTTGTACACAAAAAGCAGGACAAACTCAGTTGGGCAGCTACCACCACAACAATCCACTCTCAATCAACAGCAAAGTGATTGAAGGTGTTGTTGACAGTGCTTACAAGTAGCACTTACACAGCAATAACCTACTCACTGATGCTCAATTTGGTTTCCAAAATGATCACTCAGCTCCTGATTTCATTACAGCCTTGGTTCAAACATGGGCAAAATTGCTGAGCTCAAGGGGTGAGCTGAGAGTGACTGCCCTCGACATCAAGGCCGCATTTAGCAGGGTTTGGCATCAAGGAACCCTAACAAAATTCAATTCAATGGGAATCAGGGGAAAACTCTCCACTGGTTGAAGTCATACATAACACAAAGGAACATAGCTGTGGTTTGGAGGCCAATCATCTCAGTCCTAGGTCATCACTGAAGGAATTCCTCAGGGTTGTGTCCAACCATCTTCAGTTGCTTCATCAATGACCCTCCCTCCATCACAATGTCTGAACAGGGAATACTTGCTGATGATTGCACAATGTTCAGCACCACTTGGGGCTCCCCAATTCTGAAACAGTCCTTGTCTATATGCAGCAAGAACCTGGACAATATCCAGGCTTGGATTGATAAGTGGCAACTAACACTTGCACCACATCAATTGGAGGTGAAAAACTTCTCCAACAAGAGAGATTCTAACCATCTCTCCTGGATATTTAACAGTGTTAACATTGCTTTATTCCCCACCATCAATATCCTAGGGTTTAACCAATGAGCATAACCTTAACTAGACTAGCCATATAAATACTGTGGCAACAAGAGCAGGTCAGATGCTGGGAATTCTATGGTGAATAATTCATCTCATAACTCTCCAAAGCCTGTCCACCATTTACAAGGTACAAGTCAGGAGTGTGATGGAATACTCTCCACTTGCCTGGATGTGTGCTGCTCCAACAACACTTACAAAGCTCAACACCACCCAGGACAAAGTTAGGACAAATCCAGTACAAAGGGCAGAATCACCTGGACCCATTGGAGTCAGGCATCACGGAGAGTGGTGATGGGAGAGGGGGGTGGGAAACAATATGGTGAGAAGGCCAAAAATCGCTTTCATGCCGTTGTGAAACCAGTTTGTGATCGTCTGCTCCACCCATCAATGGCAGGCTGCGTTTGCCGCCACTGCACACCAGGAAGCTAATTTCAATATTTTAGCATCTCCTTATAAGCCCTGCTCACCGGAATCCCCCCAAGTCAAATTTACTGCCCATGTGGGCATGACTTCAGAACAGCGTGCTTCACAATTGCCTCTAAAAGGTGTGCACCTAGCGACCTGAACTTTGAGGGGAAATCGGAAGAGCATAGAGCTCACGAGCATCACGCATAGAACGTCAAGGAAGTGGTGCCATGCATTTGTGTGGGGCACAGGCAAGTTGCTTTTTCCTGTGGCTTTTTTACGGTGCCGGGGCAATGGCTCCAGTGCAGGTCACACCGGGGTGACGGCAGGGTGGGCAAAGCAGAGACCGTCCAACCAGCGATCCAGAGTGTTTCCTGTGAATGCATTGCTAATGAGGTGGGATGCACCAGGAATGGTAGGATATGATGCAATAACCCACCATTGAGGCCAGCGGGTAAAATAATTTTTTTCACGTCTGCCACCGCACTTAGCACAAATCTGGGACGGTTCCTCCGACACTTGATTGGCAATCCATCCACCACCTTAAACATTCACTCCCTCCACCACATAAGCACAGTGGCAGCAGTGTGTGCCATCTACACAATGCACTACAGCAATTAACCAAGCCTCCTTTGACAGCACCTTCTAAACCTGCAAACTCTAGTATCCATATAAACAAGGGCAGCAAGATATGGGAACACCACCACCTGCAAGTTCTCCTCCAAGAGACACTCCGTCCTGACTTGAAACAAAATCACCGTTCATTCACTGTCACCTGGTCAAAATTCTAGAACTCCCTTCCTAACAGCACTACTGTTGTGCCAACATCAGATTAATTGTGGCGGTTCAAGATGGTGGCTCACCAACACCTTATCAAAAACAATTAGGGATGGGCAACAAATGCTGGCCTTATTCAAATCCCATGAAAGAACTGTCATAAAACCACCTCCAAATTCTCAGGTCTACTTTTTGCCTATATTGGCAACATTATAAGCTTCTTCTTTTAACCTAATACTATCCTTTACTATGTAGGTATGATAAGATAGTTAATTAAGGGAGGTTAGGAAACTAGATTAAACAGTGAGAATAGATAGACAATGGAAATGTGGTCCTATTGGTGGGCCGTAACTTCTGAGTTCTCCAGCATCATATTGGGGGGGTAGTACCCCAAAGAAGGACTTAGAAATCTCCTTCGGAAGTTCCCAGGTAAGGTTTGCGCAGCAATTGCCTGGAAGTGCAAAGTTCCCCAGGGGAATTGCCTTGCACTGGGAACCATCCAAAAAATGTGAGTTCAATCGCAAACTTCAGATGGTTCTGACTGGTATACACTAATAGTTATCCAGAAAAAGTTAGAAGAATTGAATCCTCTTCTAACTTCTAGGTTGCTATTGTAGAGACCCATACTTGCCCCGTCACAGGACTCCCCACACTGACCCCGCCCCAATCCCCTGCCCCAGTGATCTACCCGAACTCCCTCCACAGGTCTTCCCCAACTCCTGACCCCCCAGGGGTCTGCCCCCACTCCCCTCACGGGAATTCCCCAAACCCCTGGCTCCCCCAGGCGTCTCACCCCACCCAACCCATGGGACTCCTCCGGCCCCCAATCCCCCTGGGGTCTTCCCCTACGCCCTCCATGGGACTTCCCCCGTGCCCACAGGGACACATTCCCCCTCAGGTACGTCCTACTCTCACCCCAACCTCCTCCCCGCCACTCCGTGGCCTGACCAACCTGACCCTATCGACACATCCCCAATGACACAACATCCCCACCCCCTGGAAGGCTCGATCCCCACCTCTCCGCTGACAACTGACTCACCCAAGGCCCAATCCCACACCCCCCCACAAGACCCAAACCCCCACACCCCCCGAGATGCCAGGCCCCCCCACCCTCCTGAGCTCAACAGTTGCCACCCCTGAGGCCTGATCCCCGACTCCCCCCGAGACCCAATGCTCCACTACCCTGAGGCCCAACTCCCCCACCCCTCGCCCCTAGGCCTGACCTCTCCACCCTCGAAATCTCTCCCAAATCCTACACACTAGCCTTATACACTTACCACCCCCCCGGCCTGTTATGGACCTTTAAATTTACCTGTTTTAAGGCAGTTAATGCCATAATAAAGGGAGCATGACTTCCTTCCCTGCAATGGAGTTACGCTCGGCGCTGGGCCCCCGGGACGCGCTACACTACCTGGATCATGCCCAGCCTGAGTCGGAAGGTTGGATGAGACAGAATTTCAGGTAACTGGGATCAGAGAGGCAACCTGATGCTGATTGCCAGTCCAAGGAAGTTCAGGCCCAATTTGTGTGTTTTGTTTGATTTAAGACTCTAGTTCCAGGCTTAACTCAATGAATCCCAAACTGAATATAAAATCCTATCATATTATGATCACTCCTTCCCTACAAGGTTATTAATTAGTCTGCCTCTTTGCACAAATCTAGATCTAGGATAGCCTATTCTCTTGCAGGTTTTTTGACATACTGATTTAGAATATAATCTTGAATTCAGTCCATGAACTTGTCCTTACTGTTGCAAATTTGGTTTATTCAGCCTATATGAAGAATAAAATCTCTCAGGATTATTATATTACCCTTGTTACATGCGCTTCTAATTTCCTGATTTATACATTGCCCAATACTATATATGTTGTTAGGGGGCCTATAAAATACTGCCACTATCATTTTTTGCCCCTTTTTTTCCTTTGCTCAACCCAAATTGATTCTGCAACTTGTTTTTGCAAACCAAGATTCTTTCTCTTCATTGACTTTATCCCATCCTATATTATCAGGGTGAGCCCACCTTCTTTTCCATGTTGCTTATCTTAAGTATTCTGAGATTTTTTTATTCCCAGTCTTGGTCATTCTGCAATCATGGCTGGAATTTTCCAGCCCCCCTGCGGAGGGTTTCCCCGCAGCGGGGCCGATGAACCATTGAAATCTCTGTTCACATCTGTGGGACCAGAAGATCCCACCGGTATGAGGGGCTGGAAAATTCTGGCCCATGTCTCCATAATGGCTATTAGATCAAATCCATTAATTCTTTTAGTGCTTTGAATTCACTTATTTTGTTATGAATGCTTTGCGCATTCAAATATAATGGCTTTGGCTTTTTTTTCTTTTTTCCCCTAGTCACTGATGTCACCTTAGTCACTAATGCCCCCTTACCTTTGTTAAGCTCATTGCCCCTTCCTGACTCATTCTGCTTACTTTGACCCAAATTGTTACCCTGTTCTAAAGCTGTGATCTTTCTCTTAATGCTTTAAATTTATTATTTCCTGCATTCTCCCAGTCCCCTTCCCTAGTCTCAATATAACAATTCCTTACCTTCCCTGTATTGGCCCCATAAATAGTAGCCCTGTCACCCGCACCATTCTAAAGCCAAGTACTTAAGCTTCTAATCCGTTTGTCCTGATGCCAATTTTCATATTACCTGTAAGGTTTTGCATTTTAACTTTGACTCTAACTCCTGAAACTCTCTCAACAGAATCTCATTCCTATTTCTACCCATATAGTTGGTTCCAACATGGCCTAGGGCAACTGGATCCTCCTTGTCCCACCCCAAATGTTTCTACAGCACCTCGATGTCCTGGAATTTGGAATCAGGAAGGCGACACTATCTTCGGGACTCCTGGTTGCAGCTACAAAGAACAGTATCTATCTTCTTGATTATATTATTTCCTACCATTACTACAGTATTTTCACTTCCCTCACTTAATGGCCTCCTGTATCATGGTGCCATGGGCATTTTGCTCTTTCAATCTACAGACTTTGCCCTCTTCTACATCAGCAGCAAGTAACTTATACCTGTCGAATAAGGGAAAAGGACAAGGTGTCTTGAAAACTCCACCTGGGATACCTTCACTTGTCTAACTCGCAGTCACACACTCCTTTTCTAACCGCTAACCTAACTTGTACCACTCCTTACGTAAGGGTGTGACTGCCCTCTGAATCAAAGTATTCAGGTAACTCTCCCCTTCCTTCATGCCCTGCCATATCTGCACCTTGGACTTCAGCTCCTCAACTCTGAACTGAAGTTCCTCAAAATGTAGACATTTACTACAAATGACATTAGATGTCATTGTCCAGGATCACAATGCTCTCTACAAGCTCCAATATGCTGCAGGTTTGGCACAACACACCTTGTTTTACTTATTTAATTAATTTAAAGTTTATGCATTTCATCAACATAAGGTTTTTTTTTAACTTTTTGAAACTAATTTCTTGATCTGGCTTAAGTGACAGGTGGGTTAACTTGAATGTTTACCTGTAAAGTTACCCCTGCTGCTCCTCATTATGTTGTGATGTCTCTAGGCGACTGTTTTTCTCCTGTGCCTATCACCCTTCTCTAGTGCCACTCTGAGGTACTTCAATTTAAATCCTTGGGTCTGCTCCTGTGGTGCCCCTCGCTGTCCCAATCTCAGCTGCTCCCTTCACACCACTTCTAGATTCCATATTCATAGGCCCCAAGTGAAACTTCAAAATTAGTGCACAGATGTTGGCTAATATGAACCCTTCAAACATATAACAGGGTTTACTTGAAGTTTAATAAGAGTTAAAAACCAGGTACATAAAATACACATTTTAGTTATGTGGCTTGATCCCTCCATCAAGGAAATTCATACAGAGCTAGTCAAGCGTTTATATTGATTCAGGCTGGGACAATTCCTATCAATGCAGGGGATTTTAATTCTATGCACACCAACCAAATTAAAGGAGACATTCCAAACCAATACTAGATAAGAAGTGCTCTATTGTTGTTGTAACTGTGCTAAACCAAATCAGAGATTTAATATAATCAAGGCCATTGACCCTTTCCTAAAGCTTTTAGAAATTAGTACCATTCACATTCATAGTTCTACAAACTTACCAAGGCCAGACCTTTGCAGACATGGATTCTAAAGCTACTGAAATGAAAATAGCTGTATTTATTTGTTCCAGTGAAATGCACAGAAAGAGGTTACTTGTTTTGAGTCAGTTTGTAAATCTTACGGAAAACAATTGAATCATGACAAGTAATTCTTTTTTTTAATATCCTGAGGCAAAATGGCTGTTTTATCACAAGGCGTTAGCCTAGAGATTATTGTTGGTGTAGAAGAGAAGTGGCAGAAAAATCAAGAGTGTGGCTTAGTACATGGTCCATGATCACTAATTGCTCTGATCTATATTGTTGGAACTAGGAGATGGATTCTGTGCTGGTGAAAGGCCAATTAAGGATATTGATGCCAACATAATTGCTGGTTAAGGAAGAAGTGAACTATATTGCTGAGCTTGTACCCTGTAAACCCATATAATTCAGATGTTGGAACTGATGCATTAGCTGTCAGTGAGAAATCCCAAATAAGCAATAGATTTGTGTAACAGTGGAAAGTACCCAGAAAGGAAACAGTTATTTTTTTGGCAAGAGGATTGTGCTGTATACATGGTAAATTGAGAGTAGCATTCAATGATCCCCTAGGTTGGGACTTGGCTGAAGACGATAAACAGCTACAAGAATGAGAACAAGCTACCAAGCATGTTAAATGGTACCAGTCATATCGGGGTAGAAATTGAACTTAGGCTATGCAACAAAAGGGGCAGTATTATATGGGCCACCTATGTTCTACATAGTAGTCAGTTTCACTGAAGTTAATTCAGCAAAAACATTAGAGAGGGACGTGAAACGAGTAGCAGATTTGATACTGTGAATTTTACAGTACTGCCCAGGACTCAACTTTATCTCATTGTCTGGACTTGTTGCAATGTACCATTGAGTGCACTGTTCCACGTACAGCTACCAAAGTTTGGCTTGCAAGTAGTATCTTAGGAGACAGTGATTTGGCAAGAGACTTTGACTGAGCTATGCGATCTCTTGAAGGAAGAGCACCAGGCAACATGTACATTCCAGTGAATTCTGTGAATATGATCATAAAGATAATCCTAACTCTTAAATTAGCACTGGAGAAGTCTGTAATGTCATCCAGTATCCTCCCCTCAGATGCATGAAGGAACTAACCAATACTTCCTTCAGGGGTTGCATGCAATCACCAGGATCCTTAATTAATTGTGAGGTACCACTCATCACACTTTCACTACTGACACTTTCACAACAGCAATATGAGAGGACAACATCATTCTGTTAATCCCATCACACTGTTGATTATTTATGAGTATAAGGTTGATTACTTACGCCTATTGTGTCATTCAGGCCCTTATCCAGAACTCTGTCACTTAGATGAACAGGTACTCTACTCTCAGTATTCAGTTGTGACCAACAGAACAGATCAAGAAGATGAATGCCTGATTCCTTGGTAGCTCCCAAAATACATTTATTTTGTATCATTTTTTGTGCTACAATAATCTAAAGGACAAGGTGTGTCAAAGAATGTCTCCTGGGATACCAATTAAGGCTGTCAACTTGAATCTTGTCTAATAACACGTTTGTGGCAGCAATAAGCAGAAGAAACACTCAGACACAACATTGCGCATGGAATCGCTAGGGTCATTATTGAATACACCATTGACTTCTTGAAGCAGAATTATAGATCTTTTAACTGAGCAGCAGGTGCATTAAAGTACAGCATTCCCCTGGCCCACTTCCCCCGACCCTGGTCATCTATAAATAATGCAAATTACATAAATTTGCACAGGAGATCCACTCTTCTGCATTCTGCAGATTTCTATTTGACCTGCTTAGGCAGCGTAAACATATTTTTGGCACCTTAATGGCCTTCTCAATCGTATGCCTGTTAGTTCCATGTACCCCATTGTATGACTCCTCTACTTCTGTTCTGGTTACCTGGATTAGAATGGGAGTAGGGCATATGCCTAGTCATTCAGTAGCCATTCATTGATTTGCTTTTTCTTCCTTGGAAAAGGCTGAATGCATTTTTCTTCCTTGAAGAGCGTGAAGCAAATTCCTGTGTGGTGCTGCAAACTATCTTCATATTCAGCAAGGGCTGCCCCTTCCTATTCATTTAGGTGATGGGGGAGGGGTGCTTTGTGGTGTTTCAATGAGGCATGTGTGCCACCGATGGTACCCAGGAGAAGATGCTAATCTTCTCTGCTAATGGCCTTTCCCTCTGCTGTTTCACTGTGATGCCAAATACATGAAATAGACTGATCTGCTATAACAAATATGATGGACCTGTCATTTACATGCTCAAATTCCATGGCTTATGTTATAAGGTCCCTAGGGGCCACATAAAGGAGCCTGAGCTGTTCAGTATGATTGTCACCGTGATACCCACTGAGACCTCAATGCAATAGGTGTGGCTTAGGATCTTCATGCAGCAGGTCAGCACAGCTTTCAAGAAACAAACTTGCTTAATACAGAACTCCTCAGGGAGGATGTGTAGGATTATGCTACCTGTAACTTATTTAGGAGGTTAGTAATGCATTCTTCTGCCATTGTGCCTAATTCTGCTTCTCTGCAATTTCCCTGCTCTTTTTCCTCCATAGTAACAATAATAATAGGGTGGAGACTACAGGGTCTCCTGGCTGGGAATTTAAAAACCATGTGACCTGGTAGCAAACAATGTCTAAAACAACGCCTTAAACAACTCAAAAGAAAACAGTTCGAAGGAATGCTTTCAAAGTGCTGAATCAGAAATCAACTGTCTGGACTTTTCAACCCTGGCACATTCCTCACTTATGCCTTGTTGGGCATTTGCAGACATCTACTATGCCACTTATATATCAGTCTAACTTACTCCGAGTCCAATAGCGGGAGTGCAACGTTCCCTTTAAGAGGTTAACTGATGGCATGGACATTTTAATGAATATTGATTAACAAAGTGGTTAATAAATAAAATGCATCATACGACAGCAGCAAACTGCAGAGAACAATTACAGCTGATTAAAATTTTATGGCTGGTTAACTGAATAAATGATCATCACCCCTCCTTCCCTTTTAAATCCTTCATTCTATCCCTTTCTGAGCTTTAACCTGACACATTTTCCACATAAATTATGCCTTTTACAACATATGGAAGCCCACAGTGCAATAAAGGGATTCAATTAAATTATTTTGGGAAATGGCTTGGCAAACACAGCCATTGGCATGTAAATCTAAATGTTGCATTTGATTTTAGTGGCAGGTTGGGGGAAGGTGGGGATGAAAAGAAGACAATGCATACAACCAGCTGCTTGGTTATAAATTAATTATCACTGTTCACTAACAAATTAGACAGAATTCTATCCATCGTGAGGACAAACTATACTGAATTCCACCCATCATGAGGATGCAGATTACACTCAATTGCAGCAGAAAACTGACCATGTACTTGTATGCATTTCATTTTCAAACTATGAAATGAATCTAAGAAAACAAGGACATAAAAGAGAAGGTGCTGGAAAATTCCCATTTACTGTATAGTGTGGCAAGCTGCATCAATTCACCTGATTTGCTATAGGAAAAAGGATGTTAAATTAAATTGAAAAGTTGTTTGAAAAGGTAAATTTGTAATTAGTGCCCCTCTTATTGACAGGTAATTACGTTGAAACTATATTATTTCAAGGTCCTAGTCACATTAATGTGATGGAGTGCCCTTGGCTGTCTACAGAACGAGTGGACTTGTCCTTGTAAGGTCGTAGATAACTGAGATTTCGCTGATCGTGTGAGGCACCAGCAGGAATGGAACAGAAGCCTTCTAGAACAGATACTTCACATACTTTCCTTGAAAATAGAGACAATCCCAAGCAAGGTAGGGCATTTGGACTATCCATATGTCCTCAGTAAAGCTGTCAAGTCAATGGGCAGTCTGATTGTTGGTTCTACTAGTTGCGCACCATTTTGAATCTTGTCATTTAGTTTTCTGCTTAGACTTTTGACCATGTAGCCAGCATATATGATAAGTTTAAAACAACAGTGGAAACAGAAAATGCTGGAAGAACTCAGCAGGTCAGGTAGCATCCAGAGAGAAAGACTGCTGGCTCCAACTGCCCCAAATAGTGGAAACTGGGTGGGGGCAGGGACATTAAAATAACAGAGGGCAGTTACTCCCACCAATCCCGATTCTTTACTGGTGTGTTCTCATATTAACCTGCTCCTTTGAGCAGAGCAGGAAAAAAGTGGGGTCCTGTTTTAAATATGTAGATCGGATCCAGTAATGTCATTGGGACCTGATCTGCAATATCCGTCAATGCTGAATTCACCATTAGGCAAAATCTCGTGGGAGCTGGATCCAGGGCCCAAAGAGGCCCATAGGGGATGTTTCAAATTTAATTATTACACTTTCTTGAGGTGGAGGAGCTGGAGTGCTCCTCTGAGCCTCATAAAGAAGTCTTACCCTGTCTCGAACCCGGTTGCGGCCAGACCTCTTCCAGGTAAGGAATGCTGTGAGGCCTCCCCCAGATTCTAAGCCCTAACACCGAATCATAGCCCCCTTCATAGACCTTCTATGGTTGGCTGTCATGCAGGAGGCTGCAGCAATTTTATTTAAACGAGGCCCTGTCATTGAGGTCAGCACGTCTTCACATCCGTAGCTCTTTGACTGATTATAGGCTTGACCAACCTTGCCTGTCTCCCTGTAAATATCATGGCCAACATTTCAGATCAATGACTTTTTATCAGAACTGAATGTTAGAGATTTACCAATTTATATGCCAGTATTGAGCCAGGGAAAGCGAAGAGTGGAGAGGGGAGAGAAATCAAGGGAAAGAAGATTTGTGAAGGGAAGGAGTATTTAAATGACAAAAGGAATGATGGTGCAAAGCAAAAGTTTTCTGTTTTTATTCCAGATTTCCAGCATCTGCAGTACTTTGCTTTTGTTAAAGCTGCATTGGTTGAGTTAACGGAGATTAATTTAAATAAAATACTGTTGGCTCATGGTCATTCAGATGCGTGTCACGCTGGTCATTGTATGAGAGTAATTACCAATTCAAAAATAGGTAGTCATGGATACTAAAATAATTTCTTGAAACAAATCACAGAGGGAAAGATTCAGCATCAGTGCTGATCTCAACATGGATACAGCTATGTAACACCAATGAGCTAAAACTGTATTTCATTGAACAACATAAAGTAGAATAATGCAGCATTGCATGTACTACATAAATCCAAATTTAAATGGACATATTCACAATTCTTTACATAGCTCTTACTGGATCTTTCTCAGTAAAGCACTGAACAGGGACATGTCAAATTCCTACCAGACAAATTACGTAAATTGTAAGGTGCTCACATGCAGATACAGCAGCATCAACAAAGGTTTGAGAGCTCAGCCTTTTTGCTGGACAACAGCGTGTAACACAGGAGGAAGATAATATAAAAAAGCACCATGCAATGAAACAGAGGTAACTTCTTTAAAAATTAAAAAAGAAATAGTTTAATATGTTTCTGAGGCACTTGCATGCTGGTGCTGTTTTTACAGTGTAATGCTCTAATGCCCCTCCGCCCCCAACACCCCACCACTACCCCACGCACCCCCCCCACCCCCCCCCACCTTCTTCAGGTAGGTTCATGGCAAAAATTCTGTTGCTAATGGCATGATTCCTGTTCAACACCTGGTCCAGTTGCCAACTGCTACCTGATCCCTTGTTAAATTTCAATCCAGCAATAGTGATGTAACCAAGCTGACATTAGTATTGCTGGGCTGTTGGTCACAAAGTGCTGAAAGGGTAGTAATATTTTCAGGAGAAACTTAATTACACAGAGAGTAGAACATGGAACTCATTACCACATGGAGCAATTCAGGCGATTGGCAACACATTTAAGAGGAAGCTAGATAAGTACATGAAGAAGAAAGGATCAGTTTATAAGGTGAATAACGATGTTGAGTTAGAGGAGGCTTGTTTGGACCATCATGACCAGCAAGGACCTGTTGGAACAAATGACCTGTTTCTGTGCTGTAATCTCTATGTGATGCATGTCAGTAAAGGGAAGTTCCCTTTCCCCACCACCTCCACAACTGCTTGGCACAAAAGCCCTATACCATTCCATGAGGAGATTAAAAATAAACAATATCTTTCAATATTAAATAACTTTAGTGCCCCAAATTAAAGCTCACATGGTGACAAAAAAGAAAAATGTTGCAGATGCTGGAAATCTGAAATAAGAACAAAAAATGCTGGAAACAGTCATCAGGTCTCTCTGTGGAGACAGAGAAAGAGAGTTAATGTTTCAGGTCGATGACTCAAAACTCGAGAGATTCTGATGAAAGGTCATCGCCTTGAAATGTTAACTGTTTCTCTGTCCGCAGAAGCTTACTTGATCTACTGATTGTTTCCAGCAATTTTCTGTTTTTATTTATAGTAATGCTAAAGTCTTGCCTAATCAGTCCATAATTTGCTTTCAATTTGCCGAATTAATAATGTTAAGAACATAAGAGCATTGTGCAAATTAGGCAGAATATGGTTGAGCTCCTGAAAAAGAAAGAGAGTCTTACAAGTTAGTTTGCTGAGGACCACTTTGACATTTTTGAAGGTTGACAGAGAAAAATAAAAAGCTAATTCTTATATTTATTTCTCCATTCATCCAAATGGGGATTCTATCCTCCTCCTGGTACTACTTTTGTCAAATCCTGACCAGATGTTAGGAAGGTAGTTTTATAGTTAAATGGTTTGTGGACATTCATACAAGAAGTTATTTATGTTGGTCTGTAAATTAAACACTTTATCACATTGTCAATGTCACTGGAATATTAGATTTTCAGGAGAAAGGGAGAAAGTTCAAATTACTATAATTCATAAGCAAATCTTCTTGGATTCCATGAGGTTGTGAATTATTGAAGCAAAAGTGACAGTATGTGGGTGGAACGAGAACTCAGCAACATTTCTCTTCTGATCCCCTTATACATTAGTTTGCTCTGATGCTTCCCTTACTTTGCAAAAGAGCTTGCAAATTGATTTTTGCCACAAGTTTTCTGTATCAGTTTTATGTTTTTGGTTATCAGGTTCGCTTTGTTGGGCGATGCTAGCTGCCCCCTTGGTATCAACACATTAGTTGGTGTTTGAAACAATACAGGCAGACATACCGCTGAACCGAACAAACACTGATAGTTTATTGGAACTAAGAACAGAGCACTAACACCATGGCCAGGATTTTCCTGTTGGCGAGCAGGGGGGCGGGGCCCGCTCGCCGACGTATAAAATGATGCATGGTGACACTGGGCGGAATTCCCAATGTCACCGCGTCCCATTTAAATTTTCAGGTAGGCAAGGGATCAGCAAAATCAGTTGTGCGCCCGCCGACTTGTCAATGGCCAATTGAGGCCATTGACAGAATCATTTAAGTAATTAATGGACCTGCCCATCCAACCTTAAGGTTGGCAGGCAGGCCTGGATCTCTGGCAGGCATTAGAAAAAGCATGAAACCTCATCCACGGGTGGGATGAGGTTTCATGTAGGTTTTTTTAAATATTAATTAAAGTGTTTTTAAAAGTTATGGACATGTCCCAACTCATGTGACAGCGTCACATTAGGGGACGTCAGAGAATTTTTTTTCTATTTTTAATATTTTTTAATGTACAGCTGAACTCCCTGAGGCAACACTTTGCCTCAGGGAGATGAGTGCGCTCTTTCATGCACATGCGTGAAAGAGCGCACTCTCGGCTGAGATCAGAGGCATGCCTCCACGCGCCCACTCTTCAACTTCCCCCCGATGGTAGAAAATTCTGCCCCATGTGTGCTTCTTCAATCACCTCCAGCTCTAGACTTCCAGCTACCCAATAAGCCCATGCTGTGTAGCGATTGGTCAATACAGTAACATGGTAAACTAACTGCATTTTCTTAAAGGTACATAGCACTCCACTTTATTACATCCCCCCACCCCACTTTACTTGAAAGTACAATTGACAAGCATCATAACATCACAATTATTTACATGAATAACTATTTACAAGTCAAGTCTCTCAGAAGGCTTCCTCGGACGTGTTGAGCACTGTAGCTCAACAGCTTTGGCTGGTTTGTCCAAGACTCCCTTCTCAGGGGTCACCTGTCCACCAGGCTCTTTGGTAGAAAGGGGCAGGTTTGTGTCTTCAACCCTCTTGGATCCAACAGGCCCCACCGGTACTTCCAAATTATGTGACATTTCTTCCACATGCAGTGCAGACTCAAGCACAAATAATGACTGCATTCCTTCTTGTGGGACTGTCTCTCTTCTCCATAGATGAACCACGTGTCATCTAATTTTCAGCCATTTGCCGACACATTATAGGAGAGAGGTCCTATCATGGCACTCTCTTCGTCTAATAGCCACTTGGGCCCATCTCCAAAGTTCTTTGCAAGAACTGTGTCTCCAACCATGAAAAATCTTTCATGATTACCTTCTGAGCCTCTTGGCTTCTCTCCACCCTTCCCACTAAATTTGGCCTGATAATAGTTAGATGGGTGTGGAGTCATCTCTTCATTAGCAACTCAGCAGGGCAAAACCTCTGGTTGTGTGTGGCGAAGTCTGGTATGTGAACAGGAATCATGACAATCTGGTGCTGATGGAATCCCCGTCCAACTTTTTCATCCCGGACTTAAAAGTTTGGACCGCCTGCTCAGCCAAACCATTAGAGGTGGTAAGGCAAGATTTTTATATGAATTATTCCGTTGAGTGTTGTAAACCTGTGGAACTCCCCACTTTTAAATGCAGTCCTGTTGTCTGACATGAGCACCTCTGGCAACTGTGCACTGCAAAACTGTTGCAAACGGTCTATGGTGGCAGCAGACATGGGTGACAGGACTTCGTAGACACCAGTTCACTTGGAGTGGGCATCTATTAGTAAAAGGAACATCGTGCCCAAGAAGGGCCCCATGTAGTTGACGTGGAGGTGCAACCATGGTCACCTCAGTTATTCCCAGGGGTGCAATGGAGCTAAGGGGGGCAGCTTTTGGACCTGTTGGCAGTCAAGACAACTTTTGACTAGCGTTTTGATGTCTGCATCCATCCCTAGCCACCACAAGTATCTGCACGCGAGCACATTCATCCTACTAATGCCAAGGTGAGCGCTATGTAATTCGGCCAGTAATGGCCTTCGCTCTCTCGGGGACACAAGAGCCCTTGCTTCCCAGAACAATATGCTGTCTTGGTAGGTGAGCTCATATCTGCGATTGAAATAAGGCTTCATGTCATCAGACTTTGGCTCTCCTGACCATCCATTCAAGACCTGCTCCTGGAAATGAGATAAAAGTGGATCTCAGCTTGTCAACTCATGGATTTGTTTGGCCTGGACAAGGGAGGAATCCAAATAATTTAGTACTAAGACAAGTTCCTGCGGAATTGGAACCTTCACATTGTTACCTGGTAGGAGGAGACGGTTTAGGGTGTCAGCGTGCATAATCTGGCTTCCTGATCGGTGAATAAAAGTGTATTTGTAAGCAGCCAATATCAGTGCCCACTTCTGGGTGTGAGCAGATGTGATGGGAGGTATCGCCTTATCCTCTCCAAATTATCCCAGCAGAGGCTTGTGGTTGAATATAACGTGAAAATGGTGACCATGAAGGTATTGATGGAATTTCCAAACACCAAACATAATAGACAAGCCCTCCTTCTCAATTTGAGAATATCATCGCTCTGCAGTATTGAGCGTGCAAGATATATAACCAATAGGTCATTCCGAACGACCCGATGTGAAAGTACAGCCCCTATTCCATAAGAGAAGTGTCGCAAGTTAAAATCAATCCTTTCTTTGGGTCAAAGTGGACCACTAAGGCCAATGATCTTAACAATTGTTTTACCTTCAGAAATGCATCCTGATGCGGAACTTGCCAAATCCATTTACGGATCTTCTTAAGCAATGTGTACAACTGAGCCAGTATGGTTGATAGATTTGGGAGAAATCACCCATAGTGGTTTATCATGCCTAAGAAGGCCTTTAGTTCTTTAGTGTTTCTTAGTGTAGGTGCCTCGCGAATAGCCTGGACCTTTTCTTCCACGGGATGCAGGCCCTGCGCGTTGACGTTATGGCCCAAGTAAACTACCTCTTTGGCTTGGAGAATATATTTTTCTTGTTTCAAGCGCAGCCCTGCTTGTGAGAAGCATTTCAGCATCTCCTCCAAATTAGCTAAGTGTTCTTCTTCAGTTCATCCGGTAACTAAGACATCATCCAGATAAATAATGACATGGGGCAGTCCCTGAAGCAGATTTTCCATGGTACGCTGGAAAATAGCACATGCTGATGAGACTCCAAAGGGTAGTTGAGTATATTGATACAATCGCAATGTGTATTAATGGGCACAAATTCCCTTGAGCCTTCTTCCAACTCCACCAGCTGGTAGACGTGGCTTATGTCAAGTTTTGAATACATGATGCCCCCTGACAATTTCGAATATAATTCATCAATCTTCAATATTGGGTGTCTATCAAGTTTGGCCACTCTGTTTACAGTTAACTTAGTCACCGCATAAGCGAACACTTTGGTCTGGCTTAGTACGGGTACTATGGGTGCCACCCACTTGGAAAATTACACCAGTTGTAAAATACCCAGCTTTCCAGCCTGTTTATCTTGATATCGACCTTGTCCCATAGATCATAAGGGACTGGCCTGGTTCTGATAAATCTGGGGGTTGCGTTAAAATCGAAGTGGATTTTGGCTTGTAGCCCACAAATCCTTCCTAGCTCATCACTGAAAATGGAAGCATACTTCTGTAACAATTCCTGTAAATTTCTCGTTCTGATTTGAAAAATCTTGGTCCATTGCAATTTAATCTTTCTGAGCCAGTTGCGACTAATTAAACTGGGGCCTGTCCCAGCTACTACTATAAGGGGTAAATTTGCAGACTGAATCGTATACTGCACCAGGACTTGACATATCCCTTTCACTCTTATTTCGTTGCCTGTTTATGTTTTTAATTTAGTGTCCGATTATTCCAAACTTAAAGGATGGACTTCTTTATTCAAGTGTCTGAACGTATGTTCTCCTATGACAGACATTGATGCCTCAGCATCGACCTCCATCTTGATGGGTTATTCATTGACTCTAATGATTACCTGGGTTGGCTCAGTTCAACCCACTTTCAGGTTGTGTAATGAATAGATGTCAGATTCTGCTTCCTCTGGTTCTTCAACGGGACAGATTTCATGATTTCTAACTTTGTTTTTAAAATGCTGTCTCAGCTTATCTTGACAGTGCCGCATTATGTGACCTTTGCAGTACCAAAACAAGCATTCAATATTTCTGAACTGTCGATTGGCTGCAGGCTTCCTGGATGCATTTCTCTCATTAATATCGTGGGTTTTCACTGCAGTTCTGTTGTTCTTCAATATAGTACATAATAGGTGTTCCCCACCTTTCTGTGGACTCTGATGTTTTCACACCTTTTGTTACCAGTCCTTCCCGCCCTACAAGATGGTAGGCACCATTTTGTGTATCTTTTATTGCCTCCAAGTCTCTAACAGCGCTCTCCATGACTGCGGCCAATTCTAATGCCTTACTGAAGTCTAGATTAGTTTCAGATAGCAATCGTTTTTGAATAGCATCATCCCCGATTCCGCATATCAATCGGTCTCTCAACATGTCATTAATTAAAGTTCCGAACTCATAATATTCCATTAATTCCCTTAAAGCAGCCTCATAGCCAGTGATTGTCTCTCCTGGAAGCCTAGTCCTCGAATTGAATTTAAAACTCTGCATAGCGACTGAGGGCTTTGGCTTCAGGTGGTTTTTGACAATATTTACTAACTTGTCAAAAATCTTCATATCGAGGGTGTGGGGTGATGTGAGGCTGCAGATCAGCCCATACATTTTGCTCCTGCATGTGGGCAAAAGAATCACCCTCTTCTCATCACCATCCCACCCCCCCGACCCCCCCCGCCGTGATGTCATTAGCGGGAGAGAAGAACGCTAGGCATTTGACCTAATGAAGCCAGTCATCGGAAACGGGGTTGAATGGTTCAAGATGCAAAAACCTACAGCACACTCAATGACTAAAGAGACTGCTCTTTCAAACAGCTTTCAAGGTAGTGGCGAAGTAACATAGCTGGCTTACTGCAGCTTTCTTGATTTCCATCAATTGACCCGACCTATCCTCGTCGACTGTTTTATGTTTTAGGTTATTAGGTTCACTTTGTCCAGCGAATGTTAGCTGCATCCTTGATATTAACACATTAGTTTGCTTGAAACAATATAGGTGGAGAGACTGATTAACTGAACAAACACTGGTAGTTTATTGGAACTAAGGACAGAGCACTAACGCTGTGTGTGCTTCTTCAATCATCTCCAGCTCTAGACTTCCAGTTACCCTAGAAGCCCCTGCTGTGTTGTGATTGGTCAATACAGTCACATGGTCAACTAACTATATTCTCTTACAGGTACATAGCACTCCACTTTATCACAACCAGTCTTATGCTGAGAATCATTTAGACACATACATGGAGCAGGGTTAAATTTTCACTTCTGCCATGCTTCCACCTTGAGGTAACCCACAGGCATCAGAATGGTTAGCTTATGTAACCATCCAGTTACATGTCACACAAGTGTAACCCTTAAAAGTCACAATCACCACATTCACGCATTTCAAAACCAACTGCTAACCAACGCACTCATTGTTTACTCACTAAGTGTTAGGGCACAAACAAGATTTCCAGTATTATCATCATTATTATTATTATTATTATTATCTAAGGTGAAAAACAAAGGCCCATAGTCTAAGGCATCACTACTAAATATTTGGGACTCAATTTCACATACCTTGGCAGTGGGCAGCAGTCCGAGCCGGAATTGTGTGGTCCACCTTTAAATCACGCCGCATGAAATGTGTAGAGGCCAATTAAGGGTCCTCCATCAAAAAGCCGGCCAACGGCAGCGAGAAATGGCCAGTAGCAGGTCTAATTAGCCACAAGGCCCAGAAGCAGTACACGGCCGCCCATTTAAAGGTGCCCTAGGCACTGAACTGTGACAGCTTCACCAGAGATCATTCTTCGGAGTTTTGGAATGTGTTGAAGAATTTGAATTCCTGTAAACTATTGAAGTAAGTGAGAGCTTGTTTATAAATGTGTATGATTATTCTCATCTGCATACTGTTGTTCAATGAGACATGATGCTTACATCTGCGCACGATCAGAGGCCAAACTCCAAGCCATCGTCAGCACCTTCACCGAGGTTTACAAGAGAATTGGCCTTACATTAAACATCCGTAAGACAAAGGTCCTCTACCAACCTGCTCCCTCCGCACCATGCTGCCCTGAGTTATCAAAATCTACAAAGAGGCCTGGACAAAGTGGATCACTTTCCATAACTTGGGACCTTACTGTCAACAAGGACAGACATCAACATCAAGGTTCAATGCCACCTTCAGTGTGCCAGTGCAGCCTTCGGCCGCCTGGGGAAGTGAGTGTTTGAAGATCTGGACCTCAAACCCAGCACTAAGCTCATGGTCCACAGAGCAGTAATGATACCCACCCCCCACATAGCTCAGAGACGTGTACTATATACAGCAGGCACCTTAAAACTCTGGAGAAACCAGCTTTTTCTCTCCATGTTCCTGAAAATCCATTGGCAGGATGGGCTCACCAATGTCAATGTTCTCGCTCAGGCCAACATCCCCAGCATGGAAGCACTGGCAACGCTTGATCAGCTCCGCTGGGTGGGCCACATCGTCCACATGCCTGAAACAAGACTTCTGAAACAAGCACTCTACTCGAAGCTTCAACATGGCAAGTGAGTGCCAGGAAGGCAGAGGAAATGTTTCAAGGGCACCCTCAAAGCCTCCTTGAAAAAGTGCAACTTCCCCACTGACATCTGGGAATCCTTAGCCCAAGACCGCCTGAAGTGGAGGGAAAGCATCTGGGAAGGAGCTGAACACCTCGAGTCTCATTGCCAAAGGCTACCTGAAGCCAAGCGCTAACAGCGAATGGAGCGCGTGGCAACCCAGACACCCCGCCCACCCATTCCCCCTGCCACCGTCTTCCCCACCTGTGACAGAGACTGTAGGCTACGCATTGGAATCTTCAGTCACCTGAGAACTCATTTTTAGCATTGAAGCAAGTCATCCTCAACCTGAAGGGGCTGCCTAAGAAGAAGAGAATTATTC
The DNA here is from genome assembly GCF_017639515.1 of Carcharodon carcharias. Classification (NCBI taxonomy): domain Eukaryota; kingdom Metazoa; phylum Chordata; class Chondrichthyes; order Lamniformes; family Lamnidae; genus Carcharodon; species Carcharodon carcharias. The sequence goes on along the minus strand of NC_054470.1, from coordinate 55,633,511 downwards.
TGCTAGTTTGGAAGCATTCAGGATTTTTGCCAGGGAAGAAATAACATTAGAATGCTGCTGACCCATTCCCCTGATGATTTGCAAGTGTTTCGGGAGATGTTGGGCTGAAGTTTACATTGAGAAAGTGGGGCTGCCATAATCCTGCTGATATGTTAAATCTGGTGTGATGGCATTGGGTTATAAACCTGATGTCCTCTCACCAGTCCACCGCAGGACGGTAGGTGGGTGGGCAGGCGCCAAAATCAATAGCCCGCTCACCATTTTAAAATTCCTAAATAACGTTTAGAATCCAGTTGACTTGGATAAAATGTTGCCTGCTCCATGATGTGGTGGGTGCACAAGAAATTAGGCTGGTGGGAGTTACTTTTTTTTCACGCACTGTTGAAAAGGAGGATATAAAGTCTGCAAGCGTAACTGTACCTGACTTTAGCTGAAGAGTCTGCTGAGACTTAGGTACTGCTACAAATTTTGCTTTTTCATATATTTTCATCTGCATCAGGGCAATTCTTCAGGGAAGGGGCCAAAAAGGAAGTGCTCTGGTCGTCATTGAGCACTGTACCATTTGTGATGTGAAACACTGTCCACTCTGGGAATTGCACATTCTGTTGGAGGCACCTTCTCCAGTGAGGACGAGAAGAAGGAAGAAACTGGCTACAGCCAGGTACGCGCCATGTGGTGCAGGGGGGGTTGTGCAACCTGCTGCAGAGGGGAGGCAACAGCGTGCAGGTAGAGATAGCTGAAGGCCCTACCCTGGCAGCTGAGTGTACAGGTTCAGAATGTCTTACCTTCAGATGATGGACTAACAGCGCCGCCAAAGACTTCATCTTTCAAGGGAGACTGTCACATGATCCCTCTGAGACAAGCTGTCGGGTGAGACAGCCTGAAATTGTGTGGGTGACCTCCCAGTGCCTGTAACCTTAAAAGTAACAGAGGGATTGAAATTCCTCACCTCCGGGTCATCCCAGGCCACATTCGGAGACCTCAGTGGAATCAACCAGCCTGCAGCCAATCACTGCATTAAGGTATTCACGGAGGCTTGCCCTTCAGCATATTTCTTTTACATCTGACAACACAGACCCAGAGGCTTTGCAACCATGGCTGGTTTCTCACAGGTACAAGGGGTAATCGACTGCACCATGTAGCCATAAAAGCACTAACAGGATAGCCAGAGGCATTCATACACTGAATCGGATATCACTCAATAAATGTCCGATTGTGTGCGATCTCAATCAAAGAATAATGCAGGTGTGTGCACCATCCCCAGGAAGTAACCATGATGCGTGCATCCTCAGATGCTCCGAAGCATCAGGATTATTTCCCAGGCAGGAAGCATTGGATGGCTGTCAGCTTGGCGACCAAGGATACCACTAAAAAGATGACTGATGACTCCAGTAAGAAGTCCACAGACTAATCGTAGTTTTAATGATAGCCATGCATCGACTGGAGCCATCATTGAGCAGACCATTGGTCTCCAGAGAGGGGAAACCCTGTCACAGGGAGAATTGATGGAAATGGCCCAGTCCTCTGATGAGGAGTCAGATGAAGAAGACAGTGATCCACAACAGGCAGCTGTGAAAGCCATTCCAGAGGAGGGTCTGGATGCCTGTGAGACAAGGGAAGCTCTGATACTTAGAAGATTCCAGTAGCTGTGCAACCCTAGCTCAGTTGCACCTTTCTGGCCCTTGGCACCTTCTCCTTATAGCTCCCTGCCAGAAACACCAGGGCTGTATAAGGGCAATTTGAGTCACCAAATAACGTTAAGCAGAGCGACCCACATAATCACCAACTCACTTAAGAGCATCAAAGAAATCCAAATCCAAACAGTCACACAGCGATAATGTAGTCGGATAATCAGTTGAAAAAAAATCATTAACGTACACAATACCTCTGAAAAAGAGACCAATTTCACAAATAAGAAAAGCATGCATGTTTGACTAATGTGACTTTTCTTGATTCTTTCTGGGTGCTAAGGGCTGATGCTCACTGCTTGCTGCCAGTTGTGTTGGAAACTGGCTGCTGACCCTTATGCCTTCTGCCTGGGATGACTTTAGCGACTGTCCTCTAGTCACCTGAGGCCACAAGGGCCCGGCACAGTAGGAGTCTTCTGCAGAATGGCAGTAAGCCCATCTGCTGCTGTGATACTCAAAGGAATCTGTGCCAAAGGCAGTGGGACAAAGGAGAGGGTGTCCCCGTCAGAAGTGCCCTGGCAGGTGCTCCTCACAATGGCATCAGCAGCTGCTCATCCACTGCCATGAGGTCCCTTTGGCCTCTCTGCTTTCCTGGGAGGGATCAAGATCTAGTTGTGGCTCCAGACTCTTTGTCCCCCTCTTGCCTGGGCTCTGGGCCCCAGATCTCAGAGACAAGGCGATGGAGTAGAGGTTATAATGTATACCCAGTGTCACATCAGTGATCTGCTGGGTTTGGCCCTCCGTGAAAGTCACCTGTCTGTCAATGGAGGAAACCATGGATTCCATAGAGTGAGTGATTACAATGCTCATGACCTGGTTGGACTCCTCCAACGTCCGTGCCAGAATGCACGGTGTGTCTCTGCTGCATCCCCATGCACCTTGTGCTGTTCATCCTGCATCTCCCACCTAATAGCTAGCTCCAGAGGCTCGTCAGCAGCTTAAAGCTCAGCACCTAGGTCGCCCCCAGCACTCCTCCAACTGCCAGAGGCCTGCTCCATCTCAGTCTCCAACTGCTTTTTGTGAAACTGTTATATGCTCTCACCAGTGTGCCTATCTATTACAGCCGAATTGTGCATACCCACGAGGTGCCTGTATTTGCACTGGTACTAGGTGCGGGACAAGGGTGTGACACTGCACACTCTGAGGCATCCTCTTCCTCCTTAGAGGTGAATGTCGGTCCCTCGGGGCTTTTCCCTGCAGCTGCCAATGTTGAACCTGTGGGGAAAACAAAAAGGAGAGTTAATGGCATCTTCATCCTTTGAGGCGAGGTTACTGAGACACAGGTCCCCATTGCAAATACTGGAACCACTGGGAGGTTTGAAACAGTGTTTGAACCTTAGAGCCTTAGAAGCACATATTCCTCACTTATGCCTGTAAGCCTCCAACATCAGAAACCATCAAAGCTACCTTCCTGCCAGCTTCGCCATCTTCAAGCACCCACACCTCCCCAGTCCCATCAGGACTATTTACTGTAATTATAAAAATGTGCTCTTGGAATCTCACCACCCAAGGGTCCTCTTTCTATCTCACCTCAGCCTATGGCCCAGCTCCATTCATTGGCAATGAGCTCTAGGGCCTCCTCCTCAAAGGGTGTCAGGACGGTTAAGTTCGGTACACCACCTCCAGTCCTGTTCCTCTCTCTGGAATTGAGTGCCCTATTCTCCTGCAACTAAAGAGAGAAATTGGAATGATGATGATCAGACCTTAAAATATGTGGCCATGATGTACTTTAGTCAGCTGCCCAACTCTCTTCACAATGCCCCCTGCCATGCAGAATGACATGTCAGCAATATAGGGCCTTACATACTTGGACAACACCGAAGCCAATGCCATAATTGACCCATATCACACCCTTCCATGTATATATTGCAGATCTCAAAAGGTTATTGAGCCTTTTGCGGCACTGCAGTCAAGTACACTGGACAACCGTAGGCTGCCCAATTTTTTTTGTTCTATTTATTCACGGAATGTGGGCATTGCTGGCTAGTCCAGCATTTATTGCCCATTCTTAATTGCCCTTGAGAAGGTGGTGGTACGCTGTCCTTTTGAAACGCTGCAGTCCATGTGGTGTAGGTACACCCACAGTGCTGTTAAGTAGGGAGTTCCAGGATTTTGACCCAGTGACAATGAAGGAACAGCAATATATTTCCAAGTCAGGATGGTGGGTGGCTTGGAGGGGAACTTCCAAGTCGTGGTATTCCGGTGTGTCTGTTGCCCTTGTCCTTCTAGATGGTAGTAGTTGTAGGCTTGAAAAGTGCTGCCTAAGGAGCCATGGTGAGTTTCTGCAGTGCATCTTGTAGATGGCACACACTGATGCTACTGTGCGTCAGTGGTGGAGGGAGTGAATGTTTGAAGGGTTCTCAAAATTCCCACATTTTTCATATCATCAACAACGATATGACTTTTGGACTTTTACCCGAAACCAGACAACAAGAGGAAACAGAATACTCATTCTTCCCTTTAAAACAATCAAAATGAAACTAAAGCCCATCAAAATCTTGCATAAATAATCGCTACTAACTACGGGGGCAGGAAGACAAAGATAAACATCATGCGAGCCCATTAAAAACAACGAGACAACAATCACCTGAGGAAGCCCACCAAAATCAAACAAAGAACTAACCTTGATTTGGATTGATATAAGAAATTCGAAAAAAAAAAACAGTATAACTGGGCCAGGAGATCGGAAGGGAACAGTTTTGGGCAGTGAGCAGTTTTGATAGCTGACATAGAAGGGTGAGCAGTTTTGAAAGCTGACACAGTTTTGAGCAGGGACACAGAAGGGTGAACAATTTTGAAAGCTGACACAGGGCAGTGAGCAGTTGGGAGCAGTTTTGCAGAGTTAAAATAGGGAGCTGAGCCTAGCAGAGGGAGGAGATCTGGAGGCTTGCAGGCCCACAGGCAACATCACGGTGAGGGGCACGGGGTGGCAGGCTCAATCGAAGACAACAAGGCTGCAATCGCAGCCCTCCACGAAGATCGACCACCCACAACCGCGCCCTCTACCCAACTGAAGAACCTTCGCAGATTCCACAGACTGGGACCACGTGGGGACGGCAGGCCCCAGAAGACACAAAAACCATACCCCTAACTGCAACCGGCTTACCTGGTTGGATTTCGAACTGTCAAGGAACCCTGGTTGGTAAGCATGATCCCTGATTTCTCCTAGTTCAATTTAGTTAGGTTTTGGGGGTGGGACAAGGGTAAGGGGTTTAGTAGCATGATTTTCCCTCGTTATGCCATGTGTTCCCCATTCTTAACTAAGTGTACTTTGTAAATCTGTATAATCTCAGTGTAATCCTAATGTTATAAGTTCATTTGTGACTTCAATAAACTCAGTTTCTCTTGCACCAAAACCAGTTGTCTGCTGCACTTTGTCACAACCCCCAAATAAGTCCAAGGTCTAGAACCCAGGGAATGATTCGTATCACTCAGAAGTCAGAGGTGAAGCTGACACACACACACACCACCGCCCCCTACAGTTTGTAGATGGGGTGCCAATCAAGCAGATTGCTTATTCCTGGATGGTGTCAAGCTTCTTGTGTATTGTGGGAGCTGCACTCATCCAGGCAACTGGAGAGTATTCTATAATACTCTTGACTTGTGCCTTGTAGATGGTGGAGAGGCTTTGGGGAGTCAGGAGGTGAATTACTCATCGCAGGATTCTTAGCCTCTGACCTACTCTTGTAGTCAGATTATTTATATGGCTAGTCCAGTTCAGTTTCTGGTCAATAGCAACCCCAGGATGTTGACAGTGGGGGATTCAGCGATGGTAATGCCATTGAATGTCCAGGGGCGATGGTTGGATCCTCTCTTGTTGGAAATAATCATTGCCTGCAACATGTATGGTGCGAATGTTACTTGCCACTTGTCAACCCAAGCCTGGATATTGTCCAGGTCTTACTGCATTTGGGCATGGACTGCTTCAGTATCTGAAGAGTCACAAATGGTGCTGAACATTGTGCAATCATCAGCAAACATCTCCACTTCTGACCTTATGATTGAAGGAAGGTCATTGATGAAGCAGCTGAAAATGGTTAGGCCTATGGAACTCCTGCAGTGATGCCCTGGAGCTGAGATAATTGACCTCCAACAACCACAACCATCTTCCTTTGTGCTAGGTATGACTCCAACCAGTGGAGAGTTTCCCCCTATTCCCATTGACTTCAGTTTTGCTAGGGCTCCTTGATGCCACACTCAGTCAAATGCTGACTTAATGTCAAGGGCAGTCACTCTCACCTCACCTCTAGAATTCAGCTCTTTTGTCCACGTTTGAACCAAGACTGTAATGAGGTCAGAAGCTGACTGACCCTGGTGGAACCCAAACTGAGCGTCAGTGAGCAGGCTATTGCTAAGTAAGTGCCCCTTGGTAGCACTGTTGATGACCCCTTCCATCACTTTACTGATAATGGAGTGTAGACTGATGGGGCGGTAATTTGCTGGGTTGGATTTGTCCTGCTTTTTGTGTACAGGACATACCTGGGTAATTTTCCATATTGCTGGGTAGATGCCTGTGTTGTAGTTGTACTGGAACAGCTTGGCTGGGAGTGTGGAGAGCTCTGGAGCACAAGTCTTCAGTACTATTTCTGGAATATTGTCAGGGCTCATAGCCTTTGCAGTATCCAGTGCCTTCAGCTATTTATTGATATCACGTGCAGTGAATCGAATTGGCTGAAGACTGGCATCTGTGATGCAGGGGACCGCTGGAGGAGGCTGAGATGGATCATCCACTCGGCACTTCTGGTTGAAGATTGTTGCAAATACTTCAGCCTTATCTTAAGGTTCTCCATCATTGATGATGAGGATATTTGTGGGGGCTTCTCCTCCAGTGAGTTGTTTAATTGTCCACCACTATTCACGACTGGATGTGGGAGGACTGCAGAGTTTAGATCTGTTCTATTGGTTGTCAAATCGCTTAGCTCTGGCTATCACTTGCTGCTTATGCTGTTTGCCACATAAGTAGTCCTGTGTTATAGCTTCACCAGGTTGACACCTCATTTTTTTTTAGGTATGTCTGGTGCTGCTCCTGGCATGCCCTCCTGCAATCTTCGTTGAACCAGGGTTGAATCCCTGGCTTGGTGGTCATGGTAGAGTGGGGGATATGCAGGGCCATGGGGTTGCAGATTGTGGTTGAGTACAACTCTGCTGCTGCTGATGTCCCACAGCACCTCATGGCTGACTAGTCTTGAGTTGCTAGTTCTGTTCGAAATCTATCCCATTTAGCATGGTGGTAGTGTCACACAACACAACAGAGGGTATCCTCAATGTGAAGACAGGACTTGGTCTCCACAAGGACTGTGCGGTGGTCAATCCTAACAATGCTGTCATGGACAGATGCATCTGCGGTAGGCAGATTGATGAGGATGAGTTCAAGAATGTTTCTCCTTCTTGTTGGTTCCCTTACCGCCTGCCGCAGACCCAGCCTAGCAGCTATGCCATTTAGGACTTGGCCAGCTCGGTTTGTGGTAGTGCTGATTCATCAGCAGGGGTGGGGGGTGGGGAGCAGCGTGTATGTGGTAATCGGCAGGGATTTCCTTGACCATGTTTGACCTGATGCCATGAGATTTCATGGGGGCCAGTGCCAATGTTGAGGACTCCCAAGGCAACTCTGGCACCTGCCCATTTAACTTAGTATGGTGCACCTGTGCGATGAAGTCAGGTTTGTGATCTGACACCATCACGTCAGCTTTAACGCATTGGCGGGACATGGCAGTCCCGCTTTTCCAATGTAAAATTCACCCCTTGAATTTCTTTCACTCATATTTACACCAGGGTGTTAAAAATACTTGGTTTCAATGGATTATTCCTGATTGACTTAGAAACACTGGTGCTGGAAATGTTCTTGGGCCTTCTCCCTCTCTATTACTGTAACTTCAGGAAATGCACCATTTATGTGTATAAATATGATTTCCACCAAACTTCCAGCAAGGTTTCAGTGGCAGAGCAGAAACTAAGGAAACTCTTGGCATGGGTTTTTGTTTCTTCGACCACTGTTTCCTGAGCTACTCACAAGGCTAGGATAGGCAAAATCACCATCCACTCCACAAGCAATCAGGCAAAGCTGCAAAATCAGCTTTGACGGACTGGATACTGTCTCCTGATGGCTGAAAACTATCTCGCCCACCAGGTACAGTTTTCTCAACACTCTAATGGCCAGGGTTCCCAGGGAGGACAAAGAAAACATTTCAAAGACACTCTGAAGCTCCCCTTGAAGCACAACAGCATTGACATTAGTGACTGGGACGAGAGTGCTACTGATTGTTCAGAATGGCAACAATGTGTCCATCAAGCCGCATCACACTTAGAGTCACGGCATCTTAATGATGAAGCAGGGTGAAGTCAGAGAAGGAAAGAAAAGGAAGCAAATCCTGCACTCTGGATCCCATTAACTCATGGGACATCCTGCCCCATGCAGCCAAAGATCTGCAGGTTAAGAACTGGCCTGTTCAGTCACTTAGGGACATAGGAAGCAGGAGTAGAAATAGGCCATTCATGAGCCTGCTCCGCCATTCAAAGAGATCATGGCTGATCTTCTATCTCAATGCCATTTTCCTGTATTGTCTCCATATCTCTTGATGTCTTTACTATTTAGAAATGTATTGATCTCTGTCTTGAACAACATACTCAATGACTGAGCCCCTGGGGTAAAAAATTCCAAAGGTTTACCACCATCTGAGTGAAGAAATTCCTTCGCATCTCAGTCCTAAATGGGGTCTATCTCTTTTTCTGATACTGTTTCCTGGTTCTAGACCCCTCAGCCAGGTGAAACATCCTTCCTGCATCTACCTTGTTGACCCTGTAAGAATTTTGCATGTTCCACTGAGATCGCCTTTCATTCCTCTAAACTCTAGAAAATAAAGGCCCACCCTCCTCAATCTCTCCTCATATATAAGTTCCATCATCCCAGGAATCAGTGTGATGAAATTTTGTTGCAGCCCCTCTATGGCAAGTATGCGCTTCCTTAGATAAGGAGACCAAGACTGTACACAATACTCGAGGTGTGGTCTCACCAAGGATCTATACAATTGCAGCAAGGCATCTTTAATCCGGTACTCAAATCCTCTTATAATATAGGCCAACATGCCATTTGCCTTCCTAATTGCTTGCTGCACCTGCATGTTGGCTTTCAGTGACTCATGAACAAGGGTAACCATCACTTAGATGCTCCTTAGATCCACCTTTGGGATGTATCTGTTCTGCCTTGCTGGTAGATCTCTGCACCCTGATGTTAGGTTCTACAGTGGGCTGGCAGATGACATTCATCAACTTGTGGTTGTACAGTCAAAGGTACTTGAGTCATTGGCATGTTAAAGTAATATACCTGCACGGTAGCCCCTCAGTTCTGATGTGAACAACCTGTTACTCCAGGCTGTTGCTGCCGTCAGGACATTGCTGCTATGTGGACACGTTTATCAAAATCCATCTGGTTTAAATATTGCAATGAAGGACATCAACACTTCCCAATCTATCACCATTTCCAAAATACTTTGCATCTCTGTTTTTCCGAACAAAGTGGATAACTTCACATTTTTTCACAATATATTCCACCTGTTATGCTCTTGCCCACTCACTTAGTCCATCTAAATCCTTCTAAAGCTCTAAGCATTCTCGTAACAATTCACATTCCCACCTAGTTTTGTGTCACAGAATCACAAAATGACACAGTGCAGAAGAGGCCCTTTGGCCCATCAAGTCTGCACTGACATGTGAGGAACACCTGACCTACCTACCTAATCCCGTTTACCAGCACTTGGCCTTGAATGTTATGATGTGCCAAGTGCTCATCCAGGTACTTTTTAAAGGATATGAGGCAACCTGCTTCCACCACCCTCCCAGGCAGCACATTCCAGCCTGACACCACCCTCTGGGTAAAAAAGTTTTCCTCACATCCCCCCTAAACCTCCTGCTTCTCACCTTGAACTTATGTCCCCTCGTGACTGACCCTTCAACATAGGGGAACAGCTGCTCCCTATCCACCCTGTTCATGCCCCTCATAATCTTGTACACCTCAATCAGGTTGCCGCCTCAGTCTTCTCTGCTCCAACGAAAACAACTCAAGTCTATCCAACCTGTCTTCATAACTTAAATGTTTCATCCCAGGCAGCATGCTGGTGAATATCCTCTGCACCCCGTCCAGTGCAATCACATCCTTCCTGTAATGTGGCAACCAGAACTGCACAAAGTACTCCAACTGTAGCCTCACCAATGTTCTATACAACTCCACCATGACCTCCCTACTTTTGTAATCTGTGCCTCGATTGATAAAGGCAAGTGTCCCAAATGCCTTTTTCACCAACCCACTAACATGCCCCTCCGAATTCAGAGATCTATGGACACACATGCCAAGGTCCCTTTGTTCCTCAGAACTTCCTAGTTTCATGCCATTCACTAATGACTTCCTTGTCAAATTACTCCTTCCAAAGTGTATCACCTCACACTTCTTAGGGTTAAATTCCATCTGCCACTTATCTGCCCATTTGACCATCCTGTCTATATCTTCCCATAGCCCAGGAGACTCATCCTCACTGTTAACCACCCGGCCAATCTTTGTGTCATCTGCAAATTTACTAATCCTACACCCTATGTTGTCATCGATGTTGTTTATATGAATGACAAATAATAGGGGACACAATACAGATTCCTGTGGTACGCCACTGGACGCTGGCTTCCAGTCACTAAAGCATCCTTCTGTCATCACTTTCTGTCTCTTACAACTAAGCCAATTTTGAATCCACCTTATCAAATGACCCTGTATCCCATGTGCATTTACGTCCTTTATAAGTCTCCCATGTGGGACCTTGTCAAAGGCTTTGCTGAAATCCATATAAACTATATTAACTGCACTACCCTCATCCACACACCTGGTCACCTCCCCAAAAAAATTCAATCAACTTTGTTAGGCATGACCTCCCTCTGACAAAGCCATGCTGACTATCCCTGATCAAACCTTGCTTCTCCAAGTGGAGATAGATTCTCTTCTTCAGAATTTTCTCCAAGTTTCCTTACCACTGACGTGAGACTCACTGGCCTGTAGTTCCCTGGCTTATTCGCACAACCCTTCTTAAATAGTGGAACCACATTAGCTGTTCTCCAGTCCTCTGGCACCTCCCCCGTGGCCAGAGAGCAATTAAAAATTTGGGTCAGAGCCCCTGCAATCTCCTTCCTGCATCCCTCAGCAGTCTGGGACACAAATCATCCGGACCTGGAGATTTGTCCACTTTTAAGCCTGCCAACATCTCCAATACCTTGTTACTCCCTATATCAATTTGCTCAAAAATCTCGCAGGCTCTCTCCCCAAGTTCCATGCCTTCATCCTCATTCTCTTGGGTGAAGACAGATGTAAAGTATTCATTCAACACTCTACCGATGTCCTCTGGCTCCTCCCTTGGTCCCTAGTGGGCCCTACTCTTTCCCTGGTTATCCTGCTCCCATTGATATACTTATAGAATATCTAGGGATTTACCCTACTTTTACCAACCAGAGCTTTCTCATATCCCCTCTTTGCTCTTCTAATTGCTTTCTTAAGCTCTACCCTGCATTTTCTGTACTCCACTAATACCTCCACTGATTTGCTTCCCTTGTACCTGCTAAAAGCCTCTCTTTTCCTTCTCATTGTATTCTGAATATCTCTGGTCATCCATGGTTCTCTGGGCTTGTTACTCCTTCCTATCACCCTAAAGTGAACATATTGAGCCTGTACCCTCCCCATTTCCTTTTTGAATGCTCCCCCACTGCTCTTCTGTAGATTTCTCCACAAGCTGTTCCTGGTCTACTTTGGCCAAATCCTGCCTTATTTTACTAAAATCTGCTCTCCCCCAATCCAAAACTAACTTGGAAGTATTACATTTGGTATTGTTTCAATCTATTGATATGGATTGTGAATAGCTGGTGCCCAACCATTGATCATTATGGTGCCCTTCTAGTCACAGCCTGCCAACCTGAGAGTGACCAGTTTATTCCTAATTTTTATTTACCAGCCATTAACCAATTCCCAATCTATGCCATGTCTTCCCCCCCACCCCCAATCCCATGCATTCTAATTTTGTTTACAAACCTCCTATTTACAGCCTTCTAAAAATCGAAATATACTGCATCTAATGGTTCCCCCTTATTTATTCTGCTGGTTAGCTTCTCAAAAAAATTCAATATATTAGTCAAACATGATTTCCTTTCATAAGTACATGTTGACTCTATCCAATCCTAGCTTTATTTTCCATGTGTTCAGTTATTATATTCTTTATAATAGATTCCAGCATTCACCCCACTAGTGATGTCAGGCTAACAGGTCTGTAGTTCCCCGTTTTCTCTCTCCCTCCCTTCTTAAATAGTGAGGTGATATTTGCTACCTTACAACCTGCAGGAACCATTCCAGAATCTATAGGGTTTTGGGAGATGATCACCAATACATCCACTGGGCGGAACTTTCCGTGTCCATTAGTGGCAGGTGCATTTGGCAGTGTAAGCAGACAATATAACAAGAAGGCCAAATATTGATTTCATCTGAAACCAGTTTGCAATTGTCCGCTTTGCCCATCAATGGTGGGCCGTGTTTCCTGTCATTGGACAATGGAACTTCATTGTAATACATCTGCATATCTTTATAACTCCAGCTCCCTGGAACCGTCACCTCCAAGCTGGATCATCTGAGCATGTCGGGGTGACTGCACGCTGACATGTTTCACAACTGTACTTAAGTGACATGCACCTGGTGAGCTGCAATTCGTTCAGTACTTCGAGGTTTGTTTGCCTATGTTTCTTTGGGCAGCACTCGCAGTCATCAGCACCAGGCTTCACAGGCAGCACCACATCACTTTTAACTCTTTTGGGGTCAACCAATTAAACCAGATTAACAAAGTGAGGGATAAAATAAACACAGCCCCTAAATTAGGGAACTGCAAAGCCAAAGACAAAATTTAAAGGAAACTTACAAACATCAAACCAAATTATGATTAAGGGGGTCAATAAAATTCCCCAGCCCCTGCAGTCCCCACCAAGCATGAAAGCCTCAACGGTGCCGGCAGAGACCGCGTGCTCCCTCTCCAGGGACAACCGGCTGCGAACCTAGCCGCGGAAGAGGGGCAGACAGTTGGGTCAGACGACCCCCTCAATCACCCGCTGCCTGGACCTGTTAATGGCTAACTTGTCCAGGCCCAAAAGCAGGTTCACGAGGAGGTCCTCCTCCCTCCCGGCCCCCTTCTGCACCGGGTGCCCATAGATCAGGAACATGGGACTGAAGTGCAAACAAAACATCAAAAAAGGTTTTTTAAATAGCTGAAAAGGGAGAGCAGCCTACAAAACACTGTATACATGTGGTCCACGGACTGCACAAGACCGCAAAAGGCCCAGTCTCTTGGGAGTTCGTGAACCGACACATCCTGTGGTTGTATGGGACTGCTGCATGCAACACCCTCCACCTCCATAGAGGGCCTCCCAATGGGGACCTCTGCCGCCGGACAGCAACAAGGCTTGTCAGGATGTGTCCGGGTGGCGGGCGAGGGCAAGGAAGTGAAGGGTGTGCAGCAGCAGCCCATACAGGAAACACCTCCATGCCATACTAAACGGCATGGAAGACATTTCCGTGAGGTGACTCAGGTTGCGGGGCACTGGATCCCAAGGGAGGGCTTGGGGCCAATGTGGAATTCCGTCCGAACAGGAGTACGCTCAGACGAAAGACCAACTGCGCCACCAGTATGACGTTAGGGCTGAGCACGACCATCCTAAGGTCTTGAATGGCATTGGCTGTGAGCCAGACATCCACTGACACACAATGCGCCAACTCCTGTGGTATCATCCAGCCCAGTCCTCCACCACCCAGCATGTCCCCGATCCTGGCCACCCCGGCAGTCACAGCCCTCTTCTCCACCAGCCACTGAAAAGGATGGAGGAGTGGATTCCTGAGCAGCGGGTCTCTGATGACAGCCGCTACTCCTGACGTTGGAGAGCTGTGTCACGAGGCGACCATGTTCCAGACTTTGATCAGGTCCTGGTAAAAGATAGGCCATGCCTGCAAGAAGACACGAAGGCACTTCAGGTCTATAAACAGGAGCTGCACATCATAATTCAGGCTGTGCACCTGCCTGTAGATACCATCTTGGAGGGGTTCGACGTAAAGGTACCATTGCAATGCCTGGAGGTGGAAGGTCGCCACCTGGGTGCATAGGCACACCAAGACCTGACCGCCCTCCCTAAGCAGGAAACTCAGAACCTCAGCAGCCTTTTGTCCCAGAAGAAATGAACAAGCATTCTCTGGATTTTTGTGACAATGTCCGGGGGAGGGGTCAAAATGACCAGCCAGTACCACAGTATGGCGGCAATCAGCTGGTTAATGAACAGAAATCGACCCTGCACCACATCACTTTTAGGGGGACTCACAGGCAGGTCTCCATCTAACAGACCAGTCATAAGACAGGGGTGGCTTTTCAACGGCTGCAGGGCTAGGGCTTGCTTAGGGAAGGGGGAGAAGTGGTTTCAGGCAAGGGAAGAGGCTGCGGGTTGAGGACTATACTGGGGAAGGGGGCTATCCCAGGATGTGCATCTGGGGGCACATGTTGATCTGCAAGTCTCTTCAAGATGGTGAGGGCTGAGGAGACAGTCTCCAGGCATGATGAGAACTGATGGCGATGTGAGGGTGTGTGTGTGCGAGAGAGTGAATGCTGATGTCACTTGAGCCGAAAGTGAGTGAGATGCCAGTGAATGTGTGATGGGCTTGAGTGTGTGAGTTTAGAGTGATGAGATGGTTGCCATAAACTGACGGCATGGATGAGATCATCCATCCTCTATCTGCATTGGATAGCCAACCTCTTCTTTGCAACATTGGCACTGATCACCACTGCCATCACCTCCCAAGCTGGATTGATGAGATTGCTGGACCTTCTGCCGTCAGAGTAGGGGATAGGGGACATCATGGCAGGCTTCCACACTATCCAAAAGGTGGTCCAGGGACGCGTCACTGAATCAGGGGCTGCAGTCTTTTTGCCTTTCGGGGCCATGTCTTCCGTGAAGCAGTCCTAGTCTGGTAGCACTGAGAGGCTGCACTTTAAATATGGCACCTGGCATGAGGAAGCAGCAAGGTGATGATGTGGTTGGTAAATGAGTGCCTGCCCACCATCTAAATGGCGTGTTTCCTGGAATGGATTATTAATGGAGCGGGATTGAGATGATATTATGTAAAAAGCCACCATTGTGGCCAACGGGTAAAACATTCTTTTTCCCACCTATCACACAGTGCAAATCTGGGACAATTTCACTCACTATCTCTGCAACTACACCTGTCAACGCACTAGGATGTAGATCATCATATCCAGGGGATTTATCAACTTTCAGCTCTATTACTTACTCCAATACTACTTTTTTACTAATATTAATTTCTTTCAGTTCCTCATTCCCACTAGTCCAATTTGCGTCTCTAATATTTCTGGGAGGTTTTTTTTTGTTTGTTCATGGGGTGTGGGCATCACTGGCTGGGCCAGCATTTATTGCCCCTGTTCAGGGAGCTTTTAAGGACATTGCTGTGAGTCCAGAGTCACATGTAGGCCAGACCAGGTAAGGACAACAGATTTCCTTTCCTACAGGACATTAGTGAACCAGATGGGTTTTTACAACAATCAGCAATGGTTTCATGGTCAATTCCAGATTTTTTTTATTGGATTCAAATTTCATTATCTACCATGGTGGGATTTGAACCCAGATCTTGAGAGCGTTACCCTGGGTCTTCTGGAATACTAGTTCAGCAACAATACTGCTATGCCACTGCCTCCCCAAGAGGACAGGCGCAAAGCATTTGTTTACTTTCTCTGTCATTTCCCTATTCTGCATAATAAATTCTCCTGTCTTTGCCTGTAATGGGTCCCCATTTGAATTTGCTCATCTTTTACATTTTACATTCCTATGCTAGTTTTATAGTCCTTTTTTATGTTTCTTGCTAGTTTACTTTCATGTTCTATTTCCTCTTTCTTTATCAGTTTCTTGGTCCTCCATTGCTGAATTCTAAAAAGCTTCCAATCCTCAGGCTTACTACTTTATTAGCAACTTTATAAACATCTTCCTTTGATCTAATACAATCTTTAACTTCTCTTGTTATCCACAGTTGAATCACTTTTCCTCTCGGACTTTTGTGCCTCAAAGGAATGTATATTTGTTAATTATTTAAATGCTAGCCATTGCCTGTCTACCGTCATACCTTTTAATGTAGTTTCCCAGTCTATCACAACCAATTTTCCCCTCATATCTTTGTAGTTTCCTTTGTTTAGATTTAAGATTCTATATTCAGATTGAACTACATCACTTTCAAACTTAATGTAACATTCTACCATGTTATGATCACTCTTCCCTAAAGACTTCTTTACAGTGAGATTATTAATTAGCCCTTTTTCATTGTACAATACTAGATCTAAAATAATCCATTCCCCAGTTGGTTCCTCAACAATCTGTTCTAGAAAACCACCTCTTCACATCCCAGGCATTCATCCCCCACAGCATTAGTGTTAACTTGGTTTACCCAATCTATATGTAGATTAAAGTCCCCCAATGATTACTGTATTACCTTTGTCACATGCACCTCTAATTTCCTGATTTATACTGTGCCTTAAATTACCACTACTGTCTGGTGCCCTATAAATAACTTCCACCAATGTTTTCTGCCCCTTGCTGTTTCTTAGATCTATCCAAACTGATCCTACATTTGATCTTCTGATCTAAGATCCTCTCTCACTAATGTACTGATCTCATTCTTTATTCACAGTGCTACCCCACCTCCACTTTTACTTTGTCTATCCTTCCTAAATGTTGAACTGCCTTGAATATTCAGTTGTGAACCTTGGTCATCTTGCAGCCATGTCTCTGTAATGGTAATTATATCGTAACTGTTGCTTCTATTTGTGCTGTTGATTCATCTGTCTTGTTGTGAATGCTGCATGCATTAGACAGCTTCGCTCTAATTTTGCCTTTTTAACATTTTTCTGTATTTTGATCTTATTTGATGTGGGCCTTTGTTTCTGCTGCCTTCCAATTTTGCTTACTACTTTTCTTCTTCCCACTGCCAGCTTTGTTTCTCTCCTATTTGAATTCCCTCGCCAGTTCCCATCTTCCTGCCAAGATGGTTTAAACCCTCACCCACAGCAGTAGCAAACCTCCCTGTGAAGATATTTATACCAGTCCTGGTAAGGTATAACTTACTGGCTTTGTACATATCACCCCTGCCTGTGAACCAGCTCCAGAACCTCAGAATTCTAAAGCTCTCCCTCTTGCACCAAATCTCCAGTCATACATTCATTTTCTCTATCTTCTTATTTCAGTGCTCACTAACATGTGGCACTGGGATAATCCTGAAATTACTGCCTTTGAAGTCCTGCTTTATAACCTCCAACTCTAACTCTCTAAAATCTGCTTTCAAGACCTCACCCCTCTTTCTACCTATGTCAATGGTACTGATATGGACCACAACCTCTGGCTGTTCCTGCTGCACCATAAGAATATCCTGCAATCACTCAGTTTTCCTTGACTCTGGAGCCAGGGAGGCAACATACCATCCAGGAGTCATGTCTACGGCCATAGAAACACTTGTCTATTCCCCTAACCATTGATTCCCCTACCATTATTGTCCTTCTCTCCTCCCCTCCTGTTTAGTTGACCCACCCTTGGTGCCATGGACTTGGCTCCTGCTGCACTCCTCTGGGGGACCATTGACCTCACAAGTATCTAAAATGGAAAACTGGTTGCTGAGTGAGATGGATTCAGGGGTCTCCTGCATTACCTGCCTGGTCCGCCTAGAGTCTCTGGCAGTCACCCCTCCCTCCCCGCCTGTACTCTCTTAACCTGCAGTGTGACCACTTCTGAAAACATGCTATCCATGTAACTCTCAACCTCGTGGATGTGCGACAGTAATGCCAGCTGTTGCTTGAGTTCCGAAACCCAGGTATCAAGTTTCTGCAGCTGGTGACACTTCCTGCACTTGTGGTTACCTAGGCCACAGGAAGTGTCCACAACTTTCCACATGTTACAGGATGGGCATTTCATGCCACTGAGCTGCCCTGCCATGCATGAACTTTACAGATTATTTATTACAAACTGAAGACTAGGAACCTAAACCCTACTGCTTCTAATAAGCTTTACTACTGTTAGTAAACTTTACTAATGCAAATAAAACTTTACAATTATTACTAAATTACCTGAGTTTTGAAAGATAAATGGGCAAAATGCTCATCAACCGATCATTTACATGTTTCCCTGCAATGTCACATTTTGAATTTTTCTCAGTAGGCAGCCGATCCACAGGCTGAGACCCCTTGCATTTTTAAACTAGTCTGCCACAATATGCATCCTTTTAAACTCAAGGTTAGGTAGCTACTTATGTGAAAAGCATCTCCTCCCTCACTGCACTCAATTCCCTCACTCATCAAATTCCCAAGCTCACACTCTTTGATCTGCTGTCTTTGGCTGGGATTTACCATCCCTTCTCAGTGTCGGGCATGCTCAGTGGCATGCGCAGACAATATGGCGAGAAGGTCAAAAATCAGTTTCACAATGTCATGAAACCTGTTTGCAATCATCTGCTCAGCCCACCGATGGTGGGTCGCATTTCCTGCCATCGGATGTCGGGAGCTTCATTGTGATGCATCGGCATATCATTATAAGGCCATCCTGCTGGACTCTCCCCCCCCGCCTCCCTCTGGATTGTCCACCTACATTGGCGGAAAACATGCCAATATGTTTCACAACAGCACATGGGCGACATGGACCGGGCGAGTTGCATTTCACTCAGGATTTCAAGGTTTGTTTGCCTACCTTGCTTCGGTCAGCACTCGCAGTCATCAGCGCCAGGCTTCATAGACAGAACCACATTATTTTTAGGCGGGATCACAGATATGTCTCTACCTACCAGATCAGCCATATGTGGGTGAATTTTCAATGGCTGCAGGGTAAATTTTTGCTTAGGGAAGGGGAACAAGTGGCCTCAGGCAAGGGAAGAAGTTGCAGGAAGAGAGCTGTACTGGGGAAGGAGGGCATCCCAGGGTGTTCATGGGGGCAAATGTTGATTTGTGAAAGTGGCCTCAAGATGGTGAGGGCTGAGGAGGCAGTCTCCAGAGGAGATGAGGCCAGATGGACATGTGAGGGTGTATGTGTGAGAATGGGTGGTGATGTCCCTTGAGCTGGCAGCGAGTGAGATACAAGTGAAAGTGTGATGGCTTGAGTGTGTAAGTTTAGAGTGATGAGATGGTTGCCATAGCCTGGCTGCACAGATGAGATCATTCACCCTCTATCTGCATTGGATGGCCAATCTCTTCTGTGCAGCACTGGCACTGACCACTGCTACCCCACCTGCCATGCTAGGTTGGTGATGCTGTTGCCCGTCCTGCGGCCAGAGCGGGGGCATAGGACACCACAGCGTCCAAATGGCATTCCATTGACGCATCATTAAACCTGGGGGCTGCAGTCTCTTGGATATCTTCCCTGCAGTAGTCATGGGCTGGAAACACTGAGAGATGTGCGCATAGCTGGACTTTAAATGTGGTGCCCGGCATGATGAAGTGGCGAGGTGATGGCGGGCGAGTGAATTAGAGACACCTGCCCTGGTAACGGCGTGTTTCCTGGGAATGCATAAATAATGTGGTGAGTTTGGGATGATACAGTGTGAAAAGCTGCCATTGCGGGCAGCAGGTAAAACATCGTTTTACCTGCCCGCTACCGCATTTAGTGTAAATCTGTGTGATTCTACCCTTTGTGTTTGCTTACATGATCCTTAGCAAGACCACCTCTATTTAAACTAACAGAAATTCTACAGAGATGTGTCAGCAGCACTGCTGGCTAGAGAATTTAATTCAAACTAGCTATCTAATTAACCACCTGCCTCTCTTGTAAGGAGCTTGTTTATCCCTGAATAATTCTGAAAGAAAATTAATTTTAATAGTAAATTGGAGTTAAATTCTTATTGGAAACTAGACCAGATTTTAGAAAGAGATTAACACTTAAAATTAACCCTTAAAATTTCCTCACGCACCAAATTCACAAGCTCACACCCTGTGACTAGCTGTACTTTGTGACCAGCTGCTGTCTTTGTGCTTGCTTACAAGAAGACCCATGGCCAAAACTCACAACCCTGAGTATATATCAACCTTGAATCAAGGAACAGCTAACAATAATGATGATTCTTTGAATTAGGCTGTTGCTGCCAAACAAATTTATTAAATAGCAAAAGAGCAAGTAACCTAACATATTACTACAGCTGTTGTTATGCCTAACTATCTAGCATATGCAGAAATAATAAATAAGGGCCAATGATCCTCAGCCCCATTTCACAAGCAAAGGTGATGGTGACCTCTGCTCTTGAACCCTGAGAATCTGAGAATCTAAGATTAAGAGAATCAACTTGTTTGCGTAGAAGTGATTCGTGCATATGGCCCTTTGGAAGGAACTTGGGCATACACTAAACTGCACAAATAAGGATAACAACCTATTCAGATTAATTAATATAAAAACAAAAAAACTGCGGATGCTGGAAATCCAAAACAAAAACAGAATTACCTGGAAAAACTCAGCAGGTCTGGCAGCATCGGCGGAGAAGAAAAGAGTTGACGTTTCGAGTCCTCATGACCCTTCGACAGAACTTGAGTTCGAGTCCAGGAAAGAGCTGAAACATAAGCTGGTTTAAGGTGTGTGTGTGGGGGGCGGAGAGATAGAGAGACAGAGAGGTGGAGGGGGTTGGTGTGGTTGTAGGGACAAACAAGCAGTGATAGAAGCAGATCATCAAAAGATGTCAACGACAATAGTACAATAGAACACACAGGTGTTAAAGTTAAAGTTGGTGATATTATCTAAACGAATGTGCTAATTAAGAATGGATGGTAGGGCACTCAAGGTATAGCTCTAGTGGGTTTTTTTTTTATATATATAATGGAAATAGGTGGGAAAAGGAAAATCTTTATAATTTATTGGAAAAAAAAAAGAAGGGGGAAACAGAAAGGGGGTGGGGATGGGGGAGGGAGCTCACGACCTAAAGTTGTTGAATTCAATATTCAGTCCGGCAGGCTGTAAAGTCCCTAGTCGGAAGATGAGGTGTTGTTCCTCCAGTTTGCGTTGGGCTTCACTGGAACAATGCAGCAAGCCAAGGACAGACATGTGGGCAAGAGAGCAGGGTGGAGTGTTAAAATGGCAAGCGACAGGGAGGTTTGGGTCATTCTTGCGGACAGACCGCAGGTGTTCTGCAAAGCGGTCGCCCAGTTTACGTTTGGTCTCTCCAATGTAGAGGAGTCCACATTGGGAGCAACGAATGCAGTAGACTAAGTTGGGGGAAATGCAAGTGAAATGCTGCTTCACTTGAAAGGAGTGTTTGGGTCCTTGGACGGTGAGGAGAGAGGAAGTGAAGGGACAGGTGTTGCATCTTTTGCGTGGGCATGGGGTTGTGCCATAGGAGGGGGTTGAGGAGTAGGGGGTGATGGAGGAGTGGACCAGGGTGTCCCGGAGGGAGCGATCCCTACGGAATGCCGATAAGGGGGGTGAAGGGAAGATGTGTTTGGTAGGTGGCATCATGCTGGAGTTGGCGGAAATGGCGGAGGATGATCCTTTGAATGCGGAGGCTGGTGGGGTGATAAGTGAGGACAAGGGGGACCCTATCATGTTTCTGGGAGGGAGGAGGAGGCGTGAGGGCGGATGCGCGGGAGATGGGCCGGACACGGTTGAGGGCCCTGTCAACGACCGTGGGTGGAAAACCTCGGTTAAGGAAGAAGGAGGACATGTCAGAGGAACTGTTTTTGAATGTAGCATCATCGGAACTGTCTCTTTATGGGGTATGTGGAACATTCCTTGTTGCAGTCCTACTCCGGCCCCCTTCCACAACTCTTTCTCCGGTACATCGATGATTATTTCGGTGCCGCTTCATGCTCTCGTCAGGACTTGGAAAAATTTATTAATTTTGCTTCCAATCTTCACCCCTCCATCATTTTCACGTGGTCCATCTCTGACACTCCCCTTCCCTTCCTTGACCTCTCTGTCTCAATCTCTGGTGATAGACTGTCCACCAATATCCATTACAAACCCACCGACTCCCACAGCTATCTCGACTACAGCTCCTCACACCCCACTTCCTGTAAGGACTCCATCCCATTCTCTCAGTTCCTTCGCCTCCGTCGCATCTGTTCCGATGATGCTACATTCAAAAACAGTTCCTCTGACATGTCCTCCTTCTTCCTTAACCGAGGTTTTCCACCCACGGTCGTTGACAGGGCCCTCAACCGTGTCCGGCCCATCTCCCGCGCATCCGCCCTCACGCCTCCTCCTCCCTCCCAGAAACATGATAGGGTCCCCCTTGTCCTCACTTATCACCCCACCAGCCTCCGCATTCAAAGGATCATCCTCCGCCATTTCCGCCAACTCCAGCATGATGCCACTACCAAACACATCTTCCCTTCACCCCCCTTATCGGCATTCCGTAGGGATCGCTCCCTCCGGGACACCCTGGTCCACTCCTCCATCACCCCCTACTCCTCAACCCCCTCCTATGGCACAACCCCATGCCCACGCAAAAGATGCAACACCTGCCCCTTCACTTCCTCTCTCCTCACCGTCCAAGGACCCAAACACTCCTTTCAAGTGAAGCAGCATTTCACTTGCATTTCCCCCAACTTAGTCTACTGCATTCGTTGCTCCCAATGTGGACTCCTCTACATTGGAGAGACCAAACGTAAACTGGGCGACCGCTTTGCAGAACACCTGCGGTCTGTCCGCAAGAATGACCCAAACCTCCCTGTCGCTTGCCATTTTAACACTCCACCCTGCTCTCTTGCCCACATGTCTGTCCTTGGCTTGCTGCATTGTTCCAGTGAAGCCCAACGCAAACTGGAGGAACAACACCTCATCTTCCGACTAGGGACTTTACAGCCTGCCGGACTGAATATTGAATTCAACAACTTTAGGTCGTGAGCTCCCTCCCCCATCCCCACCCCCTTTCTGTTTCCCCCTTCTTTTTTTTTTCCAATAAATTATAAAGATTTTCCTTTTCCCACCTATTTCCATTATATATATATAAAAAAAACCCACTAGAGCTATACCTTGAGTGCCCTACCATCCATTCTTAATTAGCACATTCGTTTAGATAATATCACCAACTTTAACTTTAACACCTGTGTGTTCTATTGTACTATTGTCGTTGACATCTTTTGATGATCTGCTTCTATCACTGCTTGTTTGTCCCTACAACCACACCAACCCCCTCCACCTCTCTGTCTCTCTATCTCTCCGCCCCCCACACACACACCTTAAACCATTCAGATTAATTATTAGACTATACCTGGCCTCAGCATCTTATTTTTACAATAAACACCAAGGATTTAAATGAATTTAATATTCTGGGGTATGAAGTGTTAAGAAAAAGAAGAAAAGAAGATAGTGCTGCCACATATGTCAGGCACAACTGGGAGGCAAATTAAGTTGATCCGGTGCGAAGAGACAATCTACAGAAAGGAGTACAGTGAACAGAAATCTAATATGAAGAAATCCAAGTTGACACTAAGGATTTGTTGCAGACCACCGGGTCAACAGAAGAAGGAGAGCAATGTGCTCTACACAGAGATGAGAAAGTTGTGTGAGACCATGAAAGTTATTTTAATGAGAGACTTCAAACATCCCAGTAAAAATTGGAAAAATCCAAGTTGGCAATTACAATGCATGACTGTTACATGATTCAGCAGATATGGGAAGATGCAAGAGGTACTACTTATCTTGAAATGGTATTTGTAAATTACCCAAGCAAGATACAGGAAAGGGAAATTGTAGCATCCCTGAGGGAACTTGACACAGAATGATCAAGTTTAACATAATACATGAACCACGTTATAAGGGACCAGTGAAAAGAATGATCAGACGTGCAAAAGGAGGCCTAGAACAAAACACAGCTGAAAGAGGAAAGAAATTATTTAGTATAGAAATAGAAAGAAGACCTGCATATATTGTCAAAGACAAAGCAAAACCGGAGAGTGGATGAAACTGGAGGCATCCAGTTCCTTACAGAACAGATGGCCAGGATCAAAGAGACCTTGGATCAGAGATTAATGGCAGGGCAAGAAAGAAATTCAGGGTGAGAGTGGAGGATAAGCAGCCAGACACTGAGTCAGCCTGCATAGTGGGTCCAGGAAAGGGAAGTTTTTACACTGTCTTTGTTGTAATGGGTGTGATGGCTGAGCAGTGAATGCAGGAATTTTTTTGAATGTGGGGCAACAGATTTTTGTATCATTTTTGCAAGAAGGGCCAAGCCAAAAAGTAGGCCTAAGAAATGAAGCTAGTAATTTAAAAAAATATTTTGGAATGGGGCCTGACTGTAGCAGAGGGCCAAAATGGGGCCAATTTTTTAAACATGATTTTGGGAGGTGGGGGTTGGGTAACAGGGCATATATATCTGTGAATCGGATCTGTGAGCAGGGTAAGGCATATGACATGGTAGTAGGGGCCTCAATGATCAGGGCTGAGGCAGAAAAAGGACAAAGTAATGACATGGAAAGGAGCACAGACATCAAGGACAACTGGAAAGGATGGCGGAGCAGCAGGGAAATAGGAACAGTCAAGATCAGGAAGGCAGGGAGACATTATTTGACTGGGAGTCAATGTAAGTCAGTGAGCACAGGGGTAATAGGTAAACGGGACTTGGTGTGAATTAAGATACAGGCAGCAGCGTTTTGGATTTAGAGGACCAAATTTGCAAGGAAATTACAAACAGGTTCAAAAATTATAGAGTAGTCACAATGGGAGGTTTTAAATATCTTTATATAGACTGGGGTTGCAGTAGTTTAAAAGGCAGAGAGGGTCAAGAGTGCCTAGAGTGTGTTCAGGAGAATTTTCTACGTCAATATGTTTTTAGTCTAACAAGAAAAGAGGCACTGCTGGACCTGGTTCTTGGGAATGAGGTGGCCATATGAGTCAAGTGTCAGGAGAGAAACATTTAGGGGATATTGATCATTGTATTATAAGTTTTAGGCTGGCTTTGGAAAAATGACAATGAGCAATCCGGAGTAAGGTTAGTTAACTAGGAGAAGGCTAACTTCAATCAGGTGAGAATGGATCTGGCCCAAATAAATTAGAATCAAAGACTGGCAGACAAAACTATAACTGAATCTTGAAAGAAGAGGTGGTGCAGGTACAGCCAAAGTATATTCCCACACGTGCACACATCTCAGTGCTTCCAGCCCAGGACTGCTGAACAGAAGGCATGGTCCTGAAAGGCAAGAAGACAACCAGAAGGGAAAAAAACAGTTCAGACTAGTGCTCTTATTTCCCAGTTTTTACTGGTGTTCCATTTCAAGGTTTACAAGACCAGTTTAGGCCAGTATTCTTATTTCCCAGTTTTTACTGGTTTTTCCTTCTGGGTAACCCCCAATACAGTGATGTGTCCCTGGAACACCTTTTGGATGGTGTGGAGGCCCATCACAATGTCCTCTACTCCTGCTCTGGTCAAAGGCCAGCAAGCAAAGTCACCAACCCTGCATAAGGAGGCAGTGGTAGCAGTGATCAGCACCAATGCCCTGCAAAAGAGGACAGCCAACCAGTGCAGAAAGAGGCTGAATGGTCTCATCCATTCCACCAGAGTGAGTCACTCTTCTCATCACTCTCAGCTCACACAATCACAAACCCATCACACATCCACAGGGATCTAACACCTCAAGGGACAACACCACTAACTCTCACACACAGCCTCACATGTCCATCAGGCTTATATCCTCTGGAGCTCATGTCCTCATCCTGTCCATGGCTCCACTCAGCACACAAATATTTCAGGCAATGCAGAAGATGGCTCACAACAGCAGGCAGAGGTGCTAGACTGGGAGGCAGAGTGGTCCACATTGGGCCCCTCACTCAATTTGAGGAGAGTGCCACCGCACTGACTGGTGAGGATGTGGAACGTGCTTGTGCTGGCGTTGAGGTCAGCTGCAAGCAGCCACGTGAGGATCCTGCATCACATCATCCCTCCTGCAACACAACTGTGAGTGTTTTCTCTCCTGTTTTTGACTCTGCTGCCATGCACTAATTATCTCTACTTTGGTTCACAGGGAGCACTACCAAGCGAATGACACCCTTACCCAGCCAGTCCCTCAGCTCTATCCAGGTCCTCACCTCCAGCAAAGAGGAACCTCCTCCATTGAAGAGCTGCAAATACTCAGCCTGGAAGACCTGTCACAGTGCTAACCCGGTGTGGGTAAGGGACACAGCGCAGGGACACACATCTCAGTGGGACCTAGATCTAGAGCAGGCTCGGGTTCACAATCTGGTCGTCACTGCATGAACATGTGTCCTCAGCAGGAGGAGGCAGTCTCAGCCAAACCCGCTGGCACTCAGAGCACTGCTGGGGAAGAGGTATCTGTGAGATCCAAGTCAGATGATGAGCCTCTGGATTCAGCCTTCCAACTCATCGTGGGGAGTCAGCAGAAAGTGGGGAAATATCACACAAAGCTGTTGGAAGTCCTCAACAGAGTGGCATGCAAGTCGAAGGATTGTGTCCGCCTGCTCTCTGATGATGTGGTGCCCACATGTGCGTGTATGGAGGTCTCCATGGGAAGGATGGTAAATGCCATGGAGACCCTGGTCCAGTAGTACATGGAGATGCGCACAGACTTGCACTCCATTGTGGTACCCATGGGTGAAGTCCTTCAGTGGCAATGCGAGAGGGAAATAGGGTACCTTGACATCCCTCCAGGTGGTCCTTCCCCTCAAGCAGTCAGGCCAAGGCCCTCAGGCAACCAACGGCATTGAGGGGAGGGGGTGGGGGCGGGGGCGCGGTTTGGTGAGCAGCACCTGGGTCCTCCATTCAGGAATCTCAGAGACTGTCCTCTCTCGCTGAGTCTCATTTGCCTGTAACTCTCCCAACCTCATCTTCTGTCACCACAGAGAGAGCAGCTGGCCCATAGGAGGACAGCCAAAGCAAGCGGCTCATATCTGCTACCACCTATGAAGCCAGAGTGGCGAGACTGATGGGGCTCCTATGGCCAAAGCGAGGGTAGAGGACATCGCAACAGGTCTCCATGGCATCCAAAAGGCATCCCAGGGTTGCGTCACTGAATCAGGGGCTGCACTCTTTCTAGCATTTGGGGCCAAGCCTTCACCAGAGCAGTCCTGGGCTGCAAGCATCAAGAAGTGTCCGCACGGCTGCTGTTTAAATATGGCACCCGGCATGAGGAGTCAGTGAGGTAATGGTGTGGTAGGCAAAATTAGCCAAGGTATTTTAAAATTAGACTGCAGTCTAAAATGCATTCAAAAAGCATTGACAATCTAGACTATCCTGGTTAAAAACATATGTAGTACATATTAGGCCAATGTTAATTTTCTATAATAATGAATGTAAAATTTGAATTAGAAATCATGACAGTTTAAGAGAGGGTTCTGGCTGTCAGTGTCACCATGGCACTTGGCACCAATAAAATGGCCACCCTTAGACCAACTTCAGGTCAGAGCTCATCTTTAAAGTTAAAAATAAAACTGCCTTACGTATTAAAAATTATAAGATTGTATTGATTACAATGAAAACCAACTCATCATTCATTTTCTATCACTTGAATTCCTTGGCAAAATGATTTTCTTTTAATCACTTCCCATAATTTATTATTCATTATTATCTGCAAAAGTACTTAAAACGTCTATGTTAAACTGTTCACTCTGATATGTTATTGGCAGCATTAATCCATTTAAAATAAATGGTTTCACATATCCATTTGAATGGCAGAGGGAGGTTACACACTATTTTCTAGGTAACAAATTGTTTATTTTTCATGCTTAAAATCATTTTTTTGGTTTATTGTTCAACTGCTCCTATTTGTTTAATGTGTTCACTGCATCAGCAAATCCCAAAATTAAACTATTTCTACTAGGATTCTCCTGATCTTTTGCTGTAACTTCCAGGGAAGATTAGTGAGAACCCTGGAGGAATCGTGTAAATTGGCATGAACAATCCCACTTGAAGCAGTCAGTGCCAATCCCAGCTACCAGAACCAAGCAGCTCTAAGGAGATATTACCTTTAGAGATAGTGGGCGGAATCATCCCAGACTTGCACAATGTGCAGTAGCAGGTGTGAAAAAAGATGTTTTACCCGCCAGCCGCAATGGCGTGTTTTCGAGCAATATCGTCCCTGCCTGCCTCATGAATTATGCAGCCACAGGAAATACGACATTTCACTGGTGGGCAGCCTCTGATTTAACCCGAACACCTTGGCAGCCGGTGGACCATTAAAAAACATTTGGGTTACTTAACCTGCTGCTAAGATGCTAGGAACTAATTTTTCCAAATTTTAACCTGCTTCCCTGAGCAGGAACCATGCCCAAAGCCCACATGGCTCTTCCTTACATATGCACACCAGCTTCCAATGCCATCATTAGACTAAGCTGCTGGGTGGAACTGGTGGGATGAAGATCCTGGAACTGAAGAAGGACTTGGGGTGGGAAGTTAGCTGATAGGATTTAAATGAGATGCAGGAGTTAAAATGGCCTCGGCTTTCTTTCAGAAACAGTGGGTGAACTAAAAACTCACTTCACTCCCCACCTGCCCAAAACCTGCCTGCAGTTAAAATTGGAACCTATTTCAGTTTCTTGATTTACAATTATAAATCGATATATATCCAAATTACAATACTTTGTGATTCTTCTAAAAATGTGGACCATTATACGGAATTTGTCATGGCTGGTTCTACTTGGTTATTAAGAAAGATTAATTTGTTAGTTCTAACCTACATACACTATTCCTCTGAAGACTTCAGCAGCTTTTTTATAAATAAAATTGCCACCATCATCTTTCTCAAACATAGAAATATTCACATTGATTTTACCATAACTGAATACAATTATATTTTGCTAAATTTTCTTACCACGAACAAAGCTTGTAATAGTCACTTTTTTACTTATAGACAGTGATAGAAGATAGTGATTGTGTGGCTCGAGATGCAATTTTGCACTATTTACTGCACCTCCCTCCCTCCTGTTCCCCACTTAAATATGTCAAAGAAGACATAATGGAATAAAAAAGAAATACATTTAATTGACATGGATGGGTTACACAAATTAAACTTTTTTATGACTAATTTAGCTTGAACCAGGAGCAGAATAGCTAATCCATCATTTGTCTTTATGTGTAATAATAGGGAAATCAATTGCTCAATTTGCAGTCAATTTCTGTTATTTCATGTCTAAAATTGGAATTAGTTTCTGAACGAATTCAAATATTTCAGTGGCTTTAGGGATGTAAAATAATGTCCTTTGCAACTATTTCATTTTTTGACAATTTGTATATTGTCATTTAATGCACCTTAATATGAACCCCTCAGCTGATCTTGGACATGAGATTGCAACTGCAAATGGCACCTTTTCAAAGGCCATTTGTGGAAATGTCCTAAATTTCCATGTCACTGCTGACAATATTTTGCCAATATTTTTGCATTTCCCTTCTTATATATAAACCATCCCACCAAATGATCTGATGAGTTTGGTAAATTTTGAGCCTTATTTTAACATTTAGAATGGAGATTTGGAATGACAATTGTACCATTGCGTACATAGGTGCTGATTGACATTGGTGCAAGTAAGATTACCTAGATGATTGTGGGAGTTATGCTTCTCAACTTGTTTGAGAGGAATGCCCATAGTGCCACAGTTTTATGGTTTTTGAAGGAAAGTCAATGGAATTTCATTTGTAAAAGATGGAAAATGAATTATTCAGTCACCATAATCAGTAGCTCCATCTGTAAGGAATGGTTAAAACAACCATATTTCCTTGCACATATTAAGAGCATATTTTTTTCCTCTTCTTGGGCCTCAGGTTGGGTCCAAAAAATTAAGAACTTCTGCAAAGTCTGACAAAGTAGTAATGTTCTAATATAACTATGCCTTTTGAGCATAACTTCCTTTGACTTACATTCTGCTGTTTTAAAAATACAGTCTATCATCCCCTTGGCATTGTTGCTTGCTGGGCCAAAATGTTTGGACCGGTTAAGCATTAAGAATTTGTTTACTACAAGATGTGCTTCAGCTTCTTCCTTAACTACTTCAGCATCATTCATAGAGATCGTATGTTGTCCATCTTTCTTTCCCATGTACTGCACTCTCTTGCCTTGCCAACTGCCTTCTGCAAATCCTCTGTACTGAGCTGTCCAGGTGCAAGGCTTCATGCCATTTTCAGCCAACACCCCTCAAATTGGTGCCGTCATCGCAAACGGTGAAAATTGAAGTGAGAGTGCCAGGGCATCTCCCAGCTCATTTACACTGCTGTTCTGTCATTGAATTTGTTGTAGGCTCATACCCAGGTTAGCATCTTTGGCAAAATCCCGTAAATCTCAGGATAATGTAAAGGCTTAGAGACCCAACCAAATTGGAGTTGAAGAGGTAGTACAGGCCCAGAAATGATAAGCTGAGTGGCCCCTATCTCTGCTGTAAATTACATGGTGCAATTTTCATGTGGCACCATTATTCGGGTGGCTGGCTGGAGGAGTGAGGTCACCACTTTGTCCAATGAACTTTATCAGAGGTCTGAGCCAATTTTGTGGTTGAGCCTCATTAAAATATTCTTGATAAGCTGCCCGCTTATCATGTTTCAAATGCTGAAAGGCGCTAGCCAATTAGCGGTGGGTATTAGGGGGCTGGTGCCAGGGACAGGAATTCTAGATTTCCTCTTTGGTGCCAAGTCATCAGTAACATTTAACTAAAGGCTTTATAATCAATCACTGGGTGGTGAGAGGAGGCATAGGGTCTGTCAGCCAGTGGCACAATTCTTCTGGACCTGAAAGAACATTCATCCTCCCCCGATCACATAAAAATGATTAAATAACTTACTCAGAGTGCTATCGGAGCAATGGCTCAGGTCGCTTTAAGGAGCACTGGTTGAGTTCCACCAGGACAGGCTTATGCAGAGCACACCTGCTCCTGAAATGCAAAGAATACATTTGGACCCCAGCAGACATCATAGAACCATGATTTGTATGGTCAATTGTCAATGGGAATGGGGCAGTAAGTATTGCACAGTGGTTTAACCTTGTTACCATCCCCTTCTGACCAAGAATTGCCCTTCTAATTCTATGCTGCACCCAGCTAAGAAAGATTGAATATTTTCATATTTGTCCAAGATTTCTTTGCATGGTACATGGAATTATAATCTCAAAGCAAGAATGAAGCTCCCTTTAAATTCTGAATTCTATAATCACAGTAATGCTGCACTACAGTGTGGGAATCATTGATACTTTACTAATGGTTATATTCGTAGATGAGCATTGAATCTTTTTGATAAAACATTGCCTGACTGACCATAAGACCATAAGACGTAGGAGCAGAAGTAGGCTATTTAACCCATCGAGTCTGCTCCGCCATTCAATGAGATCATGGCTGATCTGATAACCCTCAACTCCACTTTCCAGCCTTTTCCCCATAACCTTTGATTTCCTTACTGATTAAAAATTTGCCGATCTCCACCTTGATTATACTTAATAACCCAACTTCTACAGCCCTCTGTGGTAAAGAATGCCACAGATTAACTACCCTCTGAGAGAAGAAATTCCCCCTCATCTCTGTTTTAAGCGGGTGCCCTCTTACCCTGAGATTATGCCGTCTGGTCCTAGGATCTCCCACAAGGGGAAACAACCTCTCAGCACCTACCTCCTAAGAATCTTACATCTTACAATAAGGTTGTCTCTCATTCTTCTAAACTCCAGTGAATACAGGCCAAACTTACTCAACCTCTCCTCATAAGAAGATTCCTCCATACCCAGAATCAACCTAGCAAACCTTCTCTGGACTGCCTCCAATGTCAGTATATCTTTCCTTAGATAAGGGGACCAAAATTGTTCACAGTATTCTAGGTGTGGCCTAATTAGTGCTTTGTACTAGCAAGACTTCCCTATTATTATACTCCATTCCCTTTGAAATAAAGGCCAACAATCCATTTGCCTTCCCTATTACCTGTTGAATTTGTATGTTAGCTTTTTGAGATTCATGCACAAGGACTCCCAAATCCCTCTGTGCTGCAGCCTTCTGTAGTCTTTCTCCATTTAACTAATATTCGGCCCCACTATTCTAAAAGAGAGTTAACTCATTTAAAACAAACAGATTAGTGCCGACATTAAAGTAGTGCTCAGATGAATGTTATATAGAACCATTGTGCACCTCTCTGCTAATATCATCAACAGTAGTTTTTCAGTTTATATTAGATTATATATTCCACTTTTAGAAATGCGGCTGTTAACCTGGTCATCTAAAAAATTGCAGCAAGGAGCAAAAATGCTGCTTACTTCCATTTTTTTCTTCTGTATATGTTTATTAAGGCTGTGTTAGTTGTACTGTCAGAAACCTAGTCAATTTGCTTGCAATAACGTTCATTTTGTAGCCCTCTAGTGACTTAGCAACTATTTCACCAGTCACCTAATATCCAATACCATTAATACAGGTTTGGTGAATGGGAAACTGTAGGAAATGAAGCAAATCTGCACAGTCCAATGCAACCTATAATCTAGGAGCACATTAGATACTTTTAAATAGTTTACTGTTCATCTGTTAAAATGAAACATGTAGCTGAGGAGCAACACTGGAGCCTCTTAAAGGGTTTCTGTTAATCTGTTTAAAGTGCCCTCAAATACAGTACTGAAAATAATTTAACATGTGATTGATAGTCTCTGGTGAGGTTTTTTTTTTGTGTAGCTTTTTCCCACTGTCACTGCTGACAAATCACTGATGCAGCAAATGTACTAAAGTGTATACTGAACAGATGCTCTGCCGGGTAGCTTAGTTGCTCATTGGTTTAAATAACTCCAACTCAGCAGGTGAGCTTAACACACTGTGGCTGTTTCATAATGACCAGTGGAAAGTAATAATGTTTTTCTTCATGGCAGGTAATTAAGACGATCTTAATTGTTCTTAATAACAATCTAAAACAGGTTCCTCAACAAAGTTTCCTTAACTGTTGCAGTCACTTGTTTTAAAGGTGGGAAAGCTAGAAGTGGCAATATAGCCAAGAGATTCGGATTCACTCCTGGACGTGGATTTTCACCAGGATGGAGAGCATCTCCATCATGGTGAAAATGGTGGATGAGCCCTTAAATCTCAAGTCCCATCCCCAAACATGGCACCTTCCATTTTCGCAGGGGCAGGAACGGGGACGGTTTGAATTTCATGCTTGTGTGGCTCATGGAGGCAGCTGGCCATTTAACTCATTGGGCAAAATTTTCTACTTGATGTGCAGGCCCCTGCAGGTCAGTGTGTAAAATGACGCATGGTGACGTTGGGCATCCCTATATCACCGCGCACCATCGCAATATTTTGCTGGGCGGGTGTGCGATGAAGTTTGGCCCGCGCCCGCCATTAATTAACAGGCTAGTTAAGACCCTTAAATCGTCAATCGGTGGCAATTTTCAGGTGCCGGTGTGATCTTCGGGTCGGCGCATGGGTGCAGTGGGCAGGCGGGTAAGTGACTTTTTATGAAACTCATCCATGGGCGGGATAAGAGAGCTCAGTAGGGTTATCATTCTGGTCTGTGAAGTATTTATTGCAGAAAGTGTTTTAAACTTGCCTGTGTGATCTGTAGCAGTTCAGAATGAATTCCACCAGCTTTCTGTGTATTTTGAACCTTCAGGTCAGCATTCTGCAGTCAGTAATCTTTATCATGCCTGCAGCTTTCCAGGGGCCTCCCTTTAGCCTGGGCATGGGTTCTGACATGTCCACTGGAGGCAGCTCCTCTGAGGAGGAAGGGAGGGCTTGAATTAGGAGGAGGCCAGGAGTGCACATTCAGCCTCCAGGGGAGCCACCTTTGGGAGTATAGGCGGAGGCACAAGGGCCACTGGGTCAAGAGGTAGTCCAACGTGGAAGGGGTCACACAAAATGCCACTATCCTGCTGCCAGGGTATACAAGCAGCGAAGCAACTACCTCAATATGTCTGAGATGCAGTGCCAAAGGAGGCTCTGACTGTCAAGGGAGACAGTCAACTACATCTGTCAGATGATTGACCCTGAGATCTCTCCTAACTATGACACACCATGCCAGGGGCTCTGAAGGTCACAGCTGCCCTCCACTTCTATGCCTCTGGCTTCTTCCAGGGCTCGGTGGGTGATCTTTGCAGCGTCTCCCAATCAGATGTCCACACTTGTGTCAAGCAGGTGACAGACGCTCTGTTCAGAAGGGTATTGACCTTCACTCATTTCCACTGCAACCAGGCAAGTCAGGCAGAGCGAGCCAGAGGCTTCGTGGCCATTGCTGACTTCCCCTGCATCCAGGGTGCAATAGACTGTACACATGTGGCCATCAAGGCGCCAGCTGGTGAGCTCGATGCCTTCGGCAACAGGAAGGGCTTCCACTCCATGAACGTGCAGATAGTGTGTGATCACAGGATGCAGATTCTGCAAGTCTGTGCAAGGTACCCAGGCAGCTCCCACGATGCCTGCATCCTCAGACACTCCCAGGTGCCAGTGCTCCCGCCCAGCTTGATGGATGGCTGATGGGTGACAAGGGCTATCCCCTCAGAAGGTGGTTCATGATGCCTCTCCGCCGTCGAAGAACTGAAGCTGAGCAGCGGTACAATAGGAGCCATGCCTCCAGAAGGGCCGTACTGGAGAGAACCATCGGTCTTCTCAAGATGCGCTTCCAATGCCTGGACGCTTCCGGGGGGGCGCACTCCAGTACCCCCCCCAGATTGTGTGTCGGTGATAGTGGTAGCATGCTGCACTCTCCACAATCTTGCGCTGGAAAGGGGCGACGCAGTGGATGATGAAGACATTGACACAGTAGATGCAGCTGCACATGATAAGTCCAACACTGATTCTGAGGATGAGGAAGCACAGGGGAATGCTGAGGGGTTAAACGCTGACCCGGGACAACAGCCAGGAGGCATGGACACCCAGGAGACTATAATCGAATGAACCTTCAGCTAGCTGCACACAAATGGATCAGCAGGACCTGCATTGCCTGGCACTTCCATACTCGGCACTTAAGTACTAAATCTGCCAGGTCATCAGGTGCAACTAAGGGCTTTGGATATAAACTTCAATGTCCACTCAAACACTCATGACATGTATGTAAAACATACAAATGCAGAACAAAGGAGCCACCCTGCTAACACATCTGGTTTAAATTTTCACCATCAGAAGTTCTCACAAATTCAAAGCAAAATGTTAATCAAGCAGAAGAAAGTAATAAGGAACTAATCTAGGGCCAACACAAAAGTATCAGTAAGAAACCTGTGGTCTGCCTAAGGTGCCTTATGCTTATGTTTACGGGTGCTACATCTTGATGCTACCCCATCGCTCCGAGTGGCATCTGAGCCAGCCTGCTGACTCTGCTGTTCTGCTGGCCTCGATGACCTTGGAGGTTGTTCTCTGACCCGTGGTGCCTGTGCTAGGCCTGCCTGGGATGAAGTGGTCCACTCTACAGCTGACATCGCCCCAGTCATCGCAGCCTCACCCAATGAAGCAGTCACTTGGAGAGGGGCGGAGCAGCTGGTGCCCTCATTCGGAGCACCATGAGAGGAGCCCGCAGAGAAGACAGGCAGCTGCTGCGCTGATGTGACGTCACCTCGGACCTCCCTGCTCACCGTTGATGGATGGCAATGAGCTGGGAAGCTTGAAGCCCACACCATATTGGCAATGACCAGCTGTGGCCATTGGCGCTGTAAGGGCTTGCAGGTCTGAGCATAACCCCAGGAGAACCTTCTTGTTCTCCTGGAAGCCCCTCTCCATGAGAGTCACCACTCTCTCCATGGAGGAAGCATGATGCTCTGACATGAGGCTCACTGCATCAGTGATGCTCCGCGTGCACTCCTCCACCACGGAGACCAAGTGAAGCATAGTTTCATGTAACACTCCCAGATGCTCCCACACACCCGGCTGCATTTCCTGCAGCTGCTGCACCTCTGACAGCTCCAGAAGCACATCATCATGCACCAACTCAGCATGTGCCTGGTTGTCTGCAGTCCACCAATTGCTGGCGTCATTGGCGCTCCCAGTCTCTGTCGGTTCCTCTAGAAATGGTAAAGTGCCCTTTTCACTGTGCCCTGGGACACTAGACGATGTTGCTATGCCCACCAATGTGCTTGTATTTGCGCTGGTGCCTGCCTTGCAGAAATGGTGTGATGCAGGTGACAGTTGAGGGCCCTCAGGTGTGAGACGGGGCATCTGCAATTGCTCCTGGTGGACAGGCTCTGATGATGTTGAAATTAACAACAAGAACAGTGGATCAGTTAGCATGCATATAGTAACACACTTCATCCCTTTCCCCCTAGCTCATTATGCGCTCAGCCTTCCAGAACCTATGGAGGCGAATATTGGTGGGGCTGCAAATAGTGAGGATGGTACTTACATTACAGGCAGATACAGACAGGCTGGTCAGATGGCCTAAGGAATGCCAAATGGAATGTTATGTGGATAAGTGTGAGGTGATGCACTTAGGCAGGACAAACAAGGCACGGAAATACATGATGAATGGTAGGACAGTAGAAAGTCAGGAGGATCATGCTGTGCATGTCAACAGGTCCTTTAAGGTAGCGCGACAGGTACATAAGGTGTTTAAGAAGTTGTATAAAATGCCTTTATTAGATGAGGAATAGAATATAGGAACAGGGAGGTAATATTCCAAGTGCAGAAAATGCTGCCTAGGCCACAGCTATAGTCTTGCGTGCAGTTGTGAAATGTGCTTCATGGGAGGGATGTGATTGGAGTGGAGAGCGTGCAGAGGTCGTTGGCCAGATGCATGCTGGGCTGGAGAGTTTGACTTATGAGGAGACATGGCATAGACTGGGCTTATTTCCCCTGGAGCAAAGGAGATTGAGGGGTGACATTATTGAGGTTTATAACATTATGAGGGGCATAGATAGGTCGACAGAAAGGAACATTTCCCCTTGGCGGAGGGATGAGTAACCAGGTAGCATTGATTTAAGGTAAGGGGCGTAAGGTTGACAGGGGGTGTGATGAGCAACTTTTGCACACAGAGTGTGTTGGGAATGTGGAACGCACTGCCTGAAAGGGTGCTGGATGCAGAAACCCTCCTAACATGTAATAAGTATTTGGATGTGCAGTAACGATGACATGGCATGCAAGGCCATGGGGATAGTGGTTGGAAATGAGATAAGGCGATTTTGGAAGGTGTTTGACGTGCACATCTTCAAAGGGCCAAAGGACCTTTTTCTATGATCTGCACCTCTGACTCTATAGGCAGAATTTTTCCATCAGCGAGCAGGAGCTTGACGTCACCCGCCCCATTTAAATCTTCAGGAAGCGCAATCAACTGTCCGCTTGCCGACCTGTCAATGGCCAATTGAGGCCATTGACGGGGTAGTTAAATCAATTAAAGGCCCTACCCGTCCAACCTTAAGGCTGGTGGGCAGGCCAGGAGCCCTAGCAGGAACTAGAAAAAACATGGAACCTCATCCACCAGCGGGATGAGGTTTCATGTTGGTTTTAAAAACTTTAATAAAGTTTATGTGATATTTATTAACATTTCCCATTACATGAGGGGGACATGTTAATAATTTTTTTATTTTTCTATTTTTAACTTACACTTTCAGCAATCTCCCTGAGGCAGCACTTAGCCTCAGGGGGATGTGCATTCTTTCATGCGCATGCGTAAAAGAGCGCACTCTGGCAGTTGGGGAATCCACCCCCGCCCGCACAGGAAGCGTAAAGTTCTTCCTATGGGCAGCCCGCTGGGCCGGCCTTAATTGGTCCACCCACTTAATATGGTGGCAGGGCTCGTTTCAGCGATGGCGATCAACTGCCTGCCTGCCGTCGAGCCAATGGGGCCCGCCCACCCGTAAAGGGCAAAATTCTCCCCTATCAGTCTGTGACCAAGCAATGTTGCAACAATAACAACTATGGATGTTGGGAGGACATAGCGGATCTCACTGTTGGCCTTAAATACTTGGCCATTCCACCCCAGCCTCACTGACACCAGTTGACCTGGGGACATGGTGCCTCTCAAGCTCCAGGGCCTCCTGTTTGAAACGGCTTAACATCAGCAGCTGGGCCTGCCCACCTCCAGTCCTCGAATGCTCAGACGCATTGTGAGCGTTCCTCTCCTGAAAAACAGAGAAGATCACTCATTGCAGCAATTCGCACATGGACTCTGCACGCACACGTCGCGCCTCAACCACAGTGAACCATATCAGGCCTCCAGTGCCTCCTCTCCACACTACTGCTGATCAGCCACACAAAGATAATACGCTTGCTCCCAACACCGCCCCCCCCGCCCACCCCAACAGCCACTTTGGACACATTCTGCATCCATCACTTTAGGAGACACACAGTCTTTGTTCCCATGGCAAGGAAGTGCAACTACTTGCAGCGACGAGGGTAACAGATAGCTCTTGGCCACGAGACCTTGAGGCTCCCCTTCCACAATCTCATCAGCATGAATAGGACATGTGCTGGAGTTCTGAGTATGTGTCTAGCTGCATCTCCTGCAGGTTGCCCCCAGACTAGTCATGTGCGACTAAGATCAACACATGGCGCGGGGGAGAACTCATCTCCTCATGAACCACTAAGGCTGATCTAAGCATGGGCACTATCTGCTTGCCCACTCAGCGTATGGAAAATGCCCACCATGATTCAATGCAGTCATGACAGTAAGACTTGGGGGGGAGCGCCCTCAAAGGCTAAGGCTACCTGCTGGTAAATGCCCAATGCCAGAATGGTACTTACCCTGCCAAAGCGCAACAAATCATTGAAACACTTACAGCACTGGATCCAGGTGCGCCACACCACATCACGGGAGCTCACCACCTCCGCCACCTCCTCCCAGGCACGCTTTGTTATGTGGGGGGGCCTCCTCCTTCCATCCTGGGGGACCAACACCTCCCGTCATGCTGCCACCTCCCCGAGGAGGGCAGCAAGGCAGTCATCAGAAAAGCGAGGGGAGGGAACCCTGCTAGCCTACCCTGCAGCTTGCCCTGCTCCTGTGGCAGACCCTTCAGCCTGTCCTGCTCCTCTGCCCTTCCCTCCAGCGTGCCTTGCTCAGCCGACCCCCTGCGGTGTGACCTGGAACTGGCCATTGTGAGCAGCCTACAGGAGGCTGCCAGGCCTTCCTTTAGACAGACTGCCGGGCCGCCATTGGGCCCGGCGGTCTGTGCACGCCCACTGCAGCCCGCACACTCCCGCTATCCATGGGAGTCAGAAATGCGTTGGGCGGGCCTTAATTGGTCCGCCTGCGCAAAATTGCGGCACAGACCTGGTCGTGGGCATCGATCAGGTCTGCGCCCACCTGCGGCCACTCCTGCTCCGCATGCTCGACAGGCAGAAAATTCTGCCCATCAGCTGCCTCCACTCGAGCAGGATTTTGGTAGCCCAAGGGTGTGAAAACTGATGTGTGCAGATTAGGCCTGGTAAGAGCAGGTCTGAACTTTGTGCACTTCTTTGGATAGCCAGGGCACATACCCCTTTGGAGAGATAAGGTACCCATTTGGAGCTGGTCCTGGGTCATCTTTGGGGGAGTTCAGGTGCCCTTTAGGAGAGGAAAACTGACCTTTGGGTGAGATCAACTGCTGTTTTGAGGAGATCAGGTGTTCTTTGGAGTAGGTAAGGATAAAATTAGACAAGTGTGTGTTTTAAAAGTGCATATACTCATTAACTTTCAAGATTATTAGAGCTGTCTATAGACCTGTCAAAATCAGCCATCAAAACTGTCAAAGACAACTGTCAAGAGGGCCTGTCAAAAGCACCTGTCAAAGGGATCTGTCAACGTAATTAAATGCCCTGTCATTTAATTTTTTTGAAAAATATGCCTGGAACGTTAAAAATCATCATTGCTTGCTATTTCACTCTGTTCGTTGACATAAGCTTGAGGGCTTCTAATGTTGATTACTGCTGCATGACTGATTTTACAGCCATCTATTATCACAGAAGGATGCCAGCCATTTCACAGTTTGACGGACAGCTACAAGCAATTATAGCTACAAGTGGTTATAGACTCAGAAGACCATGCAGTAAAATTAGTATGGGTGGAAATTAGGAATAGGAGTCTGGTGAATAGCAACACTGGTGGGAGTAGTTAATAGCAATACCACCCCCTACCCCCGCCCCACCCCCCACCCCACCCCACCACCCCCCCACCCCCCCATTATGTTGGGCAGAGCATTAAACAAAAAAATTATTGGAGCTTGTAACAAAGGAAATGTAATAATTGTGAGTGTCTTTAATCTTCATGTGGACTGAGGCAATCAAATTGGTAAGAGTGGTCTTGAAAATTAGTTTGTAGAATGTTTTTGTGACATTTTCTTGGAGAAATACGTTGTGGGACTAACTAGGGATAAAGCTATCCTAGGTGTAATAATGTGTAATGAAGCAGGGTTAATTAGAAATGCTGTAGTAAAAGATCCACTGGAAAACAGTAATCATAATACCATTGAGTTCCATGATAAGTTTGAAAATGACATAAACCAATCACAAACAATAATCTTAAACTTAAACGTAACCATTACATAGGTATGAAGGGAGAACTGGCTAAGTTTTATTGGGTAAATAGACTAAAAGGTATGGAGGTAAATGAACAGTGGGGAACATTTAAAGAAACAATTCAAAATGCTCAACAAAAATACATTCCATTGAAAAGCAAAAACTTAGCAGGAAAGATCCATCCGTGGTACGCTCAGGAAACTAAGGACAGTACGAGATTGAAAGAAGAGGCTTACAATATTGCATAAAATAGTAGCAAGTCTGAGGGTTAGGAATGTTTTAGAAACCAGCAAAGGGCCACAAAAAAAAGTTGATAAAAAGGGAAAAAGAGAATATGGAGGAGACTAGCCAGAAACATAAAAAGAAATTGTAAGATTTTATAAGTATATAAATAGAAAGAGAGTAGCTAAAGTAAATGTTGGTCCCTAAGAAGCTGAGACAGGAAAAAATACCATGGGAATGAAGAAACGGCAGAGGCATTGAACAAATATTTTGTGTCCATCTTCACTGTGAAAGACACACGTTTCATACCAGAAATAAACAGTAACCCAGGGGCTAAAAAGAGAAAGGAATTAAGGAAATTAATATAAGCAGAGTATTGAAGAAACTTAAGGGACTAAAATCTGACAAATCCCGTGGGACTAAAATCTGACAAATGGCCTGCAGGGATAGTGAATGTGCTGGCTATGATTTTCCAAAATTCCTTAGATTCAGGAATCGTCCCATTCAGTTGGAACATAAACAAATGTTACATGGCTTTTCAAGAAAGGAGAGAGAGAGAAAACCATTAACTACAGCAAGTTAGCCTAACATCAGTTGTTGGAAAATGCTGGAATCTATTATTAAGGAAGTCTTAACAATCCATTTAGAAAAGCATAGTAGGATTAAACAAGTCAACATGGTTTTATTAAAGGGAAATCCGATTTGACAAATCTATTAGAGTTTTGTGAGGATGTAACTAGTATATAACTATCCCCTAGGTTGTAGGCCATCAGGTCCTGGATATGTAACTCACTGGGTAGATGAAGAGGAACCAGTAAACATAGTATACCTAGATTTCCAAAAGGCATTTGATAAGGTGCCACGAAAAGGTTAATAGGTAAGATAACAGCTCATATATTTGGGGTAATATTTTAGCATGGAGAGAGGATTAGTTAATGGATAGAAAGCAGACAGTGGGCATAAACAGGGCTTTTTCAATTTGGCAAAAGTGAATAGTGGAGTGCTGCAAAGATCAATGCTATTTGCATCATATATGTATATTGATGACTTAGATGAAGAAACAGAGGCCAGAATTTTTCCTTCATTGGGTGGGCTCAGCAGAAGCGGGTGGGGGTGGTCGGGAAGCCGACCGCTGCCCGCAACTGGCTCCACTCTACAATTTCATGTGAGTGGGCCAATTAAGGCCCGCCCTGCATGGATCGCAAGCGGCAGTGCTGAACAATACCTGTGCAGGTGGGGGGAGGAGGGAGACCGGACCCGGCATGCAGTTCATGCATGTGCATGAAAGAGTGCTTCAATCTCCCTGAGGCATGGATCTGCCTCAGAGAGATTGAAGCCATTTTTAAAAGAATGAATAAAGACAATAAACATTTAATAAAACATGTCCCCTCATGTGACTGTATCACATGAGATGGGACAAGATTTTAATTTCAAAATAATGTTTTTATTTACTGTGTATTAGCTTTAGGAAACCTCATCCAGCTTGTTAGGTTAGAAGGCGGACAGTGTTAAGTTCAAGTTAATTAGCTTGTTAATGGCCTTAATAGGCCTTTCAGTTATTGGCAGGCATTCAGCCGACTCCGGCACATATCTGTCGAATGAAATCTTGCACAAGTGCGCGATGACATCAGGATGCATGCTCAACGTCATTGTGCGTCATATTATGCTCAGGCATGTCAGGCGTGCACCAGCACACTGAACGTAAAATTCTGGCCAGAGAGTAATGTATCAAAATTTGCTGATGACACCAAGCTAAGTAAGAAGCTGAGCTATGAGAAGGGCAAAGTGGTATAGACAGATTAAGGAATTGGGCAACATGATGGCAGATGGACTATAATGCAGGGAAATGTGAGGTTATTCACTTTGCTGGTTGTTATGGCACAGTGGATGGTAAATGCTGAGCTGTTCAAATCCCAGAGGGATACTTGGAACAACTGCCACAGCTATTTTACAATTTGTATTTATTTCGAGATGCGTGCCTTGAATACAGTAGTAATAAGATCGCCAAGTTTTATAGGTTTCTTACAAAACTAAATTAAGCCTTTATTAATAAAAAAATGATTTTAAGCACATACATAGGTTTACAAATTACTTCTATGATAATTCCTAGCTCCTCTAGTTAATCTAATTCCTAGTTACCTCTCCATTAAGGCAACGGTAAAACACATACATTTTAAATGACCCAGTAAAAGTAACACTAGACCTGAACATTAGAATTCAACGTCAGCTTTCTATAATTCAGTTCGGGTAGATAGCAACTTGAGGCTTAGAGGCTGGAGGCTCTTGACACTTGTTAGATTTTAGAATATTTTCTTTCCTTACATATAAACTTAACTCTTCTATACATGTTTCTCCCTTTTTAATGTAAATTCCATTCTTTCAATATGTCTTTGGATTTACCTTTCTAATAATAAAAATCTTCCATAGCACCAATTTTATCAGTAAGCTTTGGGAAAAATAAACACACTAAATGGCTTAGCATCTGTTGGCTAGGTATGACGTCTTACCACCTCTTTAAAATTCAGTACTTGGGTTTATCTAAAAATGCAAATTTTCCTTTTACACCTCACGTTCTACAACTTCAGCCATGTTTACTTTTTTAGCATTTCAAACCTAACAACTTCTGACACATCAAAGCCTTCAGACCAGCTGTCTTTAATTCAATCAAGTCCCCCCTCGCCACACACACACACACACACAATTCCCACTTTACAATAAATGCCAATAACATTATGAAAATTATTATATTTCCCCTGACAGTGGTAAGAGTAGAAAAGCAGAATATTGTTTAAAAGTTGTGAAATATGTAAGTGTTGATGTTCAAGGAGACTTGGGTGTGCTCGTAGGAATGTAAAAAGTTAGCATGCAGGTGCCGCAAGCAATTAGGAAAACAAACGGCACATTGGCCTTTATTGCCAACGGATTTTGGTACAAGAATAAAGAAGTCTTACTACAATTGTACAGGGTTTTGATGAGATAACATCTGGAATGTAGTGGAAATGTGGTGTGATGGATTTTATACTGTTTAAGAGGGGGTGGAGCAGGTGGATCAAGACAGAAGATCAAAGATAGGTGACAGCTAAGGAGAGATTGACAAAGATGTCATGGACACAAGACAAAGGGAGTGTTAATGGTAGAGGTAAAGAGTAAAAATGTGCTGCAAGTGGCATAAAGGTAAGATAGCAGAAGGTGCTAAAATCAGAACAAAGGTCGGTGCTCTGTGAAAGCACAATACAGAAACAAGTGATGGATAGCTCTGTGGGGGGAGGGGGCTTGAGGGAAAAGGATAAAAAAATGAACAAATAAATAACAGATAAAATTTAAAAATAACTAAACAAATAAATTAAAATTGGATTTAAAAAGGGGTCAAGATGGAGGAGATAGTTCATGGTCTGAAATTGTTGAACTCAATGGGTGGAATTTTCCCAGATTTGCACTAAGTGTGGTAGTGGGCTGGAAAAATGACATTTTACCCACTGGCTGCAATGGTGGGTTTTCATGCCATATCGTCCCGAGCCCGCCTCATTATTTATGCACTCTCGGGAAACACACTGTTTCCTTGGCGACCAGGCTCTCATTTGACTGCCCACTATCATCCAGCCGCTGCATCACGTCGGGCACCATGTTTAAAGTCCAGCCACAAGCACACACCTCAGTGCTTCCAGCTCACTACTGCTGCATGGAAGACATGGCCCTGAAACTGAAGAAGACTGCAGCCCCCAGGTTTAGTGACACGTCTCTTGAGTGACTTTTTAATGCTGTCAAGGCCCACCGGGATGCCCTGTACCCTTGTTCTGGCCGTAGGTTGGGCAGCAACATGACCAGTCCAGCTTAGGAGGCAGTGGCAGTGGTGGTCAGGGCCAATGCCATTTAGAAGAGGACAGCCACCCAGTGCCACAACAGGATGAATGATCCTCTCTGTTCCGCCAGGGTAAGTCACTCTATTCATCGCTCTCAACCCACACACTCACAAACCCATCACACAGCCACAGGGCCCTCACTCACTGCCGGTTCAAGGGACATCACCATTCACTCTTTCATACACACTGTCATTGTTCTCATCCTGTCCATGGGACCATTCACACCTACAAAGACCAGGCAAACTTATCGCCTGGCTTGGCAGGCATTCTGCTTACACTTTCTCCATCTCTATCCATGCAGGGCAAGTTGGCACACAACAAGAGAGGGTGGTTGCTGGCTAGTGGCTGAATTCCTGAAATCAAGATCTTCATGAACTTTGAAAACAGTTATCCAGCTGGCCGGCGAGGATCTGGACCGTTCCTGTGCTGACGGTGAGGTTGGCAGTGCTCAAACAAGTGAGGATCCAGCAGTGCAACATCCATCAGAGAATCATGCCTTGAGTGATGTGTCCTCTTTCACAGGCCACTGCCATGCAATAATTATCTCTCCTTGCTTTCGCAGGCACATCTGGGAAACAGCCAAGAGAGTCCATGAACCAGGGCCTCCAATCAACCTCTGAAGAAACCTCTGGAGAGGAATCTGGAGGCACCCTCCCTGAAATCCCATCACAGCGCTCACCCACACCCTCCACCAG
Source organism: Carcharodon carcharias (assembly GCF_017639515.1). Lineage (NCBI taxonomy): Eukaryota > Metazoa > Chordata > Chondrichthyes > Lamniformes > Lamnidae > Carcharodon > Carcharodon carcharias. The sequence continues at coordinate 55,588,673 of NC_054470.1, read as the reverse complement.
TGCAGAGACACACACCTCAGATTGACCTAGCTTTAGAGTAGCCTCGGGATCACAATCTGATGAGCACATCGCACTTTCTGATCCACAGCAGGCGGAGGCATGGACTTCCCAGGTCCCTGGCAATTGAAGGGCTGCTGGAGGCGAGAACATTGCTGAGTCCAAGTCAGATGATGAGCCTCTGGACTCAATCATGTCACAGTTGCTAGAGATGCAAAGGCAAGCTCCGGAACATCAGGAAGGGATGTCCGCTGCTCTCCTCAGATCGCAAGGCACGATGGAGGAGTATGTTCATCTTCAGTCTGAGGTGATAGTGCCAGCATTGCAACGCACCGAGGTCAATGCTGGTGAGATGGCGGCCGCCATGGAGACCTTGGTCCAGAAATTTGATCCTGCACTGCTGCGCAGGCTCAACTCCACCACTGATGCCATCATTGGCCTCCAACAGTGGGTACTTGGGAGGAGTGCTGGGCAGCTTGATCTCACTCCAGCTACCCTTGCTCCCCAAGGAGTCAGCCCGGGCACCCATAGGGAGGAGGATCCGCAGGTGCATACTCCGGGCCCATCCATCCAGATGGCTCCAAGAGTGTCTGGCCCATCTGATCCCCTCTTCCATGTGACCTAAGCAGCTCCAACTCCACAGGTCAGGGAGGGTGTCACTGCCATACAGCAGGACCCCAAAAGCAGGCTGGGGCCCTCCAAGTCTCGGCCCTCCAGAGACGCCCACCAAAGTCATCTCAGGCAGGGTGCTGCCTTAACCTCTGCTGTTGATGTCTGGGGAGCACCCAAGACTTAGCAGCAGGGTTAGGACAGTAAAGGAGAATTACTTGCACAGCTTGGGAATGAGTGTGAATCACTTGTACCTACTGTTCACGATTGTCAAACTCCCAAGAATGTCTCCCTGCCTATGGTACCTTGTTCTGATGAGCAGTGTTCTTGTCACTCAGATTTGAAACCTCTCTGTACAAGAAAAAGGCAGGTATCTCAGTGCAAAGCCTTGTCCCTGTGCTCTGTGCAGACTTCAGACCATAGTGATGGTCCAATCTCACACTCCCTGGAGACATTACTGATGCCTGCACCTTGGCGGCGCTTGTCATTGCTGCCAGAATGTAGTGGGTAGGTGCCACAGAGTTCTCTCATTCTCTCTGTGTGCTTTCAGCACCTTTAAGGTGGGGCTGGCCCCCATTTCTTCAGCATCTGTGACCAGTGATGCTATGCTCCAGCATCTGAAGGACTCAGGTGCTGAAGGTGGACAAAGCATCAGATGCTTCTAAAGTTTTATGGCTGTGTCTCTATGAAATGACCCTGATCACAGAGCACAAGTGAGCTGCCCTTGGCCAGACAGAGGTCAGACATTGTCAGAGGCTGTGTGAAGATTTGTGGATTGTCCTCACTGCATGTTGTCATCTTCATCCTGTAATTGAGTGACTGTTAGGGCCTCCATTGCACCTCCATGACAGGAGCATTCTCACAGAAGGTATTCACACTGCCATAAGCTAGACTGGGGTCAAATGTTCACAAGTGTGATGTAAGGAACTATGGTTTCTCCTCACTGCATGTTGTCATCATCCTCCACAAATCTAGCAGCTATGAAGGCCTCCTGAGCACACCTGCTTCATCTAGCCAGTGCGAAGGCCTATTGTCATCATTGCCGCCTCCGAGGTCTTGCTCAGCCTCACCCCCATAAGCGTCCTCCTCATCAGGGGAGACCTGCATCTCCTCCTCAGCCAACTCATCTAGCCGTACGAGCGCCAGATTGTAAAGGGCGCAGCAGACGACGATGATGCGTGACATCCTCTGTGGACTAAATTGCAGGGCTCCACCAGACGGGTCCATGCGCTGGAACCTCATGTTTAGCTTTCCAATGGTCTGCTCCACCAAGTTGCAAGCTGCTGCATGAGCTTCATTATAGCATTGCTCTGCTGCAGTCTGAGGCCATCGCACGGGTGTCATCAGCCACGGCCTCTGCGGGTAGCCCTTGTCCATGAAGAGCCATCCCTGAAGCCTCTGTGGACCTTGGAAGGCCCCAGGGATCTGTGACCGACTGAAGATGTAGGCATCGTGCACACTTCCTGGTAATCGTGTGCACACCTGCAGGATGCTTTTCTGGTGGTCGCACACCAGCTGCACATTTAGCAAATGGAAGTCCTTGCGGCTGATGTAGTCCACCTTGTGTTGCAATGAAGATCTGAGCACAACATGAGTGCAGTCAATCGCATCCTGAACCAGTGGGAAACCCGAGATCAGGGCAAATCCAATCGCTCTTATATCCTGGCTGTCCTGGTCCCAGGCAAAATGTACAAAGTTCAATGCTCTCGCATGGATGGCATCCATTGCCTCATTGATGCATTTTTGGGTGGAGGATTAAGAGATCCCACAGAGGTTACCTGTGGAGCCCCGAAAGGAGCCACTGGCAAAGAAATTGAGCACACCGGTCACTTTCACAGCCAATGGCAGCAGATGCCCTCCATGTCCCCATGGTGCCAAATTCTGCAGTAGCTGGCAGATGTGAGCAACAATTCCCCAGACATTGACAGCCTTTGGTAGCACAGGTTCTTGGTCATCTGCAGGAATGAAAGGCGGCGTCTATGGACCCTGGGTGTCGCTAGGCACCGGCCTGCAACAGCTCGCTGTGGCTCTTGGGCAGCGTGTGTGGGAGCCCCAGCTGCCCCTTCTTCCTGAGGTTGCTGCTCCTGCTTCTGCGCAACCAAAAGCCTCAGTCACTCTCTCCTCTGTCTACATTGCGCTCTGTAGACCATCAAACATACTGCTGGTTCACCAGGCTCCATGATCCTGATGTACTCCTCCTGCAGAATGACAGAGAGAGAGACACATGGTTAGCATGGGTGTGGGAAGAACCTGTTCTGGTTAAGTGTGAAGGCCCCTTAGTGCTTCCCACAGAGTGCTGGCCACCACTTGGATGGCCAGAGACTAGTGTGTTGCAAGGCTGCCCTGTTAGCTTGAACAATGGAAGAGACTATTCGAAACCAGGATGCTGACATTGCAAGGGGCTGTGAGCACCTCCAGCAGTGACTGCGCTATGGCCAGCTTCAGCAAGGAGATTGTACAATGTGTGCAGTCCAACTTCTCTGCAGTCCCCTAAAGTGTCCATGAACTTGCAGTCTGTTCAGGGGGGAGGGGGGAGGAGCAGTGGTGGGAAAGCCCTGGAGAACTTGGCATCAGTTGCTTGAATGGGCAGATAAGCTAGGAGCCTGACTCCAATCATATCTATGTTGTACCTAAACTGTCTCAGCTGCAGAAGAATGATCACTTTCTACAAGTTTCCTGAATGCATGGCCACTTCTCTGGCCCAGCCTACCCCCCACCCCGAATGCTTGTGTGCTATATTTAATGGCAAGGCTGCCCTTCCCCCCTCCTCCCTCCCCAGATCACCAGTTATCTCAGAGGCAGGGCTGCTCTTAACCACCATCCCATACCCCCCATCACAAGTCGCCTCAACGGCAACTTGGCCCCCACGCCCCATCACCCTCAAAAGTCACATCCAAGGCAGGGCAGCACTTAACCCCAACCCCCAGCACCCTGAAGCCTGCAAAGCAACAGGCGATCCTGGCGAGCTCTGCTGAACGTTACTGTGCACTCAACTCCAGTTCACCCAAAGTGCAGGCCGTCAAGTGCACGTCGCCTCTGTGCTGTTGTGAAACACATTGGTGTGCTTTCTTACTAACGTGGACGGACGATCCAGAGAGGGTGCAAGGGCCTGGCGGGAAGGCCTGATAATGATATGCTGCTGTATTACAATGAGCTTCCCGATGACCGCTGGCAGGAAATGCGACCCGCTGTCGGCAGGCCCAGCAGACAAACGTGATCTATCTTCCCACCCTCGTGAAACTGATCACGCTGTATTGTCTGTACATGCCACTGAACACGCCCGCCACCAGTGGGCATAGAAAATTCTGCCCATGGGTGCAGTTTTGGCCTCCACATTTAAAAATAAAGATGGGCCATAACTTCTGTGCACCAGGACAGTGTGTTTGGGGGAGTGGGGGGGTTCCCCAGGGATGCATTGGGAAAGCCCCATGGAAGTAAGCAATTAAGGATTGTATGGCAATTGCTTGGGAAGCTCGAACTTCCGTTGGGCAATTGCCCTGCAATATGAACCATCCAAAACTCCAATTTAAATGGCAATCTTCGGATGGCTCCAACCATCTTCTAGAAATAGCTACCCAGGAAAGGTTAGAAGAATTAAAACAACTCCTATGGGTGACTTTAACACTGACACCCCAACAAAACCCCGACTCCCAATGACACCCAACGGGTCTCCCCTCACATCCTACTTACCCCCCTGACTACCCTCCCCTCACCCATCACCTGGGCCTGACTCAACCTGACCCAACTCACCCCCCTCATCACCCCTTCCACCCCCCACCTCCTCAGGCCCACCACCACACCCACCGGCCCGGGGCCAACCTCCTTCCAGGCCCGACCTCACACTGCTTCCTCTGCACCCCCATTCCAAATCTTACCCACTTACCTTACACATTTTTCAAAGTCCTTTAGACTTGCCTGGTTTATGGCAGCTAGTGAGCTGCCCCCAACAGTAGGCTCCGGGAGCGCACTGCACAACACAGATCTCGCCTGGCCTGAGGCGGTAGTTCAGGTGAAATAGGAGCGGCTGGATTTCAAGATAAGTAACTATTAGTGGAATGGCAATCCAACTCAATTGGCACCACACCAGAAGCCATAGGCCGATATACTTGCATTGGAGGTGGTACTGTGAAGGTTCACTAAATTGGTCCCTGGGATGAGAGAGTTGTCTTATAATGAGAGACGAAGCAAATTGGACTTACATTCTCTGGAGTTAGAAGATTGAGAGACAATTTCATTGAAACCAATGAAATTCTGAAGGGGCTATTTAGGGTGCATGCTGAGAGATTGTTTCCATTGGTATGGCAGCCTAAAACACAGGGCACAGTCTCAGGATAAGGGATTAATCATATAGGACTGAGATGAAGAGAAATCATTTCACTCAAAGGATTGTGATTTTTTGGGATTGTCTAACCCAGGCATTTGCGGATGCTCCATTGCTGAATACACTTAAGGCTGGGATAGACAGACTTTTGTTCTCACAGAGAATTAAGGGACATAGGGAGCTGCTGGGAAACTGGAGTTGAAGCCCAAAGTCAGACATGATCATACTGAATAGTGGAGTAGGCTCTACGGGCCATATGGTCTACTCCGTCTCCTATTTCTTGTGTTCTTTGAAGTGGGACAATGAATTCCAATGCTTGTTGTTATAGGGGGTTGTGTACTTGAATGAAATGTTTATTGTTATAAGGCTTTAAGTAGTTGAAGGAATGTAAATGTACAAAATGGGTTTTTGTGAACAGGAGCATTTCTGCAATGTAGTAAAGCCTGCAGCAGACACTTAGAACTTTATTTTATAGAACTGTATTTTATCTTGTTTCTGCATGGGTCCTGAGGTCTGCCCATGGTGGATACTGGGTGAATTGGCATTGTAGGTATAAGGGCAAAGAGTGGTGGTTGGGGGTCATGGGTTGGCATGAGTTGGCACTAAGTTGGCATGTGAGCTGTAAGAATGATGGGGCTGTGTGCAGGGGCATAGGTAAGGTATGACGGGTGATGAGGGGTGGATGGAGGGAATGAGATGGTATGGATTGGCATGAATGGGGCATGGGGAGTATGTGTGTGGGGTGAGGAGGCATGAGGGGTGAGGCTTGGAGTGATGTTTCATGTTTAATTCTTCTAAAAATAATTTGGGCAGCTGCTGAAGCCCCAAGGTAGGCCGTCCGTCCAGCCCATCTCTGAACCCGGCATCATCCTCATGACTCCCTGGATCGCCCAGCCCGACTTTTAATATAGTCTGCGCCCCCCCACCCCCCAGACAGAAAATCCGACTTCCAGGCAGCCATTTTTAAAAGCCAGGTTAGCGGAGCCAGGGGTTGTCCCGACTTTGTGGACCCAACTTGTGGACGAACATCTAGGCCCCAGTTTGTTGGCAGTGTCAACATTTGTCTTTGCTTTTATTGATATTAAACAGCAAAGTGAAACAGCTTCAGTAACGTTCCTACTTATTAAAATAAACAACGGTTTCTGGTAAATAACAATAACAAGAACTTGTATTTATCTAGCGCCTTCAACAAAATAACACATCCCAAAGTGTTTCATAAGGCATTATAAATCAAAATATGTTACTGAGCCATGTAAGGATTTATTAGGGATGATGGCCAAAAACTTTAAGGAGTTTCTTAAAGAAAGTGGTGAGGTGGAGTGGATTAAGGAGGGAATTCCAGAGTTTAGGCCCTAGGCAACTGAAGGAATGGCCCTCATGGTGGAACAATTAAAATTTTAAGAAGAAAACCTGAATTTGTGAGGATGTTAAGATGCTGCTACTTGTATTTTTAGGATGGGGATATACTTTGTCATTTAATTTTATTCCAGTATATGACACAAGTAAAAAGGCAGAGTTATCAGAATATCAGCAAAGACAGGCCTTACAAATTAGATTTGCAATATTCAGAAAAGCACATGACTAGAATGGTATTTCAGAACAGAGTTGAGAGTGAGGTGCATATGCAGTCAGTATATGATTCATTCAGAGGTCAGAAATTTGAATAAGAATGGAAATTGATACCTCACAAGATAGAAGCAGAGGCCTCAGTTCCTTGATCTCTTAACCTAATAGATATTTACTCTTTATGATTGGGCAATCTAGCAAGCAAAACAGTGAATAGGGCCTTAGTATAAGTGATTCCAGATTGTTGGCTGAGCTGTCATGGATCCCTTTCTAATGGTCACAATCCCAGATTAGATGATTTCATTGAAATGTTTTTTTTAACCACAAAGCAATCTCTCAGGCACTTAATTGACAACATAAACTCAACTCCAACCACTAGAAAAGAGAGCAATTATCAACTTCCTGAAATAGTGGCAACATAATGATTGAACCTGTAGACAAAGGTGAACCCTTGCAGTTATGAAGAATGTGACTACAGTAATGAAATGCATTGATCATCCTCTGACACCAATGACAACTGTTACCACTTTAACTCCTCCATAGAATTCATAACTGAATCATGAATCTTATCCAGATTTTTCCAACTAGTAACATGGATTTGTTTTTTGATCTTGTTTCTCTAAGTTGTAGTGGCACTCTACATCCTCCCTGGAATTCATAAACTAGACTGACTGGACAGGCAGAACTATACCCTCAGAAATATACACGCTTGCAAGGAAATCACTGGCAAGATCGGATCTAAACTTAGAACTGTTATGCACAAATACCCAGTTTCAATCTGGACTTCATAGATTTCCACAGTAAGACAAATAAGTAGCATTCACACCACTAAATGCCAGGCAATGACCATCTCCAACAAAAGGGAATCCAACCATCTCCCCTTGACATTCAATGGCATTACCATCGCTGAATACCCAACCATCAACATCTTAGGGGCTACCATTGACCAGAAACTGAACGGGACTAACCACATAAATACTGTGGCTACAAGACCAGGTCAGGTGCTGGGAATGCTAAGGCAAGTACCTCACCTCCTGACTCCCCAAAACCTGTTCACCATCTACAAGGCACAAGTCAGGAGCATGATATAATACTATCTGGATGAGTGTCACTCAAGTAGTTCAACAGCATCCATAGCAAAGCAGTCTGCTTGATTGGCACCCCATCCACCACCTTAATCATTCACTCTCTCCATACAATGCACAGTGGCAGCAATGTGTACCATCTACAAGATGAACTGCAGCAGCGCACCAAGTCTCCTTTGACAGTACCTCCAAACTCACGGCCTCTACTACCTAGAAGGACAAAGGCAGCAGATGCATGGGAACACCATGAACTGCAAGTTCCCTTCCAAGACACACACCATGCTGACTTGGAACTATATCACTGTCATTCGGTCAAAATGCTGGAATTCCCTTCCCAAAGGAACAATGGACTATATGTACACCATATGGACTGCAACAATTCTAGAAGATAGCTCACCACCACTTCCTCAACGGAAATTAGGGATGGGGAATAAATGCTGGCCTTGCCAGAAATGCCTGTCGTGCTTTTTATAATGACATAATGGCACCAATCTCTCATAATAAATTGCGTAAACATGTTGTGGGTTCATTTATTAAGACTAGATACATAAGAACAGGTGTACATAGATAGAAAGCTTGAAGACACACCAATGGAGCTGAAACTAAAACTGGATCACATGACATAATTCCTTTCTAGTGATGTCATGCTGCATTCCCTTGAAGGTGTATTACAGCATCCTCCTTCCTTTTTAAAGGTACTTTACCCCTTCCAAAGAAGTATAACTATTTACAATACATGTTCCAAAGAAGGATAACTATTTACAGTAATATTTAGTTACCATTATATAAGTGTATAGAACTGATGAATCTATGAGCCTTTAAAGCACAGATGTAATCTGGTGGTAAGCCCAGATCATGTAATGGTAAGCTTGTCTGGAGACATCTTTAATTGCTCACAGCAATACCTGGGATTATCATACTTGGATGTTGTTCCTGGTTGCATTTGAGATCTAGTCCTAGATGCAATAGGACTGCATGGTGGTTGAAGAGCTGGAAAGGATCTCACTTGTCATCAGTTGCATCTCACCATTGCACCTTTGTGTGTAATGATGTCAGAGGACCTTGGTTATGAACAATTCCTTGTCATATTGGCTGGTCACATACTTCCTCTGGAATTCTGAATGCAAACTTTTGACCCAACTGTAAACTTGGCAGTTCTGTACCTGCATTTTTATTGTGCACTTTGGTCATCTTCTCTTGCAGCTTTCAAAGTTGTCCTCTTGTCTCTGAGAGGGAAGAATGGGTAGGAGTAGGTAAATTGGTACATGCTGGTCTGCCAGACATGATCTCTGTCGGTGATGAAATAGTTGCACTGAAAGATATAGTCTCAGATATAACATTGCAATGTGTAGATCTGGCTTGCTTTGACTACATTTGTGAATTAGGTACTGTTCATTGTGAGTCATTCATTCACTGGGCTGTTAGGTCTAGGTTATGAGGAGATGTAGTGTGATCGATACCCTGTCTGCCAAGCAGGCACCAGCACAGATGCCAGCACTTCGGTGGGCGTTAGATTGGCAGCTAGTATCTTGGTGCATATTGATGAGTGCACCTCACACTCGCTTGAGGTGCAGGCGGAGGCAGGGAGTGTCCAGGGCACTGGCAGTCGGAGGACTGCTGGGGACCAGGACAATGCTCAGCCAGTGGCCCTGAGGCAGCAGGTGCTAGATGTCCAGAAGGGTGCATGAGAAGATCTGGCAGAGATACATGAGGGAATGTGTGCCATGTTCTCCATTGTGGAGGAGTCCGTGCAGAACATGAATAATGCAGTGACCCTCATGGCTGAGCACAATGCCTCCTCCATGGACAGAGTGGTGACTCTCATGGAGAGGCTCCTTCAGGGACTTAATCAGGGGTACCCGGGAATGCACTCGGACCTCCAAGCCCTCACACCGGCAATGACCTCTGGAAGTCACTGTCAGTGTTGGAGATGGATTAGGCACCCAGTATCCCAGCTAGATGCCCGTCAATCAATGGTGAGCAGGGAGATCCAGAGCAACCTCACATTGGTGCATGAGATGCCTGTCGTCTCAGCGGACTCCTCTCAGGGCACTCTGGATGAGGGCAGCAGCTCCTTCGCCCCTCTGCCAGTGATCATGGCATCCAATGAGGCCGCGGCGACTGGGGAGATGCCAGCCGTGCCACTGGCCACTCCCTCCCAGGCGGGGCCAGCATAGGCTCCATGGGCCAGAAGACACCAGCCAAGGTCATAAAGGCCAACAAAATAGCAGAGTGAGCAGACTGTCTCCAACACCAATGCCAGCGAGGGGGGAGCATCGAGACATAGCACCTGCAAGCAAAAACTTAAAGCACCTTAATCACAACATTGCCTGTACACGGGTGATATTTGTTTTCCACACTTTCAATTTAATTCTTAGTTGGTGTGACGGAGAACACCTCTGAATTTCATTTGTTAACTTTAGGGCAGGCACCACATCATTAAATGTGTTTTTGTTCAACAAGCCTCTCGGTGCTTCATTTGTTCTGCAGGTGCAGGGTAAGCCATGATGTTATGGGTGACTTGTTTCTCATCAAACTTTATTGAAATGGCACATAGCACATGTTGTTGACCAAGCAAGGGGCATGTTAGGAGGGTGGTGAAAAAGGCATATTGGACACTTGCCTTTATCAATCGAGGCATAGATTACAAAAGTAGGGAGGTCATGTTGGAGTTGTATAGGACCTTGGTGAGCTGTGTGCAGTTCTGGCCGCCACATTATAGGAAGGATGTGATTGCACTGGAAGGGTTGCAGAGGAGATTCACCAGGATGTTGCCTGGGATGAAAGTTATGAAGAGGAGTTGGATAGAGTTGGGTTGTTTTCATTGGAGCAGAGAAAACTGAAGGGCAACCTGATCGAGGTGTACAAGATAATGAGGGGCATGGATAGGGTGCTTAGAGAGCAGCTGTTCCTCTTAGTTGAACGGCCAGTCACGAGGGGACACAAGTTCAAGGTGAGGGGCAGGAGGTTTAGGGGGAATGTGCGGAAAAACTTTTTTACCCAGAGGATGGTGACATTCTGGAATGCACTGCCCAGGAGGTTGGTGGAGGCGGGTTGCCTCACATTCTTTAAAAAGTACCTGGATGAGCACTTGGCACGTCATAATATTTACGGCTATGGGACAAGTGCTGGTAAGTGGGATTGGGTAGGTAGGTCAGATGTTTCTCACATGTTGGTGCAGACTTGATGGGCCGAAGTACTTTTCTGCACTATGTGATTCTATACTTCTGAAAAGTTCCTGTCAGGGATTGAGTATGGAGCCTGCAGCCCTGGCATGTGGTGGTTATTGTTCTTATTTGGTAGGCTAGCTGAAGGAGCGTTGCATCAAAGTGTCCTGGGTGTCCCTGCCTCCCTGGAGGTTACCCAGGTCAGTGTCTATCCCCTCAGCATTCTCTTGACCATGCTCGTCCTTGAACTCACTATTAGACTCATCACCTGTTGCCTTAGCAGCTGTCTCAAGATCTTCTTCCTCTACTGCATCCCCTCTTTCCAGTGCCAGATTGTGGAGAGTGCAGCACTGTCAGTGACACATGATCTGGGGATATTGCAGTGTGTCCCCTGAACGATCCAGGCATCTTGAGAAGGCTTATGGCTCTTTCTACCATTGCCCTTATGGAGGCATGTCTCCTATTGTACTGCTGATTGGCCTCTGTGCTTGGATGGCAGAGGGGCATCATGAGCCGCCTTTTGAGGGCATAGTCCTTGTCACCCAGTAGCCATCCATCCAGTCGGGCTGGAGCACTGAAGAGCCTTGGCACCTGGGAGTGTCTCAGGATGTAAGCGTCATGGGAGCTGCCTGGGTACCTTGCACAGACTTGCAGAATCAGTATCCTGTGGTCACACACTATCTGCACATTCATGGAGTGGAAGACCTTCCTGTTGACAAAGGCACTGGGCTCACTTGCTGGCGCCTTGATTGCCACTTGTGCAGTCGATTGCACCCTGGACATGCATGAACCCCACAATCACTGCAAAGCCTCTAGCTTGCTCTGCCTGACTGGCCTCGTCCCTACAGTAGTGAATGAAAGTCAATGCACATCTGAACAGAGCATCTGTCACCAGCTTGAAACAACTGTGGATAGTTGATAGGGAGACCCCACACAGATCCCCTACTCTAGTGCGCGCCTGCCGAATAAAATATCACGGGACTGCACAATGACTTTGGGACGAATGCCCTACATCATCGTGCTTCAATTTACTCGTCGGTGTATCGGGCCCGTCCCAGTACACTGAGTGAAAAATTCTGCCCCGTATCTTCTGGGGATCCTTTAGCTCTTCTGCTGTTATTCCTGACATGTTCAGCCTATGTAGGCCTCCATTCCCAATTGCTAGGCAAATTTTTATGGCTTGCTTGTCTGGTTCAGACATGCCTGAATCAAGAAACCATAGCTCTGTTTAAACATTTTGATTTCAGATGTTAGGTCAAATGCATCCCAATTGAAACTGGCGAATTTTGTGGACATTCTGACAATATCTCTTTGAACTCCCTCCTTCTGCAGTACCTGGGATGAGTGCTGCTGTTGCCACTTTCTCATGCTTTCGTGCAGCACCACCCATTATAATCTCAACCATCCCTGGCCTGGTTTTTATGGCTTTTCTTTGTTTTGTTTTGTTTTTGACTCTCCCACGCTCACTAGCAATCCAGCCATACCCGGGTGATTTGCCTTTCCTGAATGAGCTAACGCTGTGTTGGTCCACTCACCGAACTGACAGGCTATGCACTGCAATCTCACCATGAGGGATCATCTGCTTACCAGCTCTTTATTTCCATACTATCCTGGCCTGTGTCTTCAAAACCTTTTTTTGTGCATTCACCATGCTGTGATTTCAACACTCTTGGATGCTGCAAACTCGTTGCAATCTGTCCAAAATGTCAACGGTCATCTCATACCACGTGGCATGATCACTATGTCATAGCTGTACTTAATCTTATTGCCAGGTTGAGCACCATGTCACTTGGAAGGAACCACTGTTGCATACCATTTTGTGCTTTTATAATGATACAAAGGGACCAATCACTCCTAAGGAATTGGGCAAACATGTTATGGTTTCATTTATTAAGACTAGACACCTGAGAGCAAATATACATGGACAGAAAGCTTGAAGACACATCAGCAGGGCTTTCTGTGCTATGCTTTGCTTAAAAGCAAGTGTGAAACTAAAACTGACACACTTCCTTTCTAGTGACATCATGCTACAATCCCTTAAAGGCATATTACAACAATGCCCACATTCAGTGAACTAATAAATAAAAGGAAAAATGACACAGTAACATGGGCCAGGATTTTTACCTTGTCGATTGGATGCGATGGGCGGGCCCAGGAGCGGTCAAGAAGCTGACCACCACCCTCAATAGGGCCCCGACATTGATTTCATGCTGGCTAACCAATCAACGGCCAGTGTGAAACATGCACTGCAGCACTCAACGCTGCCGGGGTGGGGTTGGGAAGAGGGCAAACGTTGAATGCATGCAATGAAAGCTCCCTGAGACACAGAGCCTTAGGGAGCTGAAGATTTATAACGTTAAAAATAAAAATTTTATCAATGTGATTCTGTCACATGAGCAGGAACATGTAATGAATTAATTTTAAAATTTTTTAGTTAACTTTTAATTGCCATTGGAAACCACATTCCGCCCATGGATGAGGTTTCCTAAAAAACCCAAAGGTCGCATAGCCTTTTTGCCTGCCAGCCAACTTATAAGGTTGGACAGGCAGCAAAAAATTTCATTCAGTTAGAACTTTAATGGTCTTACTAGGCCTGTTAATTATCAGCAGGCACACAGCCGGCTCCCGAGCACGCCTGCCAACTGAAATATCTCATGAGTGCGCAATGATGTCAGAACGCTCGCCCAATGTCATTGCACATCATTTTGAGCTCGAGCAGGTCGGGTGTACGACCATCCACTCAGCGTAAATTTTTGCCAATAAGTTTTCAGCTCAATCATAACCACCAAGCGTACGGAAGTATTTGACAAAAGCATCTTTCACAATGATGTACGAGAAACCTGCAGGCATACTCACCAATAGCATTGTTTCCATGCAATTACTCACTGAATTAACTCCAAAATGAATACTTCTTTATTACTGATCAGATAAACTTACAGACTATAGCCACAGCTGTCAGCACTTCAAAGAAACCCCAAATCCTCTGAGCCAAACTAGGAAAATATTTTCTTACTAGCTCAACAGCGAACTTCCACAAATAGCAAAGCTACACAGATAATTCAATTTGTTACATGAAAGGGAAAAACAAACTTCTTCTATGAAAAACTTTCCCAGATGGACAAAACAGTAAAACTTGGAAATGACGGACATCGGTCCAAATTGGAATTCCATTGGTATTCAAGACCAGTTTGGACCAGTCCCAGTCATTTCCCAGGTTTTACTGTTTTTTCCTTCTGGGTGAGTAATTCCAAAACAATTGCGAGGAAAGTCCAAAGAGACAGTAAATGGAGTAGCAATTAATAAACCATTTCTAAGACCCAGCCCAAAAGGTTGGGATTTATTTCTGTGGTGGAACCAAGCATCAGTTCTCTCTGACCAAGGAGGCAAAGATTATGGGGGTGGCAGAGTGGGTTAGGGATGGTGGATTTTCAACTATTGGCTTCCTGCAGAGGACAGTCAAGTCCTTTCTGATTCAATTGGGTGCCCGAAACAAAAAGGAAACTATTTAATGGAGAAAGAAATTGAGAAGGATGTATTTGTAACAGTACATTTTTCACTTGACCTGAAAATGAAAATTGCTCCATAAAATATACATAAATTTTACTTTTGCTTCTAGAATTTCTTCTCATTGATTCAACGCAAAAATCTCACTGAAGCATTGTTCAAGATTGCTATTTTCCGTCCGAAGGAATTTTGACTCGCCTTGCTGGGTAGGGGTCTGCAAGTAAGCAGTTAAAATGGAGCATATCTATTTCCTGCTCTGTTCAATTTCCATTTTCCAAGTTCTACTTTCTGTAGGTTTTGATGACAACTGAAGCCTCTGCTGGATTCAGACAGGAGTCTCAAGACCCAATGAAAATCTGTGCTTCACAACATCAATAGAGCCCCCATATCTTTCTACCGGGCCTGTGTGAGGAGGTTATTGCAGTTTTCCTGCCAAGCTGAAGCAGGTTAGCAACTAATAGGAAAGATGAATAGGCCTGCGGGGAAGTCAAATAATGTTCTGTGAGGGATAGGAGGAAAAGTTTTTCCCTTCAGTTAGATACTTCCAAAATCTCCTCTGTACCACCTAACCAGGAAACAGGAGGATATCCAAGGGCCGCCTGACCTTTGCCAGATAGCTGCCACACTACACCTTTCTATCGCCTGTTAGAGGCAGGAGATGGACCAGTACCTTTTACTTGAGGTCTGGCAGTTAAAATATTTGGGTCTGAAACTGAATTCAGCGACTGTGATTCACACCTGACCCAACTCTTTCTGTTCAGGATCTGTTGTACTTTAAAATCAACCTTTTTATCTTAATTCATTATTAAGATATAGAAATATAGCATCATATATTAGATTAAGCTTTACGAATATATCTCAATTAGCCTAAATCCATTTTTAGTGGAATTGATTAAAATTCTACTGTATAATTCATGCTATTAAGGTATCAGATTTCTGTTCCTGGCTATGTAGGGTTATATCATGCCAAGAATACAATATTGTCCCTGCATTTTTTCACTAGGTACAATTTTATTGCGTTGATGTTCATGTTTTTAAGTCTGCTTGGACTTACCTCTGCTGCCAAGAGGTTGTGCAGGAGGCATGCTTACAAGCTTCTGCCAAAATTAAAAGCATTTTGACAGGTTGCCAAGATGCATGTTTTCAACCAATTATCACCCTCCCACATACAGGTGCCACCACTTTTGCCTGGCAATTCCCTCTCACCGTCGCTCAAATCAAGAACTGTTTGAAGTGAAAGATCTATCCAGCAGACCTCATTTTAGTGCTTTGCCATCAACATTATTTATAGCATTTGTAACTTTTATTTAGTTTAGATCTTGGATGTATGGATTAACTTGACACTACCATTGCTATCATCATGGGATAGAGAATAATTGGTGTGTACTTTGAAAACCCTAATTATAGTTTACAAATGCATAGCTCCTAATGTATCAAACAATGGTTGCAGGCTCACTTTTATCACTTGATAGTGCAGTACACTTCAACCAGTCCAACCTGAAATTCATAACTAAGTCGAGGCTAAGGGCGGGATTTTCTGCACCCGCCCGCCGCCAGGATCTTCCAGTCCCGCCGCAAGTCAATGAACTTCTGGCTGGGGCGCTGCTTCGCCCGCGGCGGGTCCCACCCACGATGGGGGGGCTGAAAAACCCCGACCTAACTTTATTAATTTATAGATGTGATTTCTTGTGAAAATTGAGCTCATCAAGATACTCATTTTCCATTTACACATCTCCCTTAATTTTAGTGAATCATGTCTTTACTAAGGTCTTGCTCTTAAGTGAAATCATATTCACAATGGTCACTAGTGGTTTTTTACTCTTAACTCATGTGTGACACTTCATTTTTACTAATCTCATATTCCTTGTTTTGTTGCTGATATCAGCCATGCAATTGTACAGGTTAAGTGTCTGACACAAATGAATATGCCAATTACCGTCAGCTGTTCAAATTTCATATATCAAAATGTAATAAGGTGAGAAGGTGATCATTTACATTTGTCTTAAATTGACATCCTTTATTCAGGAAGTGATGTTTAATTGCATATTGTCAGAACTGGAAAAATGTGCCTTGCAAATCATTAATTTGTTCATGTAACTAACAGAACAGGAATCATCATGTCAGTGGATTCACATGAAATGCAAATTTAACCCAATTAAACCATTCATCAATCAATAGAAAACCAGTTTTGCATTTCATCCAATCACTTGCAAAGCTGCACGTAAACTGAGAATTTTGTATTGATTATGTGTTCATTCATTATAATTTTTTAAAGGTGGAAGGAAGTAGCTGAGCAGTTCCACTGCACAGAATTTAGTGAGAATGTTTTTTACTGATAATTGAGATACAAAGAGATGGATTTGTGGGGAAATTTCTGCTGTACCAAATGATTGTTGCAGTGCTTTTTTAAGGACCAGACACTGTTTGCATCATACAATTTATTTTCAGGCAAGGAAAAATTTGCAGGGCTGTGGGGAGGAAACTGGGACAAACTGAATAGCTTGCCCAAAGAACTGGCACAGGCACAATGGGCTGAATGGCCTTCTTTTATGCTGTATGGTTTTTTTGTAATCTTGGTCCCTGTAATGTGTATAATCCTGAGCAAAAGCACTACTTTCAAATCTTCCATGTTTGGGGCATTTTCAATGTCACTGAAAACCATGCAGCACAATAATGGTGTAAGCCAGGGAAAAATAGTCAAAGATAGGAAATTTACATTTACAGGGCACAAATGACTTTTACACTTGACTTTCTGTGTCTAAGAGGGTCTGTTGCCTTGTTTATTTTTTAAACTGTGCTCATCAACATAATGAAGATCATTAGTTAATCATTAATGCTTTAATTGGCAATCGTCTTATCTTCGACTGTGTGGAAGTAGTTAACAAAGGAATTATGAGTTACACATAAAACAGTTTTCTGTTCAGTCCTTGATATCTCTGGATGAATCAAGAATTAATTAAGTCAGTTTATGTAAGGTGAGTCAACAGCCAAGTTAGGCAACACACATAAAACAAACCTAAATCTCAACCCATTATTCTATCTAAGGAACATTGTCTGAAACAGAAGATGTGGTTATCAGCACGCCTAAACTGAATAAGTCTCAACAAAATTGTTACACATTTTGTTGAAAATAATCCTATTGCTGAATCTAGTGCTTAATTTTTACACAGAATTACCTAGCATTGTTAAAGTTTCACATGCTGTTGTCCAACGTTACGGAAATAATCAGGGAAGATATCTTTTCTGTGCTGTCAGAAAAATTATAAACATGTTTTTAAAGAATGTATTTATGATTTCATTAGAGGCAATACAAGGAGTAAATCTTCCCTGATTGCCAACTATGGTAGTTTAAAATTTACATAGTGTGAATCAGAGTTAATTAAAATTTACAGGACACCACCTATGCTACCTCATTTTTAGATGCCATTGCCAGTTTTAGTTAACACTTCCAGTGTATCCTAGCATTGCTATACATTGACATAGTATGACCTATCGTTGGAGACTATTCTTAAATTAAAGAATAATCCTGCCTGTTCCATCACATCATACAGATATCATTATTTAGATGCAAGCCCTGACAATTAAGTGGCTAGCCCACCTTCCAGATCAATGACTATGTGGTCCCTTTATTTAAATAGAGACAATGTGTAAGAACATAGTTTATCGGGCAAACTGAAAATGATCGAGCTGTAAAACGTATCGAGATCCAAGGTTTTTAGATATGCTCATGCTATAGGCAAGGAAAGTGGGGTGGGAAAGGAGGTGGCTTGATGCTGCTAGTGAAATCTATATTATTTGTAGGTAAATAGAAAATGCATAAATTATGTAAATCATAAAAAATAAAATGCCAGAAATGCACAGCAAGCCAGTCAGTATTTGAGAAGTCAACAGATTGGTCATATATTAATAGAACTGATTATTGTATGCTGTTCCATCCCAAAGAATATGTACAATGAATAAAAGAAGTTCAAACGTTTGATGAAATAGATCCTTCACTTCAAAATCACGTATTTTTCTACATGAAAAGATTAATGAGAATGGACATAGGAATGGCAGTAATTATTTGCATGAACAATGTTATCTCCTTCACCTTCATTAAGTCAGTTTTAACTAGAATCCTGAAATATACAGTTGGCAGGAACTGCATAGTTACCACCAGTGAGTATTCCTGTTGCTAGGCTGTTCTTCACAGGTACCAACAATGGGCCAATGACTTCAACAGTGGCATCAGTCGGCCACTCAAATCAGTGAAAGAGATAATGCATTATGCTGGCACTGTGATAAGAAGCTGCTCTGTTTTAAACTCCATGAATTCAAGCAAGCCTTGTAATAACAATCAATCATGTGCTCAATGCGAGATCCAGTGTGTGACCTGCATTCCCACTCTATGTTCTTAGTGGCTCCTAATAACAGAATTACAAGTGAAATAACATAGAAAATCCCCAATGGGAGCAAAATATGTGCTACGTATGATAAATCTTTACATTAATGCATAAAGATGGGGAATCCCAATCTTGTACAATACTTGTGCCCAATGCAGACATTGGACAACATAAACTCAAAAATCTATCACAATACCTGCGAGTAGCATTTTAAAGTGGAGAGAATCTATTTGTGACCTGGAATGTTTACATCTCAAACTTTAGTGAGTAAAAGCTTTGAAACAATGTAATTCTGGCAAAAGTGATCAAAATAAATAATGTTTAAATGTTTTTAAGCAGCTTGACTGTTTGCAGCGTGCTGTACTGAAGTGTATGCATTTCCTGCAGTACAAGCAGAACTTTTTACCCTCTAGCTCAGCATGTAAAGGACAATGCAATTAATAACAGATGGCACAGATGACCATGTCCTTGTGAGAGAGCTTTATTGGCACCTTCTGCTAATTGTATCACATATAACACAACTAAAAGCATAATAAATCTGAACTGGGGAACATTTTATGCAAGAGCTCTCCTCCTTTCAGATGGTAAATTGCTCTGCTGTTGAAATATCTACAACCTTATGACACCCAACTTGCATTAGCTTAATTGCTTCTCTCTGTGTCTATGGTTAGAGGGAGTACTGGAAGGATTTCAGTGTATTAGCCCATCCATTGTGGCCCTTTTGGCTAGTTTATTGCCATCTCACTCAGCAACACATCAGATTCTGGCATGTCCGATCAATGTTTAATTCCATATAGAGTTGCTAGATACTGTAGACATTAAACAATGGGATCTTGAAGCCTGGTGCTGCAATAAAATAATTGTGCCTCTTTTCACTTATCAAGAAGAATGTTCAGAAATGGAGCATTTTCTAATCTTTTGCACCCAATGCTGAGCTGTAACAGACTAAACAGTTCTTTAGCAGACATGAGTTCATTCAGGTCAGCGAATCACAAAACAATATGCCCTTAATTTCCCCTAATTTCCAAAAGCTAACCGTTACCCCAATCCTTTCACTACATCAGCTATCATTGTAACTGTAAAGTACTCACATTAAGGCTCAAGATAACTTTATTCAATATATTGTATCTTAGGGCAGAATTTTACCCTTGTCGGGCAGGTTCGGTGGGAGTGCTTGGGAAGCTGACCGCCGCCCAGCGTGAAATGTGTGCTGCAGCGCTCAGCACTGCCTGTGCAGGGTGGGGGGGGGGAGCAGGGCGAGCATGGTGAGTGAGGAAATTTGCGTATGCGCAGGGATGCACGCTGGAAAAGCTCCCTAAAGCACAAAGCTGCCTCAGGGAGATGAAGAGCTCTGAAAAACATAAATAAAGAATTTTTAAATGCCAAAAAACATTTTGTCTCGTGTGACTATGTCACATAAGCAGGGACATGTTATGAATAAGATGTAAATTTTTAAATTTTATTTTTATTTGTTTTTGGAAACGTCATCCGGCCCGTGGATGAAGTTTCCTTAAGAAGTGCAAAGGCCGCTTAGCCTATTCGACTGCCCACCAACCATAAGGTTAGATGAACAGCAAAAATTTTAATTTAATTAACATTATAATGGCCTTAATAGACCTTCTAATTGTTGGCGGGTGCGCTGCCGATTCCCACGCATGTCCACCAACTGAACTATTGCGTGACTGTGCGTTGACATTGGGACGCTCGCCCGACGTCATCACATATCATTACACGCTCGAGCAGGTCGGGCACGAGCCTGCCCACCGAGGTGAAAATTCTGCCCTTAATGTTTATACTGTAACACATTCTATTTCACCCTACTCAACAGTGTTATTAAAATGCATGAAGGTACATTGGTCCTATTATCACATATGAACTGAAGACTAATGCAGACTTTGCCTCACAATTGCTATTTTATTATCCGCGCATGATCCGTCAACAGGATTTTTTTGGGTTGTATATCACATTTCAGTATCATGAATGCAAGAGAAGATCCCACAATACAGAAAGGCATGGACCATTTCAACTTGTAAAATGGCTGAAGGCCTTTTGCTACGGTTAAAGAGGCAGAGCAAAAGACAGCATGAAAAAGAATGCTAGTGATCAATTGGATTAATTGATTAGTCTGCACATAAGGCCTGACATAACGTACGTGCACTCCTGGCGGGTAGCCTCGTTTACCGCCCGTACATATTAGAAATTTGCAGCTGTGCTGCCCATGATTCTAGGTCCATTAGGATTAATGGGCAGAAATCATAGGCAGTGCACCTGCATTTTTCAGATATGTGCTACCAGCAGGTGAGGCTCCCTAGCGGTAGTGCACATTCTCAAAATTAACACTATACTGTTTGTGCAGAATTAAAGTTAGTAAGCAAAGCCTGGAAATTACTGTCAGATATGATCATAGCAATGCTTATCATATTTATATAAAATTCCTCTCTTTTATTTTAATGGTGGTGTTAATGCCACTGTTAAAGCAGTGAAGAGAGAAATGTGATACAAATGCATTAAGCATCTGTACGATAACATCATTCACAGTAATTTCCAGACTCAGATGTTCTGTGACCTACGAAAAGAGTCAAAAGAGGATGTCAAGAGTAATATGGCTAAAAATTCTGCTTTGCTGATGTGATAATTCCAGCACTAATTTCTGAGGGTATTGGTAGCAGTCAATGCAGATGTTGGTACCAAACAGGCTATGATAGTAAACTGAATAAATCACAAATGCTCCACATGGGAAAGCCTTCAATTATTTTTATTTTGACTTATCTTTGAAATAGTACAGTGTCCCGACTTTGGAAATCAACAGAAGAGGGCAACTGCCATCTTTGTCACTGAGGTTACCTGATTCATCCAGTGCTGCCATAGCCCTTTAAGTAGCAGCAGGCTTTATACCCTGTTACAGTGTTCTCCCTTCTTGGTATTTTTAGCCCCCCACACTCATTCCAATAATTCTGCCTCCCCATCTCCCTCCAGTTATTTTCTGTTCATAGCCCATTTAAGGCCTAACTGCAGCCCCAATCATATTTTTTGCCAACCGCACTTCTATCCCTCTAGTGCATCTGAGCTACAGCAGTCCATATTTATATAGCCTATATCTGTCTACATGTGTAAATTAGCTGTCTTTGCGATTTACACCACCATCACAATTTTGGGCTCTAAAATTCTGGAAGGTAGAAAAAAAACGAAACTACAATAAATCATTTGACACAACCATCTACAAATCAATATCGGAGGAGGAAGATGAAGGGAGGATTTTCATGTTGCATGTAAATAAGGCAAGCATTGAATTTGATGGTTGCCAGGAGGAGTTAGTATAGAACGTCATCCATTTTGGTCCCGAATCCTCATAATAATGTGAGTTTTGAGCTACTGGTATGAAATATGCTTCCCAACACACAGCTTGCCAATCTGATGGTGGTAAATCAGGCGAAGCAGCCCAGTGTGAAGGACTTGTAACAGGACCTGAAAGGGGGTGGGTATCAGAATCAGGGATGAAAAGAGCAGCACTTCGGAGCGGCAAGCAATGTAATTACAGCAGCAACTAACTTTATGATGCAAAACCACTAGACCACAGCCATGAAAATGTCCCCTGCAGCTCCATCCAGCTTTCCTTTACTGTCATTGAGGGTCCCTTTAATTCTGACTGAAAGTGGATTCCTCTTGACGTATCACCAATGGTTAATGAATGCAATAGGAACTGGATGTAGTTAAGTGGACTGAGAAAAAAGTGGCCTTTGATATGCAAACTTGTTACTTTAGCACAATCTGCCATAAAGAATGAGACTTCCACCTGTTTCAAGTGTGATCTCTAGCTAGCAGGTACCAAGGAACATAGGAATTGCAAGAAGAAGGAAGATTTCTAGTTCACCTTCTACCAACTTGATGATAGGCATGATATAATAGTAGTAGAAACGTTGACTAATCATATCTATCAACTAATCTACAACAGACACAAACATGATGCGAGTGAAATTCCAGTGGTGCAGTGCTTAGCAACCTTGGGCTGAAATTTCACTGAGTCAGGATGACTTGGGAGCCCTTTAAAAATGGCGAGCAGGACCTAATTCCGGGCGATATGACTAGTCCAGTTCAGTTTCTGGTAACCGCCAGGATGTTGATAGTGGGGGATTCAGTGATGGTAATGCCATTGAATGCCAAGGAGAAATGTAGATGGTGATTGCCTGGGATTTGTGTGGCATGAATTATACTTGCCACTCGACAGCCCAAGCCCTATTGTGCAGGTCGTGCTACGTTTAGGCATGGACAGCTTCAGTATCTGATGAGTCATGAATGGTGCTGGACATTGTGCAATCATCAGCAAACATCCACATTACTGACCATATGATGGAGGGAAGATCACTGATGAAGTAGCTGAAGCTGGCTGGACCTAAGACACTACCCTGAGGAACTCCTGCAGTGATATCCTGGAACTAAGATGATTGACCTCCAACAACCACAAGCATTTTCATTTGTGCTGGTTTGACTCCAACTAGTGGAGAGTTTTACTACTGATTCCCATTGACTCTATTTTTGCTAGGGCTCCTTGATACCACAATCAGTCAAATGCTGTCTTGATGTCAAGGATAGTCACTCTCACCTCATCTCTGAAGTTCAGCTCTTTTGTCCATGTTTGAACCAAAGCTATAATGAGGTCAGGAGCTGAGTGACCCTAACTGGGCATCAGTGAGCAGGTTATTGAAAAGCAATTGCTGCTTGATAGCACTGTTGATGACCCCTTCCATTACTTTACTGATGATCGAGAGTAGACTGATGGGGCAGTAATTGGCTGGGTTGGATTTGTCCTTTTTTTTTGTGTACAGGACATACCTGGGCAATTTTCCACATAGCCGGGTAGATGCCTGTGCTGTAGCTGTACTGGAACAGCTTGGCTAGGGGCATGGCAAGTTCTGGAGCAAAAGTCTTCAGTATTACTGCCAAAATGTTCTTAGTTTCCATAGCCTTTGGAGTATCCAGTGCGTTCAGCCATTTCTTGATATCACGTGCAGCGAATTGAATTAGCTGAAGACTGGCATCTGTGATGCTGAAGAACTCAGTAGAAGAACAAGATTCATCCACTTGGCACTTCTGGCTGCAGTGATTATAAATATTTCAGCCTTATCTTTTGCACTGACCTGCTGGGCTCCCCCATCATTGAGGATGGGGATATTTGTGAAGCCTCCTCCTTCAGTGAGTTGTTTAATTGTCCATCACCAATGTGCATGTGGCAGGACTGCAGACTTAGATCTGATCCGTTGTTTGTGGGATTACTTAGCTCTGTCTATCGCATGCTGCTTATGCTGTCTGGCACACAAGTATTCCAGTGCTGTAGCAGTTGGCACTTCATTTTCAAGTATGCCTGGTGGGGCTACTGGTATGCCCTCCTACACTGTTGATCCCCTGGCTTGATGGTACTGGTAGAGTGGCCATGAGATTGCAGATTGTGGTTGAATACAGTTCTGTTGCTGCTGATGGCTCACAGCACCCCATCAGCACCCAGTTTTGAGTTGCTACATCTGTTCAACATCTAACCTACTTAGCACAATGGACATGCCACAGATGACAATGAAAGGTATCCTCAATGTGAAGAAGGAACTTCATCTCCACAAAGAATGTGTGTGCTGGTCACACCTACCAATACTCTCATGGAAAGAGGCATCTTCAACAGGTAGACTGGTGAGGACGAGGTCAAGTTGATTTTCCCTCTTTTGGTTCCCTCTACACCACCTACCAAAGACTGCGACTAGCAGTTATGTCCTTCAGGACTTTCCAGCTCAGTCAGTAATGCCATTCTTGGTGATGGACATTGAAAACCCCACCCAGAGAACACTCTGTGCCCTTGCCACCCTCAGTGCTTCCTCCAAGTGGTGTTCGACATGGAGGACTGTTGATTCATCAGCTGAGGGGAGGATGTGGGTTGGGGGAGGTGGTGGCGGTGTAGTGGTAGGTGGAATCAACAGGAGATTTTCTTGTCCATGTTTGACTTCATGGGATTCAGAGTCAAGGGCAAGCCCAGGTCAAGTCCCAAGTCCCACCTGGCTGTATACCAGTGTGCCACCACCTCTAGTGGGCCTATATTGCTAGTGAGAATGTAAGAAATGATTCGGTGAGTATGACTATGCCAGGCTATTGCTTGACTAGTCTGTGGGACAGCTCTCCCAATTTCGGCACAAACTTCCAGATGTTAGTGAGGACTTTTCAGGTTCGACATTGCTGGTTTATACATTGCCATTTCCAGTGCTGAGGTTGATGCCAAGTGGTCCATCCAGTTTCATTAATTTTTGTCAGTTTTATAGTTGTTTGATACAACTTAATAGCTTGCTAGACTATTTCAGAGGGCATTTGCTGTGAGTCTGGAGTTGCATGTAGGCCAGACTAGGTAAGGACAGCAGATTTCCTTCCCTAAATGGCATTAATGAACCAGATCAGTGTTTATGACAATCGACAATGGTTTCGTGGTCACCCTTAGACCAAATTTATAAATTGGGCCATGGCATTCAATTATATGCCACATGAAAGGTTACTACACAAGATATGAACATAAGGGCCTGTATTTTACCCTTGGTGAGTGTGCATGATGGTTGGGCCCGGGACTGTCAGGAATCAGGCCCCCAATGGCAATCGGCCCATGACTGCGATTTCACTCTGGATGGCCAATTAAGGTCCGCATGAAACGCATCTTCCCAATACCTGGGAAGAGCTGGGTGGGGGTGGGAGCCTGTCATGCACGGTTCCAATGGAAACCTGGCATGCAGTTTAAAAACGGCAGAGGCAGCTCCTTCAAGGCTACCAGGAAGAATCATACATGCTGCGTTCTGGAGACTGGAACAATGGCCTCAACAGCAGCTGGAGATGTCAGGCAGGAGGGCAGATCAGGTGGGCACTTATGGGCTCAAGTATCTTGCAGTGCTCTTAAAGAAGGTAGCTGCCAGGAGGGACACCCTCATTCCCAGAGAAGGAAGGAGGAGGCCACCACACCAGACAAAAAAAGCTTGGGAGGAGGTGGCAGCCAAGGTCAGCAGCCATAAAATTGTGTGGCGCACATGGATGCAGTGTCGCAAAAGGTTCAATGACCTTTTGCACTTGGAAGGGTGAGTGCCATATTGGCATGGATCAGTGTGGTGAAGTGTTAAGGGCTAGCCACCCCCTTGTGGAGCTGAAAGGTTCTCAAAATTCCCACATTTTTTATATCATTAACAAGGATATGACTTTTGGACATTTAAATTGCTGAGTTAAGTGTAAAACCCTGCAGACAGGAGGCTAGGCCAATGAAGGCCTGGAACTGGACATGCCCGGGCTTGTTGAATGCAGTGTGTTTTTTTTCCCCTGAAACCAGGCAACGCAAAGAGACAGAATACACATTCTTCCCTTTGAAACAATCAAACCAGAGAAACACTTCATATTACATGAAACCAAAGCCTATCAAAATCTTGCATAAATAATCACTACTAATTACTAAGGCAGGAAGGCACAATCAATGCAATTATGCGAACCCAACAATACTCCACACATACAATAGCTTTCAGTTCAAGACTAGTTACGGGGGCAGGAAGACAATGATAAACATCATGCGAGCCCATTAAAAACAATGAGACAACAATCATCGGCGGAAGCCCACCAAAACCAAACAAAGAACTAACCTTGATTTGGATTCTGATAAGATATTCGAAAGACAGTATAACTGGCGCAGTCAGTTATGAAGGAGAGGGACAGAAACCAGCTAACAGGAGGGTGGCCAGTTTGGAAACGGTTGAAACAGAGTTTAAGCAAGAAGATCTAGAGGTTTGCAGGCCCGCAGGCAACATCATGGCGAGGGGCACGGGGTGGCAGGCTCAACCGAAGACAACAAGGCCACAACCGCAACCCTCCACAAAGATCGACCACCCACAACCGCAGCCCTTCACTCAACTGAAGAACGTTCACAGATTCCACAGACCAGGACCCATGGGGACGGCAGGCCCCAGAGGACACAAAGAGCGCATCCCAAAACTGCAACTGGCTTACCTGACTGGATTTTGAAATGTCAAGGAACCCTGGTTGGTGAGCATGATCCCTGACTTCTCCTAGTTCAATTTAGTTAGGTTTTGGGGGTGGTACAAGGGTAAGGGGATTAGTGGCATTATTTTCCCTCGTTATGCTGTATGTTCCCCATTCTTAACTAAGTGTACTTTGTAGGTCTGTATAATCTCAGTGTAATCCTAATGTTGTAAATTAATTTGTGACTTCATAAACTCAGTTTGCACCAAAACCAATTGCCTGCCGCACTTTGTCACAACCCCCAAATAAGTCCAGTCCAAGGTCTAGAACCCAGGGAGTGGGAGCGATTCGAACTGCTCAGAAGTCAGAGGTGAAGCTGACACACACCATCACCCCCTACAGAATGGCGACCACGGCAGGACCTTGGCAAAAGGGATGCGATGCAGTGGACATTGATTTAGAAGAGAGAACTGTAATGGAAGCGGGAATTTCAAATTATGTGTTCAGTAAGGTGAATATGGAAAAAAAAATGGGTCACGAATCTGTTAAAGGCTGGCCACCCGATAGATTCTGCAGCTAAATGGACAGAAGGGAAGGATCATAAAAAATCCATAGAAAAGACAGTCTGGCTGATGTGCTTCAAGAAACAGATGCAGCTTTTGGACAGGCTCGTTGAAGCACAGGCAGCTGAGATTCGGGAGTCAGCCCTGGAAGTCCAAACAAGGGCAGGGAGAAGTTACTGTTAGCGTTGCAGGCTCTGAACCAGGAAAGGGTGCAGTTAGTGGGGGAGCATAGAATCCAGCAGGGATATTTACAGTGTCAGGTCACCAAGCCAAGAACAATGAGCTGGGGTTGCGGGAAAAGAATGCCCATCTAGCAAGACAAGTAAGAGAGCAGGAGGAGAAAGTAAAAGGATTACAGGCAGCCTATAAGATAGTGAGCACACAGGGGTTTGAGGATGCAGACCATGGCCCCTGCTAGAAGCAGTGAGAAAGCCTGAACCTTGCTCTAAGGACGGCAAAAGGCATGGTGTGCCTCATAAGCCCTAGTGCAGCCCAGGTTGACTTCACAGGGAACCTGGAGAGGACGGTTCAGACACCACAGGCAGTGCCAAGGGACTACCCGGTTGATTACAGGAGGGCCCACGACCACCACCCATAGCGCCAAGCTTTAGTGAAATCTGGCAGAGGGGGTTGGAATCAGGGGCAGAAGCTGAGAGGAAAACTCCCAGCAAGAGAGGCTGGGACCAGGGCCAACGTGCCTGGCACAGCAGCAAAGGTTCGGCCCACCTGCTGATAACAGGGATGAGGGACCCCTCCAAAACCAGTTCGTAGTTCCTCATGGCACCCAACGTTTAGGGCCATGGTAAGCCATTTAACTAAACTTGCAGCAAATGGGGATCCCTCGGCTCACTTCAGGGAAGTGGAACATGCAGGCCGATGTGCTAGCTAAGGAGAAGGAGGGTGCCCGCACAAGCATTTTCTGGGACACATATGGGTCCCATCCTATAGCAGCAGTCACGGGTAGGAATGGGAACAATGTAAGTTGTTTAAATCTGAGAGAAGGGAACAGCCATTTGGGGCAAGGTCTGAGGATAAAGAAGCAAACTCACAGACTGCACAAGCAGGTGCAGTGGCTTGTTTCAAGGGAAGGGCCATCCCACCCACCGTTTGGTACATTCCCCCGCTCATCTGGGACTCAGACGAGGTGGGACCTGAGAGCAGAGAGTTACCTGCCCCTGACACAAGTTTAGAAGAGGTACAGCCTGAGGATAGAAATCCCCAGCCAGCGGCAGTAGAGATTTCACAGAGCGCAGAAGGGGGGACAGGGGCTCGGGTTGAAGACCCACCAGCCAGAAAATCCCCACCAACCAGAGTCCCTAGAAGGTCCCCATGAACACCACAGCCAAAGAAACCGTGGTCACTGGCTCCCCAATTTAAAAGGGCAACCCTTCAAGTCAGGGATCGATCTGAGGACAGAGGTCCCCAGCCAGCAGCCGCAGGCTGTGAGGGACCAAAGGTACAGGACTGGGCGGACACAGAAGTGGGCAGTTTTGAAAGCTGACACAGGGCAGTGAGCAGTTTAAGCAGGGAGCTGAGCCGAATTTAAGCAAGAAGATCTGGAGGTTTGCAGGCCCACAGGCAACATCACGGTGAGGGGCACAGTGTGGTAGGCTCAACCGAAGACAACAAGGCCGCAACTGTAGCCCTCCACGAAGATCGACCACCCACAACCACACCCTCCACCCAACTGAAGAACCTTAGCTGATTTCACAGACCAGGACCACATGGGGATGGCAGGCCCCAGAGGACACAAAGAGCGCACCCCAAAACTGCAACTGGCTTATCTGGCTGGATATCGAACTGTCAAGGAACCCTGGTTGGTGAGCATGATCCCTGACCTCTCCTAGTTCAATTTAGTTAGGTTTTGGGGGTGGAACAAGGGTAAGGGGATTAGTAGCGTGATTTTCCCTCGTTATGCCCTGTGTTTCCCATTCTTAACTAAGTGTACTTTGTAAATCTGTATAATCTCAGTGTAATCCTAATGTTATAAATTCATCTGTGACTTCAATAAACTCAGCTTTTTTTTCTTGTACAAAAACCAGTTGTCTGCTGCACTTTGTCACCACCCCCAAATAAGTCCAATGTTTAGAACCCAGAGAGTGGGAGCGATTCGGACCGCTCAGAAGTCAGAGGTGAAGCTGACACACACCACCACCCCCTACAGATCTCGGGGGTGTTAGATTCTGCATGCTACTTGTCAATGGCGCCGGAGCTGGCCAAAGGGGTGGCCCTGGCTGCTCGGACTGAGTGCCTTGCGGCTCGAGGGCCATGACTCAGATGTGCCCTGCAAGGTGTTCTTCAAGTGAGTTTAGCCAAACTGCAATGGCGCTGCAGATAGAGGAGGACTAATCAATGCTCCTCTGTCCTTTCAGGTGAAGACAAGCCATAACCACATTGAGAGGCCCACCAAACCACCTAATATTGACCAGGTTTGAGCAGGACGCTTTGGAGCTGGAGAGCCACCAGGCACCTCGTTCAGCTGGTCATGGAGAGGTTGGGCTGTCCGACGAAGGTAAGAGTGCGTGCACAAAGGCGAGAGTTTCGGATTGTGTAAACATTCTTTAGGCTCAACATTGTTTAGTCTCTTAATTGATGGGAGCATCAAAATTGGAGTCACCATTGATCATTGAAAGATGATGGCACCATGATGCATATCTCCATTGTCTTACCAGGGTGTCTGGCATTCACAGTGACAGTGTGATGATTTAAACTAATGGCATGTTGTTGTTCTCCCTTAGATTCACCAGTGGGCAGGATCCTGAAGAGCCACTCCTGAATCCGGAGGACCACCAGGCTTCAGTTGCACCTGCCTCAAACCAACTCTCTGAACCAGGCATCTGCGCAGATTCCAGCGCCTTGGTGGCATTAGATCCTCGGCTAGAATGTCAGTGCACAGCGATGAGGGCATTTCACACATGCTTGAGGAGCAGGCAGAGGCAGAGTGTGCCCAGGACACCGGCAGCCGGAGGACTGCTGGGGATCAGGATGATGCTGAGCCGAAGGCAGATGATGAGCCTCTGGAATCATCCATTAGGCGGCAGATGCTGGATGTCTCTGCAGGCTCCTCTGCCTCTCTGCCAGTGTCCGTGGCTTCTGATGAGGCAGCGATGACTGGGGAGAAGCCAATTGTTGCATTGGCCGCTCCCTCCCAGACAGGACCAGCCCAGGCCCCACTGCCCAGAGGACAACCGCCAAGGTCATCAGGGCCAACTAGTCAGCAGGCTGCCTCTAATGCTGTTGCCAGTGAGGGGGGTGGGTGTGCACCAAGATGTAACACTTGTAAACCTAAGTTTAGGGCACCATAGGTACAAGAAGGACTGTTCACGGGTGTCTTCTATTCTGTAATGTTCTGTTTATATGTTTACTGGTGTGGAAATGAACACCAGAGAAGGTTATGCTAATTTGTTTTAACTGTGAAAATTAAATAAATCTTGCTTTTGTCCTAATGGCCTGCGTGTGCTTCACCTTTGTAATTAATTGGTACAGGGTACGCCAGTGTCAAATGCTGGATATGAGTAGCCCTAAACTTTATTGTGCAGGCACTGATTTGTCTTTGGGTTCAAAGGAAAGGGTCATTTCAGACATCCAGTATGGAGAAAGCACCCGGGAATGAGGTGGAAGCAGATCTTTGGTAGCCTAGCTGAAGGAGCATTGGATCAGGGTGTCCCTGGTGTCCCTGCCTCCCTAAAGGATACAGAGGTCTGCCTCCATACCCTCAGTGTTCTCCTCATCGTGCTCCTCTTCTGTCTCACCACTTGATTCATCCCCTGTGGCCTGTGCAGCTGCTTCAAGATCTCTTCCTCCAGTGGGCCCCCCCTTGCCACAGCCAGATTGTGGAGAGCGCAGCATGCAACCACTATCGGTGACACCCACTCTGGGGGTATTGTAGTGCTCCCCCTGAAAGGTCCAGGCATCGGAAGCACATCTTCAGAAGACTTATGGACCTCTCTATCACTCCCCTTGTGGAGGTATGACACCTATTATATCACTTCTCTTAGGTGGCGGAGAGGTGTCATAAGCCACCATTTCAACGGATAGCCCGTGTCACCCAGCAGCCATCCATCCAGTCAGGCTGCAGCACTGAAGAGCCTCGGAACCTGGGAGTGTCTCAGGATGTAAGCATCATGGGAGCTGCCAGGGGGCCTTGCACAGACTTCAGAATCTGCATCTTGTGTTCAAACACTATCTGGATGTTCATCGAGTGGAATCCCGACCTGTTGACGAAGGCACCCGGCTGACCCGCTGGCACCTTGATGGCCACATGTGTACAGTCGATTGCACCCTGGACACAGTGGAAGCCAGCAATCACTGCAAAGCCTCTGGCTCGCTCAACCTGGCTGGCCTCATCCATACGGAAATGAATAAATGTTATTTCCCGTCTGACCAGAACTTCTGTCACCAGTTTGATACAACTATGGACAGCTGATTGGGAGACTCCACACAGATCCCCCACTGACCCCTGGAAAAAGCCGAGGCATAGAAGTTGAGGGCCACCGTGACCTTCAGAGCCACTGGCATTGGATGTCCACCCACACGGTTGGAGCTGATCTCAGGCCCAAGCACCTGACAAATGGAGGTCACAGTCTCCCTGGAGAGGCGTTGCCTCCTTCGGCATTGCACCTCGGACATATTGAGGCAGCTACTTCACTGTCTGTAAACACTGGCAGCAAGATAGTGACATCTTTTGCGGCACCTTCTGCCTTGGACTACCTGTTAACCCTCCGCCCCTTGTGTCTGCACCTCTCCTCCCACAGGTCACTTCCCTGGAGGCTACATTGGGACACCTGGCCTCCTCTCCCTTCTGCCCCTCTGCTCTACCAAGTGAGGGTCCAGCAGTGCAACATCCATCAGACAACCATGCTATGAGTGATGTGCCCTGTTTCACAGGCCACTGCCATGTACTAATTATCTCCCCTTGCTTCTGCAGGCACATCTGGGAAACAACTGACAGAGTACATAACCCAGGGACTCCAATCAGAACCTGGAGAAACCTCTGAAGAGGAATCTGGAGGCACCCTCCTGGAATTCCCATTACAGCGCTTACCCACACCCTCCACCAGCGCCGAGGAACTAGCTTTAGAGTAACCTCGGGATCACAATCTGGTGAGCACATCGCACTGTCTGAGCCATAGCAGGTGGCGGCAGGGACTTGCCAGGTGTCTGGCACTTAGAGGACTGCTGGAGGCTGGAAATTTGCTGAGTCTGAGTCAGATGACGAGACCCTGGACTCGGTCATGTCTCAGTTGCTGGAGCTGCAAAGGCAAGCTCAGGAACATCAGGAAGGGATGTCCACTGCACTCCTCAGATTGGGAGGCAGAAGTTCAACACTGGTAGGATGGTGGCCAACATGGAGACCTTGGTCCAGGACATTGGTCCTCCACTCCTGCATGAGCTCAACTTCATCGCAGATGCAATAGTTGGCCTCCAACACTGTGTATGTGAGAGGGGTGCTGATCAGCTCAGTCTCACTCCAGCTACCCCTTCCCCTCAAGGAGTCAGCCTGGAGACTTTGGGCACCCATAGGGATGAGGATCAGCAGGTGAACACGCTGGAGCCATCCATCTAAGTGACTCCAGGATAGTCTGGCCCACCCGACTCCCCTCTTCCTGTGACCTCGGCAGTTCCAACTCCACAGGCCGATGATGGTGCCACTGCCACACAGCAGGACCCCGAAAGCAGGCTGGGGCCCTTCAGGCCTCAGCCCTCTGGGGATGCCCGCAAAGGTCATCACAAACAGGGCATAGAGCAGGCTGGGTCCACCTCCACTGTGGATGTCCAGGGAGCACCAAGATGTCGGGGCAGGGTAAGGAAAATTAAAATGAATTAGTTGCACAGCCTGGGCATGGGTGTTAATCACTTGTACCTACTGTTCACTATTGTCAATAAACTCCCAAGAATGTCTCCCTGTCTATGGCTCCTTGTTCTAATGAGCAGTGTTTGTGTCACTCAGATGTGAAATCTTTTTGCACAAGATAAAGGCAGGTGTCTCAGTCCACAGCCTCTTCCCTGGGCTTTATGCCGCCTTCAGAACAAAGTGATGGTCGGGCCTCACACTCCCTGGATACATTACTGATGTTTGTACCTTGATGGTGCTTGTCATTGCTGCCAGAATGTAGTGAGCAGGTGCCGCAGAGTTCTTTCATACTCTCTGCATCCTCTCAGCAAGAGATGGCCCCCATCTCTTCAGCATCTGTGACCAGTGACACTGTGCTCCTGAAGGGCTCAGGTGCTGAAGGCTGACAAAGGATCAGATGCTTTTAAAGTTTCATGGCTGCTGAGGTCACAAGGAAGTTTTATGTCTGCATCTCTATGATGTGACCCTGATCACAGATTGCGAGCGAGCTGCCCTCAGCCAGACAGGAACCAGACATTTTCAGAGGCCATGTGAAGATCTATGGAGTGTCTTCGCTGCATGTCATCATCATCCTCGAGCAATCAAGCGACTATTATGGCCTCCACGCGTCTCCATGACAGGAGTATTCTCACAGAGTACTCGTGCTGCCATTAGCTACACTGGAGTGAAAAGTTCACAGATGTGATGTGAGGATCTATAGGGACACCTTACTGCATGTCATCATCATCCTCCACAAATCTAGCAGTTATGAAGGCCTTCCGAGCATGGCTTCGAGTCTGGCCAACACGAGGGCCTCATCCCTGTCATCGTCACCTTCGAGGGCCTTCTCACCCTCATCCCTGTCAGCGACCTGTGCATTGGAGGAGACATGCAGCTTCTCCATCTTCTCCTCAGCCAGTTCATATTCCCATTGCAGCGCCAGTTTGTAAAGGACGCAGCAGACAACGACAATACATGACACCCTTTTCAGACTATATTGCAGGGCTCTGCCAGACCTTCCAGGCACAAGAACCTCATTTTCAGCTTCTCTATGGTCTGCTCCACCAAGTTGTGAGTTGCAGTATGAGCCTCATTATACCTTCGCTGTGCTGCAGTCTGAGGCTGCCACACGGGTGTCATCAGCCACGGCCTCTGCAGGTAGTCCTTGTCCCCGAGGAGCCATCCCTGCAGCTTCTGTGGAGCCTGGAAGGCTCCAGGGATCTGTGACCAACTGATGTTGTAGGCATCGTGCACACTTCCTGGAAACTGTGCACACCTGCAGGATATGTTTCTGGTTGTCGCACATTCAGCGCGTGGAACCCCTTGCGGTTGATTTGTTGATCACACATTGCAACGGAGAGCTGAGCACCCTGTGGGAAACCCAAGATCTGGGTAAATCCAATCGATCTTGCATCCTGGCTGTCCTGGCCCAGGGCGAAATGCACAAAATTCTGTGCCCTCACAAAGATGGTGTCCGTGACCTCATGGATGCATTTGTGGGTGGAGGCTTGTGAGATCCCACAGAGGTCACCTGTAGAGCCCTGAAAGGAGCCACTGGCATAGAAATTGAGCACCGCGGTCACTTTCACAGCCACTGGCAGTGAATACCCTCCATGTCCCTGTGGCGCTAAATTCTGTAGCAGGTGGCAGATGTGACTGACCAGTTCCCTAGATATGCACAGTCTTCAGCGACACTGGATCTTGGTCATCTGCAGGAAGGAAAGACAGCATCTCTACACCCTGAGTGTCGCTAGCGATGGCTTGCTGTGGCTTTTCGGCAGGATGTACTGGACCCCCAGCTGCTCCTTATTCCAGAAGTTGCTGGTCCTCCCTTTGTGCAGCCAGGAGCCTCAGTCACTCTCTCCCTTGAGATCTTCGCTCTCTGTAGGCCATCAGGCATACAGTTAGTTCACCAGGCTCCATGCTCCTAATGTACTTCTCCTGCAGGATGAAAGAGAGAGACACGTGGTTAGCATGGGTGCACTAAAAACCTGTCCTGGTTAAGTGTGAACACCCCTTAATGCTTCCTGGCTAGTGCTGGCCACCACTTGGATTGCCAGAGATTAGTGCACTGCATGGCTACCCAAGACCCACCCACCTCCGACCCACTCCACCCAACCAACTGGTGGCAGCTTTGCTCAATGGGCTGCATGCTGTGCTCTCAGCTCAGGCACAGGCATTTTCCCAACCTGCACTGCAAGGCTGCACTGTTAGCCTGAATCATGGGGGAGATTGGTCCAAACCGGGATGCTGACATTGCAAGGGGCTGTGAGCACCTCTATGGCCTGCTTTAGCGAAGAGGTTGTACAACATGTGCAGTTGTAGAACTTTTCTGCAGTTCACTGAAACTCTGCAGTCTGTGCCAGACAGTTGGCGGGGATGGGGGAGCGGGGAGGTTGGGATTGAAAAGTTCTGTAGTACTTGCTGGCACTTTGATGTCCATGTGTTGCTTGAGGGGGTAGATAAGCTAGAAGCCCAATTCCAGTCATATCAATGACTGCGCTCAGTTGCAGAGCAATGGTCACTTTATATAAGGTGTCCCTAATGCGTGGCCTCTTCCCTCGCCCACTTTACCCCACTCTGAATGCTTGTGCACTATATTCACCTGCAAGGCAGCCCTTGCCCCACCCCCACAAGTCGCCTCAACTGTAAGGCAGCCCTTGCCCCCTCACCTCCCCCGCAATGTGCCTCAAGCTTGAAGTCCAACAGGTAACACTGGTGAGCGCAGTACATCATTGCTGTTCACTCACCTCCAACTTCCCCTCAAAGTGCAGCCTGCCAAGTGCATGCCTTTTATATATTGTTGTGAAACACACCAATGTGCTTTCCTGCTGTCATGGACGGACAATCCGGGGGCTTGGGGGGGTGACGATTCCCGCGTATTGGCCTAATAATGTTAAGCAGATGTAGTACAATGAGGTTCCCAACACCTGAAGGCGGGAAATACCGTCCACTGTTAGCAAGTGGACAAATGGCTTTATGCCGTCATGAAACGCCATACTGTCCGCTCATGCCACTGAACACAGCTGACACTGCGGGCATGGAAAATCCTGACATATGTTTCCTTTCGTGGGGAATCTAGAACTAGGGGGCACAGTTTCAAAATAAGGGGTCTCCCATTTAAGAAGGAAATGAGGAGGTATTTCTTCTCACCGAGGGTCGTTAATGTATGGAATTCTTTTTCACAATGAGCAGCAGAGGCTGTGTCACTGAATATATTTAAGGCTGAGTTAGACTGATTTTTAATTGACAAGGAAGTTAAAGCTTATGGGGTCAGGCATGGAGGTGGAGCTAAGGCCACAAATAGATCAGCCATGATCTTATTGAATAGCAGAGCAGGCTAAGTGGTCAAAAGGCTTACTCCTGCTTCAAGTTCTTATGTTCTTATACCAATCTGTAAAGCATTTATAAATTAACATTGCAAGTAGTAATTTCTGCCATCAATGATCAAAAATTGACTATCAGCAAAATCATAAATAAGGCGAGATTTAAGGGTGGATATGATGAATTCACAGTCCCAGCAGAAAGCTTTTCTGCATTGATGGTGAATATTGGGAATTCAGGTGCAAAGGGACATAGGTTAATTTGCATTTTGGATGATTTTGTAACAAAGGTAACATCGAATCCTTCCTCTGGCCTCCTTCTGCTCTGTAATAATTCTGTCATTCTGTAATTCTGTGAATCAACTGTTTGTTTTATATACCTCTCACAAGTTTCATTCGATTGACTTCAATGGAAGTGAAAATCAAGAAGACATATCTAACTGAATCATTATTGCCTATCTTACACTATCACCCAAGTTCAAGGCTATTCTTAATGTGTGGGCAAAGCTAAGTCAAATCCAATTCAATCACAACTCACTGCAAGCTAGGGCACAGGTACAGAAAGTAATCAAAATGCCAATGGGATATTGGTCTTTATCTCAAGGGGATTGAATTACAAAAGCGATGACATGATGTTGCAGTTATAGTGTTATAACCTGCAAATTTATGTTCCGATCTGGCTAGAGACCAGTAACATCTTGTTTAAAGTAAACAATGTTTGAGGTCCCAGGTGTTTGCAAAGAAAATGAAGCCACAAGATCCCACAGTTTTCTCAGCAACCCACCCAGATGTCAATGTTCACTGTGAGATACACAATCTCATTAAAACTCTGTTTCCCCCATGAGAGATGCCAAACTTGTCACTTTCGAAAATCAATCTCTGAATTCCCTTTAGGCCTCTCCAACTCGGAATGCCTCAACGACTGCTCACCTCCCAGGGTTTCAATCGTTTCCCCCGAGACTATTTCCACTGGCTTCCTGAGGCTGCACTTTAGCACCGATTCACAGGCTCAACTCCAGCTCTTCAGCCACACCGAGCAGAACATCACTACTCCAAAGGGTTACCTTTGCCCCAGTAGCCTATAGTGTGGAATCACCAATCTGCTGCTGTCTTTTCAGCTCTCCAGGGCTTCTCCACTGCTTGGAGCCTGCCAACCACAGCGCTTTTGCTACTTGGAGCCTCTATTTTTGCTCCTGTCCCTAGTGGTTCCTACTGATGGTCTCCTCCCAGTGGTCTCCTCCCCCCCCCAACAGTGTTCTCAAACTAGTCGTTCCTTCCCTGCCGTTCTTTCTCCCTAAGTCCTTTCTCTCTGGGACCTCCCCCTGATCTGCACCTCTCGGTCCAAGACTCCATGAGTTATGGTGCTAAATTCAGTGTTTCTCTGAACTCTGGTCTCCTGGCTACACCATGCTATCTATGGCTCTCAGGTCTTCTTCTGAGACCTAACCCTCTCTACCATGGAACCAGTGACCTTCTGCTACCTTCTCAGCTCCTCAGGACTTTTCCTGAGCCCCGACTGCTTGGAGACTGCTAACACAGCACCTCTGCTGGAGGTTGGAGGCTGGACCCTCTTCTCCCTGCTTCTAAACACACCCAGTCACAAGGGCTTCCTTGAGCTCCAACTCTCAGCTGCACCAAGCTATCATGTCTCCCAAGGCTTCTTCTAAGTCCAAACTCTCATAGCAGCATGGACTGTGTAAACAACTCCTGGGGCTTCTTCTGAGTCCTAACTGCATGGAGCTATTCCTCAGAGCTAACAACAGCACTTTAGCAGCATGGAGAATCTTCCTTTGCTCCTGACTCTCTAACTGACCAAAACTGACTGACCATTGAACTGCTCTTCACTGATCCTTGAACTAAACTGGGTGACCTATCAAAGCATTCCCAGAGGGTCCCACCTTTGTTACTAGGCAGGATCAACTGTAACAAGTATTGGAATATCCTGTGCTCTGAATGTTAAAATCTTCACAAGTACGAGCTTACAAAGAAAAACAAAGAAAATATTTCATGATGAGAGGGCCAGATTTTCATGGAGTCATGGAGACTCCATGAACCTTTATGGAGGTTCTTTAATGGACCTTTAAAAATAGCAGACAGGACACATATCCAGCAGTCCTGCTCCCATTTTGGACAAATCCCATTTTCAATGGGAGAGGAAAAGGAGCAGGCTGTGAATCACACAGGCAGGAAAGCCCAACTCAGAAAGGCCAACAGGCCCCAGTTTTGCTGCAGCAAGGGCCTTATCCTGCAGCGTAGGAGTCACAAATGTATGGAGGAGACATAAATGCACATGAGGGGTGGATAAGGTATGTAGAGCTTTCAAGCTTTCAGCTATTTAAATCCCCAAGCCATTAACTTTTTTAAAAACAGCCTCCCTATGCCAGTGACACATGAAAAAAACTCAAACTATGAAATTATTTACATCCCAATCCTTTATAAAATTTGGGAAAAGCCTGCCTGTGTCAGTGAGGTTTTATGAAAATCAGTTCTAGCAATTATAATAGCTGTTTGTTGACATTACCACAAGGGCTATCATCATACCACAACCTATAATTATCTCAGCAGGGTGCTGTACAGCCATGGTTTTATTGGCAGCTCAAATAAGTTATTAAAGGATTAACTGTTTTTGATGTGGGGTTATGATTACATATCTGTTTTGTTTGCCGGGGATTAAGTACTTGAAGGGTTGTTAAAGTTTTGGATGGGCTTTAATGCATAGGAGTTTTTTTTTATTATTATAGTGAAAGTTGTAATAGATAATTAGATTTTTATTTTATTTAATCTCAACATGGCTCTTGAGGTCTGCCCATGCTGAGTACTGAGCCAGTTGGCATGGAGATTGTAAGGGTAAAGAGTAATGGATAGGGTTGCATGGACTGGCATGAGATGGCATTATGATCGCATAGGGCTACCTGGGGCCATGGGGGTGGATGTGAGCATGAGTTGGAATGGGTGGGGCAGGGGAGTAGGTGAGAGGACAAGGAGATGTGAAAGGTGAAAGTGAGGGGGCCTAATATTTAACAAAACAGCTTGGACAAAGCCTCAGAGAATGAAGGCTGGCTTTTTAAACAACATACCTTGGTACTTGAGAGACCCTGTGGCTGTCTCTGATCGGCATCCAGGGGTGGCAGGCTTGACTCCATCCTGCACCCATGCCCCTAACCTCCAAGAATGAGAGTGATGCCATTTGGGACATCTTTCCTGAGTTGGATTCCACGAGCTAGGAAATTTCCCGAATTGAGCTACCCATCTCAGGAACGAAAACCCAGCCCAGATAAGTTGCAGCTGACCCCACCTGGAGTCCAGTATAGGGCACCAAACCTCAGGAAGAATACATTCACCATGGAAATGGTGCAGCATATATTCACCAGAATTATACCAGCGTTTAAAGGGTAGGATTATGTATAAACATGTTTTGCATTCACTTGTCTTTGGAAGGTTAAGGGGTGATCTAATTGAGCTATTTACAGTGATAAAG
Organism: Carcharodon carcharias; assembly: GCF_017639515.1. NCBI lineage: Eukaryota > Metazoa > Chordata > Chondrichthyes > Lamniformes > Lamnidae > Carcharodon > Carcharodon carcharias. The sequence continues at coordinate 55,548,868 of NC_054470.1, read as the reverse complement.
GGATTTGATAGTATGAATACAAAGAAACAATTTCCTCTGGTAGGGGAATCCAGAACAAAAGATCATAGTCTTAAAATTAGATCTAAGTCATTAAAGAGTAAAGTCAAGAAAAACTTTCCATACAAAGGGTAGTGGAAATATGAAACTCCCTCCCATGAAGAAACCAATAGATTTTTGTTAGGTAAGGGTATTGAAGGATATGGAGCAAAGACAGGTAAATAGAGTTGGAGACTTTAATCAACTGTGATCTAATGAATGGTGGAATAGATCTACTCTTGTTCCTTGGAGTCAATGGCCCAGTACAATCTGCTGTTCGCCCTGCTTGTTTCAATGTCCTGTGAACATCTTGGGATGTTATAAAGGAACTTTATAAATGTTGTTATTAAAACTAATGGATAAAAAACCCTGCAAGGCCCACTGACCCTAATGTTCAGATTCCCAAGATACATCCCCAGTGCACAAAGCTCTCTGCCAGATACAACTTAAGCTCTTCAAATGAGAACCTCTGTAATTGAAATTCTCATCAGGGAAGTTAAAACTTTTCAGGAGCTTAGATTATTTCTTTTATGTTCCAATCAATGAAATAAAATGCAATTTGTGATTCAAAGAACTCATTATAAGTATATATTAAAGGTTTACCCTTGTCTCAATTCAATTAGAAATACTACATGAGCTGTATTTAAGGTTACAATGGGTTATGGTTGATCCAAATATTTCAGAAATAGTTGAGAGCTAATTACAATGCCAAAAGCTGAGAAGTTTATTCCATGCTCATTTGATAGGATCAGGAGTAGGTCATTCGAGTCTGCTCCACTATTCAGCATGATCATGGCGGATCCTCTATCTCAGTGCCATACTCCTGCACTCTCCCCATACCTCTTGATGCCTTTAGAATCTGGAAATCTATCTATTTCCTTCTTAAATATATTCAGTGAATTGGCCTCCACAGCCTTCTGTGATAAAGAATTCCACAGGCTCACCACCCTCTGAGTGAAGAAGTTTCTCCTCATCTCAGTCCTAAATAACCTACCCCGTATCCTGAGACTGTGACCCCTTGTTCTAGACACTCCAGCCAGAGGCATTATCATCCCTGCGCCCAGCCTGTCCAGCCCTGTCAGAATTTTATATGTTTCAATAAGATCCCTTCTCATTCTTCTAAACTCCAGTGAATATACGTCTAGTCGACCCAATCTCTCCTTATACAACTTTCCTGCCATCCCAGGAATCAGTCTGGTGAACATTCGCTGCACTCCCTCTATGGCAAGTGTATGCTTTCTTAGGTAAGAAGACCAAAACTACACACAAAACTCCAGGTGTGGTCTCATCAAAGCCCTGTACAGCTGCAGTAAGCCATCCTCGCTCCTGGAATCAAATCCTTTCATAATGAAGACCAACATGCCATTTGCCTTCTTAACTGCTTGCTGCACCTGCATGCTTGCTTTCAGTGGTTGGTGTACAAGGGCATCCAGGTCCCTTTGTACATCAATATTTCCCAACCTATCACCATTTAAATAATATTCTGCTATTCTGTTTTTTCCCTACTGAATATTATAACTTCACACGTATCCACATTATACTGCATCTGCCATATATTTGCCCACTCACACAACTTGTCTAAATCGCTTTGCAGCTTCTTAACATGCTCCTCACCACTCACATTCCCACCAAGTTCCATGTCATGAGCAAACTTGGAAAAGTTACATTTGGTTCCCTCATCCAAATCATTGATATATATTGTGAATAGCTGGAGTCCAAACACTGATCCCTGTGGCACCACTGCCTGCCATTCTGAAAAAGACCCATTTATTCCTACTCTTTGCTTCCTGTCTGCTTACCAATTCTCCATCCTTGCCAATATATTACCCCCAATTCCATGTGCTTTAATTTTGCAAACTAACCTCTTACGTGGGACTTAATCAAAAGCTTTCTGAAAATCCAAATACACCACATCCACTTGTTCTCCTTTACCTGCTAGTTACACCCTCAAAAACTCCAGTAAGTTTGTCAGACATGATTTCCCTTTCATAAAACCATGGTGACTTTGTCTAATCCATTTTTCTTTGTCAAATCTATAAATATATATATATATACAGAAGGTTATAATGATATAACTCCAATTGTCTAACCCATGCTGCAGTCTAGTGATAATGTGCAGCGGGAGTGCATCCTCAATAAATTTGCACAGTAACTCTGTGGATAGTTGCTCCCTTCAAGCATCTTATGATACTGACATTTACTCATGTGTGAGCTTTGGCAAGGAGGCACAGCAGGTTGTTTGGCTAAGTTGGGTAACACAACACAATATAATCTATCTAAACTAAGAGAACTAGACAGCAAGTTATCTGAAATATTCCCAATGAAGTGTTTTCTTGTACAATTATACAAATATTTAAAATAGATTGCAAGGCAAAATAAAGTTCTCAGAGGAGTCCAATTCTTTCAAACTCACAGTACATGTTCCATGGGCAGGATTTTCCCTGGGCTTTGGAAACCCAATGTCAGAGTCAGATGGGTGTCAGGATCTTGCACAGTGGGGGCAATAGTCACTGTGATTTTCCCTGAATTGTCTAATTAGGGCCTGATGGATGGCTTGCCATCCATTTTGAGCTGCCCTGGATCCAACTTTTTAAACTTTAAAATGAAAAAAGGCCATTAACAGCAAGGCCATCATTGTGGGAGAGGAGCACCTCCACAGGGCGGTCTGTGGCTGCAGCTGAAGCTGGGCTGGTGAAGAGTGCCTCAAAATCTGCCTGGAGCACTGGTCACTCAAGGCCTGTCACCTGGAGGCAGTTGACCTAGCCCCGATGCCTCCAAAATCCTGGAAGGACTAGAACCTTCAAGCAGCTTCTGATAATAGGCCTTTAAGGAGCCATATTGGCTACCTTTTGCTTGTTGCTGGATGGTGCGGCTGCTCCCACTCCTTCCCACCTTTGAAAAAATGGCTTGGGGTGGGATCATGGCAGTAAACTGGCACTTCAGCTGGTAGTGTGAAATTCCATGCCCACGCACCTCTATGTTTGCCCCCATTAGACCTAAAAACCCAGGTCTATGTCTTTCTCCATTTATGAGTGTTTTGTGAGGTCAGCATATACATTCCTGTTTGGACTGGAGGGGAGTGACCTGTGTGATACATAACCCAGGAATAAGCATTTTCAGCTATAAATGACGACTGGCACTATTAGCAGATGAACTCTTAATGTATATGAATAACATTCCTCTATCTGCTATTTTAACAGGACTTTAAATGGGTTAATATTTCAGTTAAATAGCAGACAGCAGATGCCTTATGAATGGGTTAAGTGTTCACTCACCAATATCACCTATAGTACTCTCTAGGTGCTTGTATATTACAATAATTGTTTCTCTAGGTAACACAGGATGGAATGGTAAAATGCTGTAAGCCAAAGTTCAATGGAAAATGTATAATAACAGGTGGTTTTATGAGGACAGATACTTACCATTTTGAAACATTTGTTCTTTCTTTTCCTCCCTTCTCTTTCTCTCTTTGCTTCTGAAATATACCTGTTTTGTTCTTTTATCTTTTTAAAGCATTCTCTCTTGCCTTAATTATATATGCAACTCCAGGAGCGTTTTTACTAACACTGTAGGCGTTCTGAATAGTGGATATCCCCCCTCCATCATGCATAACTTCATAATGCAGATAGCTGCCTTTTTTTTGTTTCTCTTGAAACAAAACAGCTACAGAAAAAGAAATGTTCAATCCTTTTAGAAGACAATGTTTTGCTTGCTGAGCAATACTCGGCTGATTGCACAAGCATTGTGGCTTTTGTCTCACATCAGTAAATTATCGTTATTTTCATTTCTGTGGATTACACTTTGCTACACAATTCAAATAATAGCCACTGGCACAGAACAATGGGGATTAGTGCAGCAGGTGTAGCTCTGAACATCTATGCAGCACTCAAAAAAACAAGAAGATAGACCGCTATCTATACAAGAACTTGTGAATGCGAAAGTGCTGTGGATGTGGTGAGGCATTATTAGCCTATCCTTTCTATCTCATGTTAAGTTCTGATAAACCAGTTTCTCAGTTAAACAAATGTTGCTTCATATATCGTTTATGCATAAATTACAACAGCACAGCTTGGGGGTAGTCAGACCTAGACCACCTATCAAATTGAAAAGCCCTGGTTATTGGCCCAATTTGCCCCATTATGACAACACTATCCTAGCTTTAAATGCTGCATGATGTCTGAGTTGAACTGTTAATGTTTAGCCTTTCATGGTATTAAACACCCAGGCAGGATTTAGCTGAATGACAGAAATGATTGGTCCCTGGTAATACGAATCAAAGATGTCTCTTCTTGTACAATACCCTGCAGCAAAGACCAAAGGAATACAAAGAGCTTTCATAGAATCCTAGCACCTGCTGTGTTCATCAAAACCCAGATTATCCATTGAGGAAAATATGTTCCTTCTGTGTTTGTAAGTGAGTAAACTAACTATGTTGGATAGGGTAAAAACAATCATTGTTATCCACACTATTATTCATGTCATTGTGTAATAAAAATGCCAATTAGCATAATAATATTAAGGATATAAATATTAGGAATGATTGTGATTATGCATGAATATTGATTTGGAAGAGAGGTCTAGTTTTATTAAATTGCAACCAATAAAAACAATGAATGATACTTTCTCCAATTTCTCACTCATTCCTTTGTGTGGGCCTTCACCTTGTCTTTTCAAACTTTTTCAGCATTTGCAGTGGGGGTTGGTTAGCTCATTTGGCTCAGTAACTACAGCATAGTGCAGAATGTGTATAACAGCATGAGATCAATCCCTGTACTGGCAGCAGTAGTTTGTGGAGGCCTACCTCCTTGTCTTGCCCTGATACAGAATGGTACACCTCAAACTATACAACCACTTGCCTCTCTCTAACAAAGAGAGGTGCCTGTGGACGACAGTTCACAAGCTCTATTTCTTTTATTGTTGTTCGATTGAAACACATATGATCTTTCACTTTAAGTGGCGGTTTTCTGTTATGAGTTTTGCATGTTACTCAGCCCATTAGGTCTCTGTGTAAGGAGTACATGATACTTCTTTCCTTCTTGCAGATTTCTAGCAGTTTCAGTTACTGTATCAGATTTCCAACATTTGCAGTTTAAAACAAATGTGGAACTAACATATTTTATGTTTTTGGCTCTTTATAATTGACCAAAATAAAACTTTAATCAACGCTATCTTTATAATTGTCATTGGTCTGAGGAGAATTGTAACCAAATACAGTTCACATCTATTAGCCCTGGTTCAGGGTATAGCCCACCAATCTACAGGACTGATCTAAGTTCATTGGTCCTAGGCAATGATTGGCTAAAGTAAGAGCTATAGTGATGGAACCCAGGTGGTTGTACGATAGGATGGTTGATCACCCAGTATTCCTTCCAAGAGAATCGGTTCATTTTGAAAGATTGATGTATTTTTATTGGGGCAGAGGGGTTGCAGCTGGGAATCAAGCTTACTGGCATGGCCAGCTGGATCCGGGTCTTCTAATAATCAAGAATCTGGAAAGGCCAAAGGGATGGAGGAAGTAGGTCCTGACTTCCCACCTACCAGCGGTGGCAGTAAGCCAGAGCAGCCCACAGGATGGTGAAGTTGGAGGAGCACGCCTGTTCCATTAGGCCCCACAGGAATGAAGTTGAACTCACCTTTGGGATTCTCTTCAGCCAGACTTTCATCAGGTGATACAAAAGCAAAATGATATTGATGCTGGAAATCTGAAGTAAAAACAGAAAGTGCTTGCTATGCTCAGCAAGTCAGACACCACCTGTGGAGAGAAAAACAGAGTTAATATTTCAAGCCTGTGCCCATTATCAGAACCTGTCGGATAATGGTGACAGACCTGAAAAGTTAACTGTTTCTTTCTCCGTGGGTGCTGCCAGACTTGTTGAGCATTTCCAGCATTTCCTGTTTTTACTCCTTCAGAATGTAGTTCAAGCATGTACATTCTGTAACAAGCTCAAACTGCAATAACAACTGGAGACTTATGTATGTCATGGAGCCCTGATTATTTTAAAACATCTTAACTTAGAGGGCAATTCATGGACTCCAGGGCTGGGATTTTCTGCTCCCGACAGCGTCGGACATATTCGGTGGCGTGAGCGGGCAATATGGTGCAATCATTTTCATGATGGCATGAAACCAGCTTGCCATCGTCCGCTCAGCCCGCCAATGGTGGGCTGTGATCTCTGCCATCGGACGTCGGGAACCTCATTGTAACACATCAGCATATCATTATTATGCCTGCCCGTCGGAATACGGGAAAACACGTTGACATGTTTCACAACAGGTCATAAGCAACGTGCACCTGGCAGGCGGCATTTCACTCAGGACTTCAAGGTTTGTTTACCAACCTTGCTTCGGTCAGCACCCGCAGTTATCAGTGCCAGGCTTCACAGACTGCACCACATCACCTTTAGGGGAGCTTATGGCAGGTCTCTACCTACCAGATCAGCCATATGTGGGTGGCTTTTCAATGGCTGCAGGGCTAGGGCTTGCTTGGGGAAGGGGGAGAAGCAGCCTCAGGCAAGGGAAGAGGCTGCAGGACGAGGGCTGTACTGGGGAAGGAGGGTAACTTAGGGTGTGTGTGGGGGCATCTGTTGACCTGTGCAAGTGAGGGCTGAAGAGCCAATCTCCAGAGGATATGAGGCCAGATGGACATGTGAGGGTATATGTGTGAGAATCGGTGGTGTTGTAGAGTATTTTACACCAACACTCAACACAGGGTCTTTTGTTCAAACGTCAAGCAGCCTTTTTTTTACACCGGTGGGGAGACAATCTCTACTGGTAAATCAAGAGGCTTCTCCAACAATACAGAGTTTCAAGCAGTTTATATACTATTCTAATTGCATTACAGTCACAGTGCCGTCTACAACAGAACTGATACAATTAAGAAGGACTGGAATTTAGGAGATCACAACAATGACACAGGAAAAACAACATCATGTAATCTAATTAAGAAATGGAGGAGGCCATTGTCACAACCGAATGACCCCAGACAACATCCGTTCATCCCTGTCACGGAAGGAGAGAAATCTTTTATATAAAGATCAACTTTGGAGCCAGGGACAGGGCATCTTGGTATCCATTGTTTTCAGTTGTGAAAATAACATCAGCACTGAGCAGGTCTGTCCAGAACATACTTGCTGGACCAAAGTGGGTGCTAAGCACCAATCATCCAGCAAGATGTCCTCAGGAGATGTGTTTGTGGTATCATTTACTGAAACAAACTGTGTGACTCACACATCTGCAATAAAGTTGCTTTGTTGCTTTTGCACCTAATAAGTTTAGCATTTGAGAATAATTTTAACCCCATAACTGCTGTACAGATTGAAAGCCCCAATTCATTGGTGATGTCCCTTAAGCTGGCAGTGAGTGAGATGCCAGTGAATGTGTGATGGGCTTGAGTGTGTGAGTTTAGAATGATGAGACGGCTGCCTTACCCTGGCTACATGGGTGAGATTTTTGATCCTCTATCTGCATTGGATGGCCAACCTCGTCTGTGCAGCACCACTGACCACCACTGCCACTGCCTCCCAAGCCTGGTTAGTCACACCACTGCCCATCCTGCAGCCAGAGCAGGGGTAGGGATAAATTTGCCTAATCACTTTTTATGGGACTGAATAACTAGAGGAAGTTGAGGAATGACTGAATGGATAGCTGACTATTGGGGTGAAAAGCGAGTCAAGGAATGAATTTTCCTTAACCGCGGAGACAGGGTCGGAGGTGCGCAGTCAATTAAGGCCCCACTTGGGCGCCATTTTGCAAGGTTGCTGATATTTATGCATTGTTAGAGTGTCCCCACGCTCCGTACAACCCCACCAATGTCAATTGAGGCAGCATCTCGCGGCAGATCAGGTGACTTTCAAAGTTAGAGTCTCAATGCCCCAATGTTGGGCCACAGAAAACAAAGGTTGCAACCACACATGTCAATACTCCTACCACCCCCCCGCCCGCCACCACCTCCAAGGCCCTATCAGCTTTGGGCCTCTTTATTTCATGGCTTCAGTGCAAGCATCTGAATTTTCCTAGTCCCACGGTGGGGGGAGGGGGAACCTTGAGCTGGATTTTATGCTTCCTCACTGGAGGGTTTGTAGGCCTTCATGTTGAGGAGGCCTCATATTCACCTGCCTGCCTCGGCAGTACCCACCTCTCTCACTGGGACTGCTGGCCTGGTGTCACTTTGGGCTATCAGGTTGGGATATTGGGAAGCCACCCATTGTCCTTAATAGAAAGGCAACTGCATAGGTGACCATAGGAAGCCACCTCCTGGAAGTTTGCACTATGGGTGCACTAATATGGACATATGAATTAGGAGCAGGAGTAGGCCATTCAGCCCCTTGAGCCTGCTCTGCCATTCAATAAGGTCATGGCTGATCTGAATGTAACCTCAAACCCACATTCCTGCCACTCCCAATGACCTTTCACCCCCTTGTTAATCAAGAATCTATTTGGCTCTGCCTTAAAAATGTTCAAAGACTCTGCTTCCACCTCCTTTTAAGGAAGAGAGTTCCAAAAACTTATAACCCTTTGAGAGCAAAACATTCTCTTCATCTCTATCTTAAATGAGTGATCTCTTATTTTTAAACAGTGATCCCCTCCCTAATTCTAGATTCTCCCACAAGAGGAAAGATCCTCTCCACACCCACCCTGTCAAGACCCCTCTGGATCTTAAAGATTTCAATTAAGTTGTCTCTTACTCTTCTAAATTCCAGCAGGTATAAGCCTAATCCCTCCAGGTTATGGCAGGTTCAGGACCCCCATATGGGCTGAATGGTGGCGTCCACTGCCCAATGGAAAATTAAGCCCCAAAATTCAGTGAGTCCCGCTCACATGTGTTTCCCATAAAAGAAGAAGGAATAACTGGCATTTATATCAAGTGACTCAAAGATCAAGATTGACAATATTTATTAAGATTTTCATAGGCTGACACATGTCTTTTGAACCAAAGGGGATTATATTAGGGCTGAGGAATGCAGAAGTGCTAAGGCGGTATTAATGGCTGAATGTTACTGCTCCCATGATGATTAGGTAAGGAGGGGGGAACGGAGACCATAGGGCTGGTCTTTTCACTCTCCCTCTGGAGGATTTGAAGGCAGTGGTGGGGGAGGGTTGGGTGGGGGTGCATGTAAAATGCAGTAGGTGGCCTTCCTATGGCCTACCTACCCACCTCTGACCTGTCTGAAATTTCATGGGGGGTGCGGGGAAGATATTGGGTAGCCCATCAGTCCTTGGGCCTTTTAAAGCCCGTAAGTAGCCAATTAATGCCCATTTAAGAGCCTCATCCTGCCGTTGCTGGTGTTTTACGCATGTCAGGGGAAGGCCCATGTCATGCGGGAAGCCCAGCAGCTTTATCTGTGCAGGCTGGCGTCAGACATGTGGTTCCTTCCATATAAGCCTCATGGGCCCATTGGAGGCACCCCCCAACCTTCAAGGTCATTCCTCCCCTTTAACCCTCCCCCAGCCTCTTGAACCCAGCATCCCAAACCCCTCCCCACTCATCCCCTCACTGAGGCCCCCGACCCAGGACAAGCTTGGGTTCTTGAGCATGATGGGACAGCAGGGCATGGCCGCCACTCCTAGCTGGCACTGATGGGGCTACAGAGTAGCCGGCCATCCAACTGGCTGGCAGCTAGCTCTCTAAGGCAGGACTTTGTCCCAAGATAGTGGCAAATGCCTCATCTTAAAGCAATTAATGCTACTCTGGGAGGGGCAGGATCATTGATGCCCCATTAAATCCAGCCCAGCGTTGCAAAATTCTGCATCAGGTCAGCTACCCGATGCATCCCCGTCTTTGAACAAACAATCTTGCTGGAGGCAGGATCCAAGTGGCAGAGGCAAACCATCTGGCATTGATGGTTTTGAACTTTGATGGCCCTGCCGAGATTTTCCCAACAGTGTACGTGATGCTACTGAAGACAGAGCCTGTCAGGCCACTGGAGGTAGCCAGCCACCCAGTGTCAGACTGGGCAGGGGACGCATTAACACCTCCACTCAATGGCCCCAGCATGGACTTGCTGTGATGAGGTGGCCACAGCAGGGGCCGAAGTCCAAAAAGTCAAAACCTAAACCTAAACAGCCAAGTGAAATTTCGAGGCAAGGCACTATAAAATGTTCCTTTCATATTGCTAAAATTAGAATTTGTCGTATCAATAATTTTGTCAGATTCTTATTTCATCGTATACAGGTGAATCAGCTAGTTATAAGGGGATTGTAAATCTTTTGCTGATATGTACTATTCAAATTATATGCTTTCCTTTAATCTATGTTTTCCTCCCTATGAAACCACTTGCAATCTTCCTTAATTTGGACAGATCCGGAATCTTACAGCCATTTTTAATGACTTGAAACTATTGGGCATAATCTAATTCAATTATTTCTGGATCCTTTCTTTCTGAAACATTCCAGACACAGCTCTCTTCTGAAGTAACTGCCAGTTGTTTTTTTTTCTCTCTCGTACATGGGCAAGGATCAATTAAACACCCAAGAAAAGCTTTTGAAACATGAAGGAAATATCAGGAGATATCAGATGGTCTAGAGGCTGTGCATTTATGTGTTGAGTGAGGGAGAGATTGAGGAGAATGCTTAGCATTGAAATAAGTGTAGAAATGAACGGGAAGAAAGATATAATTGAATAACTTGTTAAGATTACAGGGTGCATTAAAAAAAGCATGGATAAAAAATAGTTTTTTTTATTACAATGGCATGTCTAGTGAGCTGTATGTTTTAATATTTTTAATTTAGTAATTTGTGTCACCTACTGTTTTCTGTATCAACAACAGCTGTTATTTGTGCTCTGTGTTGCTGCCACACTCATAACATTGTGTAGATGTGAACACACATTGCCAAGCCTGCATATGGTGAGCAGGAATGAGTTCCTGCATTTCACACAATATGCCAATTGCTCTTATTTTCAGGAGTCAGAGATTTCTCATAAAGGAATTGTTTACAATTCTACATTATATTTCACAGAATTTGAATATGAAATATGATTACACAGATTACTTCACAGTGATGTATATTTATTTTCTGCTTGCTATTATAAGAGTCTCACAAAGACTTCTTTTGTAATCCCAGGAGCCCAGTATTTATTAAATCGTGCAAATTTCATTAATAGTTTTTGCTGAAATTCACTCTGTTCTCTTTAATATCTTTCCCGTAAATGGAATGCATTCTGAGCGTCGTGCTAAGTTGCAGTCATAATTCCATTTTTACTAGGCGGTAACGACTCCATAAATTCTAATGACTGAATGACTGGAGTGACACTATACTTCCGTATTATGAAGAGCATCACAACATATAAAAGAAATTTACATAATGCCTATGTTTGTTTATATTTAGCAAAAATGTTCTACAATCAAAATGACAACAATCTTCATTAAAAAGCCCATTGATTTTCTGTTCTACTTTAAACTTTGGATACAGGTTCACTTGTTTTCCTTTGATTAGAACTGACCATTCAATAGTTCAAATGTCGATATCCTTTTTTTCCCAATGATCTGTCTGTCAATTTCACATCAATTTCATTGATTCAAAATCAATCAATCAGTGATCCCTAGAGGTTGCCATAATTATGTCTAAGTTTATTAGCATATTCATCGTCAAATAGCTTCTAACATTTCTTTAAAATAAAACAGAGTGAGTTGTGCCTGTAAGTACAGAAATTGCAACAAGACTAGAATGATTTTATATTTTAGTTATTTCAGTACATATCAAAAAATCCATTTAAACACAGAAAATTAGGTTTTTTAACATATATGGGGCTTATTAAAACAAAACTATTGTATCTATACAGCTCTTAAAATATCCATTGTCCATCTAATGTAGTAATAAATACAACAATTCTCAGAAGATTTAGTCAAGCATTTAAACTAAAAATGCTCATGTCTACATTTGTATTTCATTATGCCTTGAAAAGAGAAAAGGCCTCACTTAACATTCTGGAGGAACTCTGCTGAGGTTCAGAGTGTATCCCTTCCCTGTCATTTCCATCAAAATTCCCTTGAATTTACCAGTTAGTTCTTGCATTCTAATTTTATAACCTTGACTCCCAAGGTACTCCATATATTTAATGAAATCCACTAATAAATCTTAAATTCTTCCAGAGTAAGCACTCCTGCTGCAGACTCAGCTATCTCAGCTGACTACACAGGGCACCAAATAAGATTTGTGTTTTGATGGAGCAAGCATTTACTTTATCAGAAAGCATATTATAGGGGCCGTATCTCAGTACAATATATAATAAAATCATAGATATAACTAATCTGTTCTACTCTTAAGGAGATTGTAAAATGATTTAGGCACATTGAAATGTGACACAAGCTACGCTTGGAGTTACATGCAATACTAGTTACCTTCAGCATAGTACAACTTGAAAGATTTTCTGCATCAGTTGCTTTTCATTTCTTACCAGCTAAGGTGCTCACTTAAATCAAACTTAGATAAGATGTGTGTGGATACAATAATTAGTAGATTCTTTTGTTCTGCATCATCATAGCCTTTTAAATGTTCATTAGTTCAAAACCTAATCAATAGATATGAATTCAAGTTTCTGAATTTCTCGCTCATATTGTTTAAAAAATTGCTGAAAATCAAATTAGACAAAAGTAAAGTAAGGCATGTCAGAAAGATAGCCATGTGAAAAGTCTTTCCGTCTGGATTATTCTTGACAGTCATTAGTCATTAATGCAGCTTGCTTTGATTTCATTCATATAACTATGCATTATATCAATATCTTTTATGTTACTACGGTGTGAGGTATTGTTAGCGTTTGAAGAAATAAATGAGTTTAGGCACTGTTTAGAACTTTTAGTAAAGGTTTCCTTTGAAAGTTACGCCTTTAAAATTATTACTTTGGCTATTGTAAATATTGTGGTCAAGTTGCATGCTCCTTGATTGCTTGATTCAACTAAAACAGCTATTTAGAAATTTCAACGTGCAATTTTTAATTTTTACCAGATTCCTGGTGCTGAATTTTCGCAAATGAGTCATAACCCACTGTGGGCCTCAACTCTAGGTCAGGAATCTGGAAGTTGCCTTGGCGGGATGCAGCGATCTTCTCAGAGGTAGCCATATAAGAAGCTTCCTCCAGGACCCCCGTCCAATTAAGTATGGTGGGTGGACCATGGAAGTGGGAGGCTCAGTTGGAAGGCTCATAGTGTTGTCTGGCTGGCAGCTCCAAAGGGAGAGGTGGGCGACGCTGAGGCAGGTAGGAAACTGAGAACACAGGAACATTGAAACATAGGAGTGGGACTAGGCCGCTAAGCCCATTACATCTGTTACACCAATCAATACAATTGTTTCTGATCATCCACTTCAATGCCTTTCTCCCATACTATCCCATATCCCTTTACATCATTGGTATTTAGAGATCTGTCAATCTCTACTTTAAACATATTCAATGACTGAGCTTCCACAGCCCTTTGGGTAGAGAATTCCAAAGATTCACAATCCTCTGAGTAAAAATATTTCTCCTCATCTCAGACCAAAGTGGCTTCCTCCTTATTTGAAATTGTGTCCCATGGTTCTAGGCTCCCAAGCCAGGGGGAACAACTTACCTGCATCTACCCTGTCTATCCCTTTAAGTATTTTGTAGATTTCAATTCGATCACCTCTCATTCTTCGAAACTCTGGGGAATACAGGCCCAGTCTCCCCAGGCTTTCTTCATAGGATAGCCCCGCCAGCCCAGGAACAAATCTGGTGAACCTTTGTTGCACTCCCTCTATGGCAATAATATCCATCCTAAGGTAGGAGGACCAAAACTACACACAATACTCCAGGTGCGCTCTAACTAAGGTTCTATACAATTGAAGCAAGTCTTTGCTACTCTTGTATGCAAATCCTCTTGCAGTAGAGGCTAACATACCATTAAGCCTAATTGCTTGCTGCACCTGTATGTTAGCCTTCAGTGACTTATTGACGAGGACACCCAGGCCCTTTGTACATCTACATTTTCTAACCTCCTGCCATTTGCGAAATACTCTGCACATCTGTTCCTCCTACAAAGTGGATAAATTCACATTTTTCCACAATATATTCCATCTGAATTATTCTTGTTTAATAAATCTATCCAAATCCTCTTGAAGATGCTTTGCATCTTCCTCACAACACACATTCCCGCCTAACTTTGTGTCACCTGAAAACTTGAAAATATTACATTTGGTCCCCACACCCAAATCATTGATATATATTGTGAACAGCTGTGGCCGAAGTATTGATCCTTGTGGTGCCCCAATAGTCACAGCCTGCCAATGCAAGAATGACGTGTTTATTCCTACTCTCTGTTTTCTGCCTATTAGCCCATCCTTAATCCATGCGGTAAGGGGGTGGTAGTATGTCTCAGCTTCACCTCTGACTTCTGAGCGGTCTGAATCGCTCTCACTCTCTGGGTCCTAGACCTTGGACTTATTTGGGGGTTGTGACAAAGTGCAGCAGACAACTGGTTTTGGTACAAGAAAATAAAAACTACGTGTATTGAAGTCACAAATGAACTTATAACATTAGGATTACACTGAGATTATACAGACCTACAAAGTACACTTAGTTAAGAATGGGGAACATACGGCATAACAAGGGAAAATCACGCTAATAATCCCCTTACCCTTGTCCCACCCCCAGAGGTCAGGGATCATGCTCACCAACCAGGGTTCCTTGACAGTTTGAAATCTAGCCAGGTAAGCCAGCTGTAGTTTTGAGGTACGCTTATTCTGTCCCCTGGGGCCTGCTGTCCCCACGTGGTCGAGGTCTGTGGAAACTGCGAAGCTTCTTCAGTTGGGTGGAGGGTGCAGTTGTGGGTGGTCGATCTTCGTGGAGGGCTGTGGTTGCAGCCTTGTTGTCTTGTGTTGAGCCTGCCACCCGTGCCCCTTGCCGTGATGTTGTCTGCGGGCCTGCAAACTTCCATATCTCCTCCCTCTGCTTGTCTCAGCTACCTCTCCCTGCTTAAACTCTGCTTCAACCGCTCCAAAACTGCTCACCCTTCTCCCCTTCGTAACTGGTGGCCCAGTTCTACTGTTTTTCAAATTTCTTATCTGTATCCAAATCAAGGTTAGTTATTTGACTGATTTTTGTGGGCTCCTTCAGGTGATTGTCGTCTCGTTGGTTTTAATGGGCTCGCATGATGTTTATCGTTGTCTTCCTGTCCCCGTAACTAGTCTTGAACTGAAAGCCATTGTCTATGTGGAGTATTGATAGGTTTGCATAATTACATTGATTGCTGTCTTCCTGCCTTAGCAGTTAATAGCGATTATTTATGCAAGATTTTGATGGGCTTTAGTTTCGTGTAAGATGAAGTCTTTCTCTGGGTTGATTGTTTTAAAGGGAAGAATGCATATTCTGTCTCCTCTCATTGTCTGGTTTCAGGCACCAATCCACACTGCACTCAACAAGCCCAGGCATGTCCAGTCCCAGGACTTCATGTCCTGTCCGCAGGGTTCTGCACTCAACGCAGCAGTTGGGTCCCCTGCCATAAAAGTCCAAAAGTCATATCCTTGTTGATGATATGAAAAATGTGGGAATTTTGAGAACACTTCAATGCCAGTATATTACCTCCTATCCCAGGTGCTTTAATTTTGCTAACCAATCTTATGGGGACATTATCAAGAGCTTTCTGAAAATCCAAGGCCAGAATATTGCTGTCGGTGTGTGGGGGTGGGCCTGACACGTAAAATGATGCACGATGATGTTGAGCATCTGTCCCGACGTCATCTTGCGTCATTTAGATCTTTCATTCGGCGGGCACCTGCCAGAGGTGGCTACAAGCCCACTGAACTGTCAAAAACTTATTAAGGCCATTAAGAAAGTCATTTAGACAATTAACAGCACTGCCTGTCCAACCTTAATTGGCCCGCCCATGTAAAATGGCAGCATGCAGCCGATCGCGGGCGGCGATCAGCTCCACGCCCGTCACCGCCTGCTCCCGCCTGGCCCGTCCGACATAGGAAAGTTTCTGGCTCAAGTATACTACGTCCACTGACTGTACTTTATCAATTTTGTTAGAAAATCCTCAAAAAACTCTAACAGCTCAGCAAAAATGATTTCCCATTCATAAGTCCATGTTGACTTTGCCAAATCAGATCATTAGTATTCAAGTGCCTATTTATCACATCCTTTAAAATAGATTCAAGCATTTTCCCTATTACTGATGTAAGGCGAACAGGTCTGTAATTCCCTGTTTTCTCTCTCCCTCCCTTCTTAAATAGTGGGGTGACATTTGTTATCCACCAATCTGCAGGAACTATTCCAGAAACTATAGAGCTTTGGAAGATGATCACCAATGCTTCCATTATCTCCATAGTTACATCTTTCAACACTCCGGGATGTAGAATGTCAGGTCCCAGGGACTTATCAATCTTCAATTCCATTAATTTCTCCAAAGTAACCTTCTTACTAATACTAATTCCCTTCAATTCCTCTTTCTCCCTCGCCCCTTTTGGAAATTTCTTGTACCTTCCTCAGTGAAGACGGACACAAAGTAATCACTTGGCTTCTCTTTCACTTCTCTATTCCCCATGATAAATTCTCCTGACACTGCCTGTAATGACACATATTTGCCTTAGCTAAGCATTTCCTTTTTACATATCTATAGAAGCTTTACAGTCTGTTTTTATGCTTCAAAGTGGAGGTGATCTTTGCAGCCTTGGGAAAAATTAAAATTCACACATGGAGACAGAGCAAAATGGATGATAGCAAATTGGCAGCTGGTTATACATTTCTCTGGATTTTTATTTCCATTGATTTCAATTGAAACTTTTACAACAATGGGAATTCAGTTGTGTCCATTGGTAGTGTGGAGAGGATTTAAACAAGAATCTTCTGGTCAGCTCATTTGATTATCCATTGCAGTTGTAATTAGCTTCAACCTACATGAAACTGAACTAATCTGTTGAAGTGCATGGAAAGTAGAGTGCAGTCTTTAAAAAGTCAGTTCTGGCTATAAGTTGCAGCAGCAGACTGGGAAAACAGCATACAAACACTTAAGTGCTTCCCTCAGTCATTTGACTTTCAGCTAACCTGACTGGATGTCTCATGGGTGTTTTTGTAAAACATGAGCAGCTGGAACAGCGAGCTAAACAAGAGACTAGGGCATGACACAGAGGCAGAGAAGAAGATGCCACTATCTCAAGCAAACAAACCTGCTAATCCTCCTGGATGAAACTAAGTTCAGGAGAGACGGGCTGCTGTTCATTGTAGGAAACCTGCCAAAATGACACTTATGCTATATGAAAAGATATAGTACTATGTTAAGTGTTAAGTGCTAAATCTCTCAATGCCAGCACTCCTGCAACCAAGGGCCACAAAATGTTCAATTACCTGACCAGAACAGACAAGGTAACACACCAGCCAATCTTCTTTTTCTTCCCTTGCAAACCTGGAACACTAGCCCATAAGGGATATTCATTGGGATTTCACTATGGCTTCTCATCTCACCTAATTACTTGCATGTACAACTCAAAACTGCCTTCCCCCGAACAAAGAAGCTAATGTCACTATATCTCTTACATTGGCTCTCTCATGCATCTTGGCACATACTCCTCAACTGCAAGCCTTTCTCCAATTTAC
Organism: Carcharodon carcharias; assembly: GCF_017639515.1. Classification (NCBI taxonomy): domain Eukaryota; kingdom Metazoa; phylum Chordata; class Chondrichthyes; order Lamniformes; family Lamnidae; genus Carcharodon; species Carcharodon carcharias. Next base: position 55,531,290 of record NC_054470.1, on the reverse strand, counting down.
TCGTCATTGTTGTAGAAATAAAAAGCACAATATCATGTGGTTCAGGCCCTTGGAAGAGTCATCTTCAACCTGAAATTCTGATAGGCCTATGGAGACAGGCCTTAAAGCTCATGTAGCGGCACTTTGCACTTTTTGTGGGAGATGGTCAGGTAGCAGGCATCTTGCTGGTGCCAGAGTAGTGAAATGCAAGTGGAGAGCTGCAAAGCCACAAGCAACTACAGAATTCTCTCCCTCTCTTTAATTCCAATGGGCAATGCTCACCCATTCTTCATTTGCACCCTTCTTTCTTACAGGCCCACCAGAGCAACAATGGGCATAAAAGGAGGGAGCACAGGAAAGTGATGATGATGAGAAGTAAATATGGAAAATACATTTCATTCTTGTCAAGTATGGTGGTGATTCTTCCCTGTCAAAAGATTTATGAAGACCATGCTACACTAATCTTGGAACACAATCCAGCCCCATATTCCCCTGTCCAAGCTCAATATCACCTCCTGTGTCATTTGCGAAAGCTAAGTTCAAATATTATCAATAAGGGAAGAGGCAGGAATTATTCTCAGTGAGTAACTTGGCATCCATTGATTCATAGAGCACAAGGAGAAGGAGAAAGTGGGTGAGGATGTGACATTTTCACAGCAGAGGCCAAAGAGAAGGCAGTCTATTGCTTCAAAGTCCTGAGATTGTGAAAGGATGCTTTCTTTCTGGAACTCAGAACTTATTGATATTTAGGTAACACGAAGGATAATCAAGGAATGTTGTACATACTTGCTAGTTAATCTTCTAGTATGTGTGGCAACTGACAGGTGTGTCTCTTGAGCTTACATTCGCAACAATGTCACGGAAGTTGTTACTTGCTGAAGACATCAATGAAGCATATGGCAGCTTCATTGTAGCCTGTGGGGATCCCACCCAAGAGAAGGCTCAGGACCAATCAGTACCTCCAGGATAATGAATGTACTGTTACTCTGGTGGCAACAATGAAGAGAATAGACAGTACCCTGCATATCAGCCTAAAGACCATGACTACAACACTGCATGCTGGTATCCATCAGAGCTTTCATTATCGGACAGTTACCTTTAGGCCAGCCATCCTGCCAATTAGTGCAAATCCAGTTCTACGGCTCAACGGAATGAGTACAGCTAGAGATGACCCACCTGATACTGCTCTTTTGGGATAGGAGCATATGTTAGAACTCTGTCCACCCTCTACAGAGCTCCATGCCAATGAAATGCATCAGGCAATACTAGGCTACCAGGGATAAGTTCCAAAGATGCAGCCACAGCAACTTCCTGCCAGAAGTCAGCTGCCATGAGAGAAGGGCCACTTCAGTCCCAAGACCTTAGTACAGGACAGGAGCAGTCATTCATTTCTTGTGATACTGGACTTCAGGTTTTACCTTTGAGAAACAGGTGAATAGGTGGAGAAAAGACACTGAGGGAAAGCATGGCAGTAGGGAGAAATGGTTGTCTTTGGAATAGAATGTGAACATATATTGCGCTTTCTTATTTGTGGAGGTTGGTGTCATAGAGGAAAGGATGTACTTATTTCATGCTGAATTTTAACCTAACTCCTGGCAGGAGGCTGACGGGATCAATTCAGCCACTCATCTTATATTATGCTTGAGTTTACTTTACATTGTAGCACTATCATCAATAGTAAAATGTGTTACAAAGAACATAAGAACATAGGAAATAGGAGCAGGAGTAGACCATTCGGCCCCTCAAGCTTGCCCCTCCATTCAATAAGACCATGGCTGATCTGTCCCAGGTCTCAAATCCTCTTTCGTGTCAGCTTCTCATAGCCCTCAACTCCCTGATATTTTAAAAATCTATCTACCTCCTCTTTAAATACGTTCAGTGATCTAGCCTCCATAACTTTCTGAGGTAGAGAATTCCAGACATTCACTAGCATCTGAGAGAAGAAAATCATTTAATGTCTGTTTTAAATGGGTGTACCCTTATTCTGTAATTAAGTTCCTTAGTTCGAGATCCCCCCCACTAGTGGAAACCTCTTCTCAACATCTACCTGCCAAACCCTGTCAGAATCTTGTACATTTCAATGAGATCACCCCTCATTCTTCTAAGCTCCAATGAATAAAGTCCTAACCTGTTTAGCTGTTCTTGATAAGCCAAGCCATTCTTCCCAGGAATCAGCCTAGTGAATCTCTTTTAAGCTGCCTCCAATGCCAATATATTCTTTCTTAGAAACGGGGACCAAAACCGTGCGCAATATTCCAGGTGTGGCCTCACCAACACCCTATACAGTTGTAACAAGACTTCCCTATTTTTAAACTCCAACCCCCTAGCAATACAGGCCAAAATTCCATTTGCCTTCTTAATTCCTAGCTGCACCTACATGCTAACCTTTTGTGTTTCATGCTCAAGAACACCCAGATCCCTCTGTGCTGCACTTTTTTGGAGGCTCTCTCTATTTAAATAATAGTCTGCCTTTTGATTTTTCCTACCAAAGTGCATGACCTCACACTTAGCTACATTAAACTCCATCTGCCAAGTTTTTGTCCACTCACTCAACTTACCTATATCCCCTGCAGATTCCATATGTCCTCAGCACAACCTGCCCTCCCACCTATTTTTCCATCATCAGCAAATTTGGATACATTACACTCTGTCCCCTCCTCCAAGTCATTAGTATAGGCAGTAAATAATTGAGGCCTTAGGACTGACCCCTGTAGCACTCCACTAGTCACGTCTTTCCAACCTGAAAAAGACTCATTAATCCTGACTCTCTGTCTTCTGTGTGTTAACCAGTCCTCAATCCATGCTAATACATTACCCCCAATACCATGAGCTTTTACCTTGTACAATAACTTTTTATATGGCACCTTATTTAATGCCTTTTGGAAATCCAAATACACTACATCTACCAGTTCCCCTTTATCAACTCTACTTGTTATATCCTCAAAGAACTCTAGCAAATTTGTCAAACATGATTTCCCTTTCACAAAACCATGATGACTCTAATTACGTTAAGCTTTTCTAAATGTCCTGCTATTTCTTCATTAATAATGGACTCTAGCATTTTCCCAATGACAGATGTTAGGCTGACTGGCCTATAGTTTCCTGCTTTTTGCCTCCCTCCCTTCTTGAACAGGGAGCGTCACATTAGCGGTTTTCCAATCCGTTGGGACCCTCTTGGAATCCAGTGAGTTCTGGAATATTTCGACCAATGCCTCCAGTATATCTGCAGTCACTTCCTTTAAAACCCTTAGATGCAGACCACCAGGCCCTGGAGACTTGACTGCCTTTAGTCCCATTAGTTTCTCAAATACTTTGTCCCTCATGACAGAGACTGTTACAAGATCTTTCCTCTCATTAGCTCCTTGCTTATCTGATATCTTTGGAATGTTTATTGTGTCCTCCACTGTGAAGACCAGTGCAAAACATTGGTTTAAATTATCTGCCATTTCCCTGTTTCCCATTATCAATTCTCCAGTCGCATCCTCTAAGGGTCCCACGCTCACTTTTGTTACTCTCTTTCTTTTTCTATACCCATAGAAGCTCTTGCTGTTTGTTTTTATATTGTTTGCTAATTTACTTACATAATCAATTTTCTCCTTCTTTATTAGCTTTTTAGTTATCCGCTGCTGGTTTCTAAAAATTCCCAATCCCCTGGCAGCAAGATTCGGGTGATGAGTTCTATTCTGATGTTCCTTGCAGTAACATAGGAGCCTTCTGGTTGTAAGTCAGTGTGATGTTATCCTTCATATCTTTCTGCCTCTCTATCAGCTAATGTCACTTCCTCTGACAAAATCTAAAGCTGTTTGTAGGATGAAATTGTGTGGGATGGAGGAGGCTACAAATAAGCCTGACAAATGATCCGGAGCATACTGTAGAACCCTTCCAAACCTGTCCAAGCGGTGAAAGCTTGCCTTTAAGACCTTGATGCTGAACTGGATGACCACTCCTGGAGATATGTGCCTCACTGTAGTGCTCCCCTGGCTCAGAAATTCTTCACTCCTGCCTGTCTCAGCAGGCCCTGCCAAAAGCTGCACCCTAATTGTCTGTCTCATTTACCTTGAGTGAATTTTATAAGTGTAAAAGCAGGAAACTGATCCTGATGATAACATATTAATATTGAGGTCATTGGAATCCTTGCTGACAGATTGCCAGAAGAAAAAAAGCATGCAAGGAAATTCGATGGGGTCCATTTTGGTGTGGAAAGCTGATCAAACAGCTTTCAATCCTATTTTGTTGCTAGATTAAGTAGAAGCCCTGATTATACACTGAAACAATCTGAGAGTGCCTTAGAAACTTAAAGCTCCTGTTGAGCGTGAATATATAGTTGTCATATTGTAAAAGTATAAATTGAGGTATTACTAAAGTAAATCAGTAACTTCAGAAATGAGAGTACAATCAGGCTGCTATTCTTACTGTATTAATATTTTGGAGTCAGAATCCTTTTATATTAGGATAGCACTTTCCTTTGAAACTCTAAGGAAAAGCAGGATATATTTTAAAAAGCGTGAAGCTTGTACATGTTGATGTCCAGAGGTACTTGGGCGTTACTCGTACAGGGAACACAAAAAATTAGCAAGCAGGTCTAGCAAGCAATTAGGAAGGCAAAAAGCATATTGGCCTTTATTCCATGGGGTTTGGTGTACAAGAATAAAGAAGTCTCGTTGCAATTGTACAGGGTTTTGGTGAGACTACACTTGGAATAATGTGTGCAATTTTGGTCTCCATATTTATGCAAGGATACACTTGCATTGGAGGAAGCACAGAAAAGGTTCACTAGTTTGGTACCTGGAATGGAATGTTTCTCCTATAATGAGAGGCTGAGTAAATTGGGCTTATACTGCCTGGGGTTTAGAAGAATGAGAAACAATTTCATTGAAACATACAAGATTCTGAATGGGCTTGACATGGCAGATATTGGCAGGTTGTTTCCCTGGCTGGGGAATCTAGAATATGGAGCACAGTCTCCGGATAAGGGGACAATAATCCTTTAGGTCAGAGGTGAGAAATTTCTTCACTCAAGGGATTGTGAATCTTTGTAATTCTCTACCCCAAAGAGTTGAGGATGCTCCATCATTGAATATATTTAAGGCTGAAATAGACAGACTTTTGGTTTCTCCGGGAATCAAGGGATATGGGGAGTCAGCAGGAATGTAGAGTTAAGGCCGATGATCAGCCATGATTGTATTGAATTAGATGGTGGAGCAGCTTCAAGGGGATTATTGCTGCAACTATCTCTTATGTTCTTATGCTCATTAAAGGCATAATTATGCAAAGATTGTAATCTTTTCTACCATTCTTTGGTGTTGCTGATTGGCTCCTCACCTTATAAAAAGGAATCCCTTTCTATAGGACATTGTCCAGAACTTCCGATCTCTGATTTCCTATTTCAGACACGCAAGAAATGTGCCTTGCCAAGCTCAGCACATCCCAGGGCAAGGAAAGAGAGCAATAGCACTGCAGTAATGAAAAGGCCCCATCACTTGATTTAAAACTCACAGCCATCAGCTAAGATAGTGACACAGCCTGTATCTTAGAGGCTAGTATAGAGTTTGGATTTTCATGTGCTGAATCATTGGTCATGAGCAGCCTCTATCCAGGCCAAGGGAAAGATTAATTTATATGCCAGAACATCAGAGGTTTGCAGACAAATTCCAATACAGGGACCTCATTGGGGTATCATATAGGGGAATGATGATGGTCATGTACGCTGAGATGCTGGGAGCATCGACTGGCCTGCCAGACAGTCTCCTTTCACTGTCACAGAGCATGAAGGAGTCCAGTTCCAAATTGGTAGAGGGCACCATGCAGAGCTTGCCCCCTCTGCAGCCTCCGCTCCATCTCCCTGTTGAGCTGCACACCCAGAGGTACTGCCACCGCAGCCCCCATACCTGTTGCAGCTTTTGTGGGTCAGGTCACCATGTCCTCTGCCCTTGCTGTGAAGATGCAGCAACATTTCCTTCCAAATTCAGGAACTCACCACGAAACGTTCATAAAACAATCCACAACACTTTCAGAGACTTTGCGATCGCAGAAGTTATTCTAAATTACCTTCCTGCAAGTTGGCTGTCTGATCCTTTAAATAATGTAAGAACTGGACCGCCCCTTGCAGCTGAATGCACGTTCTTTGGTGAATGGCAAGGTAAAACTTTGAATGGCATTCACGGTTCCAGTTTGTTAAATTGAGTGTCAAATCTGCTGATGCGGCTGTTTAACATTCCCCAGCAGGAGCTGGGAGGCTTCTGGCAGGGGACACTCATTGCAAACATGCTTCCTAGCATAAGGCTCAGTGCAGGCCATGTTAGAAACCATGGAGGTGCGGTACACTCTTCTCAAGTAGTTTCCAGCTTCCAAAGTGCATTCTCCAGCGGTGCTATGGATTCAAGTTACACACCCAAAATTAGTCAACCTTTATGAGAAAAGACGGGCTTTCATATACAGCGCATGCTAAACTGCATTCAGTTACAAGTTTCCCAATGGAAGAATATTTGCTAATAATTAACCCACTACTCATCATACATTGCTCAGAAAACTAAAAGTACAGATAGCCGACTAAAAAGTGGCCTACACTCTGAGAGCGATATAGTTCACCTGTGCCTCAATGTAATCTTGCTTAATTAGGTGCATCACTTGTTCACTGTACAAGGAAAAATTAGATTTAAGGACATTGTAACCTATGTAGTTGATGAAGGATTTATGATTAATTTGTCTAGCACCTCAAATGAGTAACTGTACATTGCTGCATTTTCCTACCCTATTGATATAAATTCTCCATGTAAATGTACATACTATGCCTGTGCAAGGCTTACATGAACTATACTAAAACATCACAAGAACTCAATTTGGGTAATGCAGTGCACTAGCACAGTGTGCTTTTTGCTCTGGACATGCATTTCAGTTCAGCCCCCAACCTTGTAGGATAAAAAACTTTTTTGTTATGTACAGCCCATTTCAGTTGCAGTTGAACAATGTTGGACCAGTTGCAAGTAGGCACAGATCCATTGGCCAAAACTTTGCTTAATTTAACACAAAATTCCATTCAATATTTGAAACTGAGAAAGATTCCAATTCTACAGGCGTGAGCAAAGCAGCAAGATTGGATTTGGATTTCTCTAGCAAGGATCCAGCACAGATATGTTGGGGCCGAATGGTCTCCTTCTATATTATAAACTTTGATAGATTCTATAGGTTTTATGCTTGATATGCCACAATGACGCAAATGAGGAATAAAAACAGAAAATTCTAGAAAAACTCAGCAGGTCTTACAGCATTTGTGGAGAGAGAAACAGAATCAAAGTTTCGAGTCCATATGACTCTTCTTCTGATGCAAATAAAGGACCTGGCAGGAGTCTGCCAGCTAATATTGGAACATCTCTCCACTGAGAAGAGTACATAACTCACTCACTCTTCAGGCTCCTGAACTATATGTCCAGTGTCATCTGGACTATCTTTCAATAAATCACTGACTCTCATCAGGCTTTTGCTCTATATGAAAACCTTGTGATACATTACTGGGCTATATGCTTTAAAAGATCTTCTCGTACTCTTGATCTTTATGTTTGGTAATTATTGTCCACTACATTTTCATGTAAAGTATTGTTTTTTTTAAAAACCATCAACACATAGAAACCTGCCAACTGCATTTCTTCAAACAATAGAATTCGATCTCAGTAATTCTTCCACTAAAAAATGATAGGAGGAAAAGAAATACCTTGTAGCATAATTGGGTATGATTATTCTTCTGCACTTTATATCAATTTCAAAAGGAATGAGCTTTGCAAATTATTGATGTTTGTAAATATTATTGATTACAAAACAATTCTGTAAGATCAATATTACTGTGAGAAAAGGTTTGATTAGATATTTGAGACTTACTATTTATCATGCTCATTATGTGAAATAGGTTTCTTTCTTTATTATTGATTTATTTTCTGAGTATTTAGCATTTATACCTTTAAATCTGCCTGTAGAAACAGAGATATATGTAGAAACTTCAGTCTTGAAGCTGTTGTTTATAATCCAGCCCTGGGTTGACATGATTGCTTGGGAAGGAGGGAGGGCAGGCGGGAAGGAAAGTGCAATTAATCTCCCAAACATGTGAATGGCATAATAAGAGTGAGCAGGAATATCTGACCAAAAACTGCTACAAAAATAATGATGATTTCACACCACCAATCATTATTATGCATAATCCCCATCCCTGTCCCTGCCCCCAGCAATGTCTGATGAACAGGAGCTATGCCATGAGTTCTGATTTGCCAGAAATTTCAGAACTATTTGCACTGTTCCTCCATTAGTATTGCCAAAAAGTAAAATTACCCTCTCATCATGAATCTCCCGATTAAGAGGCATGAAATTACTGGATTTACAATGTTAGTATAAATTAATCTCAACACATCCATTTAATTCATGTACTAAAGACCGTTGTAATGACATGGTTCTGATCTGCTACTCAACCTTGGGGGCCCAGAAAAGGAACAACAAAGCTATGCAGTCTCACTTCTGCAGGTAGTAAATGGTTCCTAGAGTTTTTTCTTAAATTTTAAATTTAACACTATAATAAAAATGAGTTTTCCTCTCTGTCTTTTATTATTTCTCTTTAAATCCATGCACTTTCTATCGTACTATTTCCCTTTCAGCATGTAATTTGACTTTAATTCACCCAATTTCCTTCATCACTGGCTCTGTTTTCTTTTGCTATCCTTCATTTTCATTGGTTCAGGAGATGGAGCATTGCATCTAATGTTTATAAGGTTCCAGAAGCTTTCTTGACCTCTCGACTCTGTTGTCAATTCACGGTTCCAGCAGTTTGCGGCCAAGAAAAATTAGAAAATTTGGGTAAGGGAGAAGTTTCTGGAAATCACCGTGCTCCAGTAATTTTGGGTTAATATGTGCCAGATTTAAAGGTGGATGAGATGGGAATATCAAATAAAATAAGCCTACATGTCTATCCATATTTACTGAGATGGAGTACTGGAGTTGATTGTGTACGTTCATGATACAGGTCGAGTATGCTTTATCCGACATCCTGGGGCCTATTGCGTTTCAGATTTCAGATAATTTTGGTTTTTGGAAACTGCATATAGGACTAGGCCTACTTACATTACAATAGCCTAAGCCTAGTCGAGATATAGTCTAAAGTAAATAAAATGGCTAGAAAAGTAAGATGTATCACTGAATAATAAACACAGGGTACCTGTAATAAGTTCCCACCTGTGGCGCCATCTGCAATTCTGCTTGTAGGAGAGAGTTCAGAGTGTCAGCGAGGTTTGTGTCGAGTGCAGGCAAACAATTAGACTTCCCGCACTAATGGTTGGGTGCGGTCAGCAAGGTTCATGTTGACTTGGTACATGTCGGCTCGTGTCATAGACTTCCTGTGCTAAAGGTTGGTGGGGCTCAAAAAAGAGTGGTTTTTGTGTGTGTTTGGTTTTCGGATTTACAGATAAAGGATACTCAACCTGTAATAGATGGTTAGGCACATAATCAATGTCATCCATCTGGTTTTAGCCTGGACTGCCCCTTCACAGGCAAGCTATTTTTAAAATCTAAGTTTCACAGCATCATTTATTAAAGATTTTCAATTGATTTTCATCATTAGCAAAGTAAACATCAGAATTCAAGTTATTTTATGACCCCTATCACGCTCATGGTCAATTTATGATCTTGCAAATCATTGTAACCCTAACTGCATTAATCAGATATATAAAAGTTCCAAACCAATTGCAAACTATTGAGATTTAGTTATCCATCCACAGGCATTTAATACTTCTGTAGTTTCCAGTGACAATATGTTATAGAAATGTGTTAATATACGGACACATAAAATGTAGACATTACTGTTGTTATGTATTCATACATTAATATCTGCATGTTTGCAATTCTCTGCTATTTTCACAAAATCATTAACCCATTTAAAATAAAGTAAGAAGTTCAAACCTATTCTTTCAAGTATGAATACAAGAATCCACTTTAGAGATTTGCATCGTATTAAATTGAACCGAGGCAACCTACCATGAGCTAAGTATGAATGCACCATTTGAGAATACTAGCTGGTATGTGCAAGTAATGTATCACCAAGTGATTTGTAATTCTTTTACTGTCCTGTCCATTTGTCACTTGGTTGAATTTATGAGCTAACAACATGCTTTTAGAATTCAAGACAGCCAATCACTCTGAGTATTCACGAGTTTGAAATCGTGAAGCTACACTTTGTTTTTATGACAAAAATATTCACATCTGTTATTATCTATAGCACCAAATTATGCTTTCAGTTGAACAGATCATATAGAGGCAGCTGAAATTCAACTTATGGCATGAACATCAGAACAATTCCCATTCAGAACTGAGGAGAAAATTCAACAATAAGACCAAAAAGATCCTCTGGAGACAGGGGAAATTTATTCAGTGACCCAATGAGGCAAACATATGAGGAAGAGCTGAAGATAATGTTGAATTAGTTGAATGCAGCTGGTCTGTACTGTGAAGGAAAATGAACCAAGTGTCCCACCATTCTCTGGCCCCTGCTGGAAATATAACTTTACCCATCTAATATGTTCTTGTAGTAGTTAAAGAAACTAAATCGAGAATTGGTCAACCATAATACTAAATTATTTAATTCCTCTGCTAACAATCATTGTGCACCCATATTTCATGTTCTTTTTTTCAAAGTGTATTATGTTACACGCATTCATATTAACAATTATTTACTATTCTTTAACTTGTACTTAGTTACTTAAGATACCTCTGTCTGCTGTCTATCTCCTTATACTAGTCATCTGGCCACATAGCATGGTGTCAAATGTTATAGAAATGGAGATCCCCATGCAGAGATTGAACTGGCTTTTCTTCTATATTTGCAGGCAATTGTTATCCACAACATCATATAGTGAGAGTGAGGATCGTTCAATCAATTTCATCTAATAATCTGTGCAATGTTTCAGCCATTTCCAATTTAATTGCCCTGATTGCAGTGGTATAAATGGTCAGAACATATCATAATCTATCACTTTCTGTCCAATGAAGCAAAATCTAATGAACAATTCTTGGTCGACAGTGTTGAAATATTAGGCCAAGAATTCTTAATAAGTGACAGATCCGTTATTCGCACCAACACAATTAGAATTCAAAAATGCATAGCACCATTTGACACTACTATTTTTCGATAAGATAAAAATGAGTAGCTGAGATCACAGAGAATGATTAAGTGGCTACAATACAGTACTTGGGATGACAGATGCTGATGGTCGCAAATGGCCTTCAATCAAAGTGTTACAATCGATGTGCCATCAGTGACATTGTGGATCAGAATATTTAAAAATGTGTTATTCCACTGGAAACATAGTCAATACATCTCACAATTTCTGTCCATTTTATTGTAAGCACCCTTGAAATAAATAAAATTAGAAATTGGCATTTGCAGCATCAGCTGATTGATGCTTAACACATTCATACCATCACCTCCTTTCAAATAAAATGGGTTTCCGTTGAGATAACAAACAAGAAAACATATAAATTTGCTAATTATTGTTGTTTTGCTAGTCTGTATTTACTAAGCTTACTGATTTGCCAAAAAGTGCCGATCCATCACAGCTCGCCTCCTCACCGCCCAAATACAGTACCAGCAGTGGCCACTGCTCCTGCTGGCATGATCGGCACATCAAGTGTTGCTGGCCTCTGATTCGCCAGCAGTTCTCTGAAGGAGAAGGCACAATCAGGCGTGTGATGAAATACTCTCCACTTATTTGGATGAGTGTAGCTGCAACAACACTCAAGAAGCTTGACACCATCCAGGATAAAGCAGCCCACTTGACTGACACCCCATCCACAAACATTCACTCCCTCCACCACTGCCAAACAGTAGCAGCAGTGTGTACCACCTACAAGATACCCTGCAGGGACTCACTAAGCCTCCTTAGACAGCTCCTTCCAAACACGTGACCACTACCATCTAGAAGGACAAGGGCAGCAGATACATGGGAACACCACCGCCTGGAAGTTCCCCTCGAAGCCACTCACCATCTTGACTTGGAAATATATCATCGCTCGTCCACTGTTGCTGGGTCAAAATCCTGGAACTCCCTAACAGCGCTGTGGATGTACGTATGCCACATGGACTGCAGTGATTCAAGAAGGAAGCTCACCACCACCTTCTCAAGCTCAATTAGGGTTAGGCAATAAATGCCGACCTAGCCAGTGATGCCCACACCTCATGAATGAATAAAAGACTTTCTGTCAGAAATCCCAGCTCCAGTCTATTGATTGTGGGGTAGCTGTTCTTCACTGGGCTGCCAAGTACCTGCACCAACCCCTGCCCCACCTCCTGACTTTTTAGCTGGGGGTGGGGAACATAGTGACACACAATTCAGCTCATGGACAAGGTGATGGGTATCAGGTCTGCACACCTTAGCAGCATCCACTGACCGGTCTGCTGAATCTGGCTCTCCATGAGGGTCACTAACCTCTCAAAGGAGGAGGCAACTTGCACAGGCAGAGGGAAATGACAGCATTTATGGCCTGGATGGACTCCTTCATTGTCGAAGTCAGAGTGTAAATACCCTCTGGAATCTCTGCCAGATTATTCTCGCACTTCACACTAGAATTCCAGCATCTACTGCCTTTGGACAGCTCCTGAGGCTTGTCATCAGCCTGAGCTCAGCATGGCCCTAGCCTCCCACACTCCTTCGAGCCACTGATAACTGCTCAGGTGAGTGTGGTGCTCCCACTAGGTTCATGACCATTAATCTAAGGGTGAAATTCCTACCCACCGAAGTGAAAGTCCCTGCACTGGTGGAAGTTGCAGGAAATGATTTGATGCTGCACCCTCTGAGGCCTCCTCCTCCTCAGAGGTGGATGACTGTATCCCCTGGAGACAGCAGCTCTCTGTTCTTTTAGTGGATTTGCATTGAGAGAGCAGAAAGATTAAAGGGTTTTGCCCTTCCAAAATTGAGCCCCCAGAATTGGCTGGTGTTCAGATTGATTCATGTTCACTGGAGGAAACAGGAACGCCATCCCTTGTGCTTGCCTGAGGCTCTCTCATGAGGTTGCTCACTCTCTTGTGACTGCATTCCTGCCTCACCATCCACAATGGAACAGCCACCATGCTGCCCTGCTAGCTCAAGAGGCTCCACTCAGACTGGCATTAGGACCGTGAGAAATGAGATCCCGCTGCTGGCCTGGGACCTTTCCTTTGTGTTTTGGGCCCTCTTCTCTTGCAGGAACAAGATAGAGGAATATTAGTTGCTCCACAGGAGCAGGCAGAATGCCTAACCACTGGCATCCTAGCTGGTGACTTTTGGGCCATTCGAATGCATGTGGCGTTGGGCCACCCTGAAACAACCTTGTATGGGTCACCAATGCCACACTTGTGCATCCATTAGTTCCATAGGAGATGCTACAGCTGGGTAGGATGGGACTTACCTGGTTCCATTCTGCTTTATCTAATTGAGAGAATCACGTGAAACGGCTTCTTGTCCTGCTCCCACACTTTTACCACTGGTGCCCCGCAAAAATCTATCCTTGAGCCCTACCTCTTGACGACGTCACCTGAAAACACAGCATCAGTTTTCGCGTGTATGCTGTTGGCACCCAGTTCTACCTCAGCACCACCAGTCACGACACTACCATTGTCTTCAGTCACTAAAACAAAAATTCTGTTCCCTAGTCACTGACTCCTTCCCTGTCCCTGGCAATTGTCTCAGGCTAAACCAGACTGTTTATGTCCTTGGTTTCATCCCTCTCCTCAAACAACAGCACATGACACCACCATCCCACCACCTCATCTCCAACCTCCATTTTCTCTCCAAAATCCTTGAATGCACTGTTGCCTCCCAAATCTGTGTCCATCTTTCCAGAATTCCTTGCTTGAATTAATATAATTAGGATTCTGCTGCCTCCTCTGTGACTGTGATAAAGATAAATTGATGTCCTTCTCAACCCGGCTGCCCTCTTTGATGCAGTTGATCATCCACACCTCATCACTGTTGAGAAGCTGGTCCTTTGTGAGCTTCCATATGTCTGCACCTGCACTTAAACCTCCTACTTTCAGCTATGTATCCTTGCCTCCCTCTTCCCCAGCCTCAGATCTTCTGCTGCTGAAATCCTCATTCATGCCTTTATTACCTCTAGACTTGACGATTCTAATGTACTCCTAGCCGTCCTCTCACATTCCTCTCTCATAGATTTGAGGCCATCCAAAACCCTGTTGCCCTTGTACTTTTACCCGCCCTGTTCATCCATTACAACAATGCTTGTTGACTTACATTGGTTCCCAACAATGCCTAGAATCTAAAATTCTCATCCTTGTTTTCAAATCACTCCATAGCCATTTCCCTAGCTCTGTAACCTCCTCATACAACCCTCCGGGTTGTCTGCACTCTTCCAATTCTGGCCTCTTGAGCATCTCAATATTAACCATGTACCTTTGGCTCTGCTCTCAGCTGTCAAGGCCCTAAGCCATGAATTCCTCTCTCTGCACCTTTCTGATTCTCTTTTCTCCTTAAAGGTGCTCTCGGAAATCTACCTCTTTGACCAAGCTTTTGCCCCAATTTCTCCTTGTGTAGCTCACTAACAAATTGTGCTCCATTACTCTCCTATGAAGTGCATTTTACTACATTAGCTACAAGCTGTTGTTGTTGTAATGGTTGTTGTTGTAATGGCATATAGCCTACCTTTCAGCCAGGTGCCTGAAGGCTCAAGTAGCAGGGATTTCTATTGCTTAAACTTGTCAGCCACTTTTGACACTGAGGAAGTTGGGTGGAGCATGGTGCTTAGTACAGCATAATCCTGTAGAAATGATTGGTTTTCCATCAATATAGTGTTGTATATTTGATACATTTGATTTGCCTCAAAGCAATGCAAAGATGACACTAGTTTCTAAATGTGTGTAACAGATTTTATTCACAGTCCTTTAAAATGTCTGCTATATATGATACATCTACATTTGCATATGCTTCTAGCTCTGACTTCCAGCACTTTCTACAGCTTTGTTTATTTTTACTGAGTCCATACCCATCAATCAAGTGCAGTAAACATAGATAAGTTACCAGACTCACCTAATCAAACACAGAACAATCGAACACTACATATAGCATTCAGTGTGATATATAGAATGCTCTGATATGACTTGTTCATGAGAATGCAGTGGAATGGATATTGTGTATTACTGGATGCAATAAGAAATATCAATTATAAATTAACCATGTTGTTGAAATTATGGGCAGGATTTTCCAGCCCCGCCAGCAGCAGGATGGGAAAACATGGAGAGCGGCCACAATTGCTCCCATCCTACCCAAGACAATGCCCGCTGCTGTCATGACCGGAAAATATAGGTCACTCTAACTGCTTCTGCCATTGGCAAATATGGTAAAAGAAAGAGCACATTTTTCCAGTAAGAGGCAGTTTTTTTTTATATCCCTTGCAGCACATAACCAAACTTTACTAAAGCTGCTAGCAGAATATGTCAGTGGGACTGCAATATTATCTTGGAAAATATCTGTCAAAAAAGGTGCTTTAGTCATCCTGGCAACAATGATCATTAAAATCATCAAACAGGTAGGGATACAACTTGAAGAGACACTTTCTAGAAAAAGGAAGATGGTGTACCTGGCCTGGTCAATGACACACTGAAGAGCAACTCACCCAGGAGAAGTAGGAAGTCATTCTCCAGTGAGCAATGCAGGTCTATGGTTGTAATTTTAACAAATGTTTTTATAGGCCACCTGCAAAGATATGGATGGCTAAAAATCTCATTATGAACAGAATGTTTAGAAGCCACATGTGCGCAGTTAACTGGGTGTGTATTGGAAAGCTAACATTTTGTTCAGTCTGATCTTGGCCTATTGTTGGAATGCTCATGGGAAACAAACCTTTCTATCTGATACAACTTGTGGCATGCATAGCTCAACAGGAGGCCTACTCGTGCCAGTGTTATTGTGTCAAAAGCACCAGAGCCAAATGTGATAGAAAGAAAGGCAGAAACACTTGCATTTATAGAGCATCTTTCATGTCCTCAGAACACGTATCTCAAAGCACTTTACATCCAATGAGGTACTTCTGAAGTGTTGTCATGGTTGCAAGAGAGAAAATGCAGCAGCCAGTTTGGATGCAGCAAGTTTCCATAAACAGCAATGTGACAATGACCAAAAAATCTGCTAATTAGTGCTATTGATTGATGTTTAAAGACCAGGGATAACTCCTTTGGTCTCCTTCAAAATAGTGCCATGGGATCCTTTATATCCACTTGAGAGAACGACGGATCTTCAATTTAACATTTCATCTGAGAGATGGCACCTCCGACAGTGCAGCATTCTCTCAGTACTACACGAAGTATCAACTAGATGTTTGTGCTTAGGGGTTGATTTCTCCCAGCCTTGGGAGGCTGGGTGGTGAGAGGGATAGCAATAGCAATACACTTGGGGAGGGAGGCAGGAGGGAAACTACCTGGCGGCCAATTGAGCCACTTAAGTGGCCAATTTGTGGCCACGTTGCCTGCAATGGGAGGGCCCACTGCTGTGTCACATTTATCCCCCATGTAGACCTTCATGGCCTCCCAGTGAGGTTCCAAGGGCACCTCCTTGCCATGTGCTCCATGGCCCCCAGAGGGTCCCTCTGGCAGCAATGGCTGCCCTAATAGCAAAGGCGCTGCTATTGCACCATGATGCCCCCAATTGGATGGCAGCACCAACTTGTTAATTGGCCACTGCTGGCAATATGCCACCTCAGGCCCACCAAAATGGGGTCAGTTTCCTGGCATGGGATTTGAACCCACAATTTTCTGATGTAGAAGTGAGACTGCTACTAACTGAGCCACAGCTGACTCTTGGTCCCAGCTGGAGAAGCCAGACAGCAACATCCACCCTGAGGTCATCGTAATGCATCAGAATCTCTGGATTTTCAGTATAGAGCACAAATTACAAAAAGGACTAAGAGATGGATTCCTGTCTCACTGTTTGGTTGGTAATTTGGCAGGATGTATGATATGCTTTTTGTAGAACCTACCTGATTTTCATCCCATTGACATTTATTCTGTGGATTTGAAGGGAATGAGAATCATGAGGGTTCTATAAACAGTGTGTGATTCACCTTTGCAGATTATCATCCAAGTAATTCAGATAAAGAACTAACCTTTTGTGTCTTCTCATGTAAGGAACACTTTTACACACAAAGGACGATAGGATTTTGAAGCTGTACTCCGCAAGTAGCAATTGATGCTCGATTCATTGTTAATTTTAAATCTGTGATTGGCAGATTTTTGTTAACCAAAAATATCAAGGGATATGGAACAAAGGATGCAAATTAGCCATGACCTCACTGAATGGCTCGAGCAAACTTTTTTTATTCTTTCACAGGCTGTGGGCATCACTGGCTAGGCCAGCAGTTATTGCCCATCCCTAATGGCCCTTCAGGAAATGGTGGTGAGCCACTTTCTTGAATCTCTGCAGTCCATGTGCTGTAGGTATACCCACAATCCTGTTAGGGAGGAAGTTCCAGGATTTTGTTCCAGCAGCAGTGAAGAAACAGTGATACAGTTGCAAGTCAAGATGGTGTGTGGCTTGGACAGGAACTTGTACTTGGTGATGTTCCCATGCATTTGCCTTCTAGGTGGTAAAGGCCGCAAGTTTGAAAGGTGCTGTTGAAGAAGCCTTGGTGAGTTGCTGCAGTACATCTTGTAGGTGGTACACACTGCTATCACTATATGTTGGTGGTGGGGGGAGTAAGGGCGATGGATGGGGTGCCAATCAAACCGGCTGCTTTGTCTTGGATATTGCTCAACTTCTTCAGTGTTATTGGAGTTGCAATCTACTGGCCAAATGGAGAGTATGTCATCACAGTCCTGACTTGTACATTGTAAATGGTCGGCAGACTTGGGGGAATCATTCGGTGAGTTACTTGCAGCAGGATTCCTAGCCTCTGATCTGCTCTTGTAGCCATAGTATTTATATGGCTAGTCCAGTTCAGTTTCTGGTCAATAGTAACCCCCAGGATGTTCGTAGTGGGGGATTCAGCGATGGAAATGCCATTGTATATCAAGGGGTAACGGTTAGATTCTCTCTTGTTGGAGATGGCCATTGCCTGCCACTTATCAGCCCAAGCCTGAATGCTGTCCAGGTTTTGCTGCATATGGGCATGGGCTGCTTCAGTATCTGGGGAGTTGTGAATGCTTTTGAACATTGTGCAATCTTCAGTGTAAATTCCCACTTCTGACCTTATGATGGAAGGAGGTTGACAAAGCAGTTAAAGATGGTTGGGCCTAGGACACTACACTGAGGAGCTCCTGCAGTGATGTTCTGGGACTGAGAGGATTGACCTCCAACAACCACAACCATTTTCCTTTGTGCTAGGTATGACTCCAATCAATGGAAAGTTTCCCCCTTGATTTGCATTGACTCCAAGTTTGCTAAGGTTCCTGGATGCCATACTAAATGGCCTACTCCAATTCCTATGTTCCCTGTGTCTTTGATCATGCAGAATCACAGTATGGTTATAACACAGGAGGCCCGTTGTGGGGGTGGGTGCACCCATACTCACCTGATATTTCGGTCAGCGGGTGCACGCGGGAGTCGGCAGTGTGCCCGCCAACAATTTGCAGGCCTATTAAGGCCATTATAGTATTAATGGATTCAATTTTTTGCTGCCCATCCAACCTTCCAGTTGGCGGACAGGCGATTCTGCCAGCCGCCCTTTGGATTTTTTATGAAACCTCATCCATGGGCGGAATGAGATTTCCAGCAAGAATTAAATTCTTTTTAAAATGTTGAAATGTCATTTATAACATGTCCCTGCTCATGTGACAGAGCCACATGAGAGGACATGATTTTTAACATTTATAAGTTTTTTATTTTTTATTTTAAAAATCTTTAGCTTCCTGAGGCAGCTCTGTGCCTCAGGGAGCTTTCATTGCACATGCATTCCGCACTCACCCTCCTCCCGCTCCACCCCAGCTGTGCACAGGGTTGTAGTGTGCATTTCACACTGGCTGGCTGTTAATTGGCCAGCCAGTGTGAAATTAATGTCAGGGCCCAATCCTGGGCTGTGATTGGCCCATGCCCAGTCTCTCACTATATTGACCTGTAATAAAAATGATTTTTTTTAATGAAAGTGGTAAGTTATCAATGGATGAATGTTTTTACAAGTCTTTTTTTACACATACTACTGTCACTATAGGGTTCATTGGTTCTGTATAGTATATAGTGAACGGGCATATAAGTGCCATGGGGGCATGAGGGGCCATGGGGTTGGATGGGGAGCATGATGTGGCATGGATGGGGCATGGGGAGTGTGTGGAGGTGTGGAGGAGTGAGGGGTGAGCTAGAAAGCCTTACTGTTTTCATTATAAATGGGACAAAGTCCCACAGCACTGAGTTGGGCCTTTTAAACAGCCCACCTCGGCACCCAGCAGCCCCTGTGGCCCCCTCCAAACTTTTCCCCAGGTCGATCGGCCCGGCTCCAGTGCCTGCCTCCCACCACCCCCAGGAATGAAAATCCTATCTTTCCTGCTACATTTTCCTGAGGTGGGCGGGCAGACCGAGGAATTTTCCCAATTCCTGCTACCCGCCTCGAGGTTGAAAATCCAGCCCATTGTTTCTGCTTGGTTGTGCTAGTTATTCTCAGTGTCATTTGCCTGAAATTGACAAAGCCACCCGAAAGTTGAAGGAATTTCAAGTGCAAATTACTTTCAGCACAAATCGAGTTTCAGCTATTTTCGGTGCTAACTCAAATAAGATTGCCTATAAAAGTAGCCATACCCCCGGATCAATTTAATCACCACTGTGAGTTTCAACTAATATCACTTGTTTGCAGGCCTGAGTTCTTAAAAATAACTTTAGCTTTGAGTGCACATTCACTAATAAACACTTTAAAAGCTTTTAAGTGTTAGTTTTATATTTATTTACTAAGGAACTATTTTTGGCCAATGTAACTAGTGAAATTATTCCTTCATGGGATGTGGGCATCACTGGCTAGGCCAGCATTTATTGCCCATCCCCGATTGCACTTTTCATAGGGCTTTTAAGAGTCAACCACATTGTTGTGGGTCTGGAGTCTCATGTAGACCAGCCCAGTTAAGGATGGCAGATTTCCTTCCCTGAAGGGCATTAATGAACCAGATGGGATTTTATGACAATCAGCAATGGTTTCATGGTAATTTTTCAGACTTTTAGCCCTGTGGTGGGATACTCTGCAAAATTTTTTTCGAAATCATTTTCAGCTATTTGAAATTGGGATACTCATAGGTTTTGGACTCTGATTAAAAATGCATTTTTTGTGATAAACTCCTATTGGCTGCATTAATAAAATTGCAATGCTCTCCCTATGTGAAGAAATATGTTTAATGCAAGTGATTTTTCAAAAACTTACATTGCAAAATATTGCCCAATTACACTGGGTCATGGAAGATTTTATGTTTCGTGGTATGAAAATTAGAATGGAGAGTTAAGCAAAGCAAACACTTCATAAAACAAGGGCAATATTGAAGGCAAATTTCACCCAGATGGCTGAGCTTGGCTGAAATTTGCCTCCTCTCACTCAGAGGGTCCTGAGTCTTTGGAACTCTTCCTCAAAAGGTGGTGGAAGCAAAGTCTTTGGGCAGAATTTTTCGTCCCGCGGGTAGGCACGCGCCCAACCCAATTAGGATCAAAATAGTACACGATAAGGTCAGGTGAGTGTTCTGATGTCATTGCGAACTTGTCAATATCTCGCTCGGCAGGTGTGCGCGGGTGCTGGAGTGGTGCCCGCCATTATTTAAGCGGCCACTTAAGGCCAATTGACTGTGATTTTTTTCCCTGCCCATGCAATTTTTCTGCTCATCGCATGTGGAAAATGGGCAAGTGGGCAGCCAACATTTTCATCAACCTCATCCAAGGGTGGGATAAAAAGGGTCAGCAGCATTGCTGGTGTGAGTAGTGAGGATTTTGGAGAAAGTTTGCGGCGTGTTGCTTATTGGCTTCATCTCTGTTCAGGGCTTCATTCTTAGCATTTCCAGGCTTCATTTCAGGGCTCATTGCTGTCTGCCAGGCCCCCGAAGAATTCAAACAGTGCCGACCCTTCCAGGAATCAGGCAGCCTTCCATTACCCTGGTAATGGGGTTTAAGATCTCTGCTGGAGGCACCTCCTCTGCGAAGGAAGCGAGGGGCAGAAGGGAGAGGAGGCTATGTGTCCCAATGCAGCTTCC
The DNA here is from genome assembly GCF_017639515.1 of Carcharodon carcharias. NCBI lineage: Eukaryota > Metazoa > Chordata > Chondrichthyes > Lamniformes > Lamnidae > Carcharodon > Carcharodon carcharias. The sequence continues at coordinate 55,510,148 of NC_054470.1, read as the reverse complement.
AGGAGAGCAACATATGAGAGGAGAGGCACAGGCACAAAGGGTGCAGGGCCAGCAGGTAGTCCAAGGTGGGAGGTGCTGCAGAAGACACCACTATCCTGCTGCCAGGGTTTACAGGCAGCGATGCAGCTACCTCAATATGTCTGAGGTGCAATGCCTAAGGAGGCTCTGCCTCTCAAGGGAGACTGTGACCCCCATTTGCCAGATGTTTGGGCCTGAGATCAGCTTTGACTATGTGGGTGGACACCCCATGCCAGTGGCTCTGGAGGTCACAGTGGCCATCAATTTCTATGCCTCTGGCTCTTTCCAGGGTTTAGTGGAGGATCTGTGTAGAGTGTCCAATCAGCTGTCCACAGCTGAGTCAAGCTGGTGACAGAAGCTCTGTTCCGGTGGGTACTGAACTTTATTCCTTACCGTACACATGAGGCCAGCCAGGCTGAGTGAGCCAGTGGCTTTGCAGCGATTACTGGGTTCTCCCGCATCCAGGGTGCCATCGACTGCACACATGTGGTCATCAAGGTGCCAGCGGGTCAGCCGGGTGCCTTCGTCAATAGGAAGGGATTCCACTCCATGAACGTGCAGATAGTGTGTGACCACAGGATGCTGATACTGCAAGTTGTGCAAGGTACCCAGGCAGCTCCCATGATGCTTACATCCTGAGACAATCCCAGAAGGCTCTTCAGTGCTCCAGCCCAACTGGATGGGATGGCTACTGGGTGACAAGGGCTATCGCTTGAAGATGTGGCTCATGACACCTCTCTGCCATCCAAGAACAGAGGCAGAGAAGCATTATAATAGGAGTCATGCCTCCACAAGGGCGGTGGTAGAGAGGACCATAGGGCTTTCCAAGATGCGCTTCCAATGCCTGGATTGTTCAGGGGGAGCACTACAATACTCCCCAGAGCAGCTGTCACTGATAGTGATTGCTTGCTATGCTCTCCACAACCTTGCGCTGACAAGGGGGTCCCACTGGAGGAAGAGGATCTTAACACAGCTGCACGGACCACAGATGTTGAGTCCAGTAGTGAATCCGAAGGTGAGCATGGTGAAGAGAATGCTGAGGGAATGGAGGCAGACCTCAGTAACCTGCAGGGAGGCAGGGACACCAGGGATGCCTTGATCCAACGCTCCTTCAGCTAGGCTGCCAAAGATCAGCTTCAAATGCATGCCAGGGCTGCCGTCTCCATCCCAGTTGTCTGAAAGGACCCTTTCATTTGAACACACAGAACACTCAGTGCCTGTACAATAAAGCTCAGAGTTACCTACGTCCAGGATTACATACTGGCGTACCCTGCACCAATAAAATAAAAAGGTAAAGCATACTCAGGCCATGACAACAAAAACAAAATTTATCTCATTTTGACAATTCCAAACTATTTACGTAAACTTCTCTCATCTTTATTCCCAGACCAGTATAGATAGAGTAAACATAAATGAACATAAAATCACCTGTGACCTGTCCTTCTTGTGCTCATGGTGCTTTTAACTTATGTTTGCGAGTGCTACATCAAGGTGCTCCTCCTCTTGCTGGCACCGGCATTGGAGACAGCCTGCTGACGCTTCTATCTTTTTGGCCTTGATGACCTTGGAGATCGTCTTCTGGCCAGTGAAGTCTGTACTGGCCCAACTCGGAGGGAGCAGCCAGTGCCACGGCTGGCATCTCCCCAGTTGCCACAGCCTCCTCAGATGCCACAGTCACTGGCGGAGGGGTGGAGAAGCTGTTGCCATTATCTGAAGATTCCTGAGAAGGGCCTGCAGCAATGACAGGCAGCTCATATGCCAATATGAGATCCCTGTGGACCTCTCGGCACATCATTGATGGACAGGCACCTAGCTGGGATACTGGGTGCCTCATTCATTCCCCAAACAGAAAATGACCACCTGAGGTCATTGCCAGTGTGAGGACTTGCAGGTCCGAGCGCAACCCCAGGAACCTTTCATTCTGTCTCTGGAGTTGCCTCTCCATGAGAGTCACCTGCCTCTCAATGGAAGAGGGAGTGGCGACTCCCTCAATTGCCCATGACAGTCAACACAGTGCTCATGCTCCGCATGGACTCCTCCATCGTGGAGACCATGGCACACAGACCCACATGGATCTCTGCCAGGTCCTCCTGCACATCTTACTGAATATCTAGCATCTGCCACCTAATGGATGACTCCAGGGGTCTATCATCAGCCTTCGACTGAGCATCGTTTTGGTCTCCAGCAGTCCTCCGACTGCTGTCGTCCTGGGAACTCTCTGCCTCCACTTGCACCTCAAGCCAGTGCCCTCACCAATGCGCACCGAGGTACTAGCTGACACTCTAATGCCCATCGAGGTGCTGGTATCTGCGCTGGTGCTTGCTTCGGAGAGCAGGTGTGCACAGGTGCAAATGACATTCAGCGGTCCTCCGATGTCAGGGGTGGCCCTTCGAGATCTGGAGATCAGACGCCGGCTGGCAAACCTAAAAAGGAGAAGAAGGACATGTCATTAGTTAAAGCCATCACACTGTCACTGTGCATGCCAGGCACCCTAGTCAGACAATGGAAATCTACATCATGGTGCCCTCATCTTCAAATGATCAATGTGGACTCCAGGTTGGAACTCTCCCATCAATGAAATAACTACACTAGAATGGTTGCACAAACCGAAAGTCTTACCTCTGTGCACTGCACTCTTACCTTCATCTGGTACCCCCGCCTCTCCACGCCCGGTTGCATGGGGCGCATTCCAGCTCTCAAGCTCCAGAGCATCTTGCTCATATCTCGAAAGGATTAGGTGGCTAGAGGGGCCTCTGCTGGACCTTTCTATATTGTTGTGGGCAGTCCTCTCCTGGAACAACAGAGGGGCATTGATTAGCCCATTCTGTACATGCAGCACCATTGCAGCCTGGCCAACCCCAGCTGAGGAACACCTGGAAGTATGCTTCCGAGTTGTGGCACTCGAGCCGCAGGCATTCAGTCCAAGCAGCCAGGGCTCACCTCCTTGGCCAGCTCCAGCATCGTTGAGAGTTGGCACTCAGACTCTAGCACCCCTGAGGTCTGCGAGGGGACAGCCAGACCTTAACACACCCACACGCTGACCCATGCGGCCATAGCACTCACTCTTCCTGTGCACAGCAGGTCGTTGAAGCCCTTCCGGCACTGGACCCAGGAGCGCCGCACCATGTCATGGCTGCTGACCAGCACTGCCAACCCCTCCCATGCCCCCTTGGTGAGGTGCAGTGGTCTCCGCCTCCTCCCATTCCTGGGGACATTGTCCCTCCTCGCAGCCACCTCCTCCAGAAAGATGGTGAGGCATTCATAGAGAAGTGGAGGGCCGTGTACCCACCTGACCTGCCCTCCCGCCTGCTGTGTCCAGCTTCACCTGGGTCCATCATGCTGACTCAGCTCTGTGGCAGCCTTCCATGGGCTGCCTGGGCCGCTTTCAAACCAGCCACCAGGTCACCAATGGACCCGGTGGGTGGCCAGCAAGCCCCTGCCCCAGCTCTGCCCTTCCTGGCCAGTGCAGAACCGCGTTTCACGCTGTGCCAGCCTTAATCAGCCCACCCATGTGAAACCGCAGTCGGGACTCCATCATGGGTGGTGGTCAGTTTTGCGGCTGCTCCCGGGCCCACCTGCCGCACCGGCCCAAGGAGGGGAAGATCCTTCCCTTTGAATATTTTTAAGGCAGAGCAAGATAGATTCTTGACTAAAAAGGAGGTGAAAGGTTATCGGGATGGGTAGGAATGTGGAGTTGAGGTTACAATCAGATCAGCCAAGATCTTATTGAATGGTGGAGCAGGCTCGAGGGGCCAAGTGGCCTACTCCTGCTCTTGATTAATATGTTTGTGCGTATGTAATCTTTCAAGAGAAACTATTCCAAGGTTTAATATTTCAGTGAAGGGCTATGCCTGTCACTGGACTGGTAGCCCATCAGCCTGCATTATAGTTTCAAAACTTCTTATAAGGCTCGAACTCAGAAGTATCTGACTCAGCAGAAAGAGCGCTACTAATTGAATTACTAAATAAGATACAACCGACTAATTCCAAATTTGCTCATTATGAGGGTATTATAGCCATTCACATGACACATAATTGGCTCATAGCTGACTTGACCTGCTACAAATACACCCCCTGTTAACAAATAATATAAAATTGAGATAATGGGGTGAAATCCATGGCTTTACTTTTCCTGATGCCTGTCTTAGAAAAAAAATCAATTGCACAGCATTGAGCAGCAACAATGAGGCAATAAAAAGAACAGCTGTACTGTAAAAATACATTTCAGATGTTTGGTTCAGGTTCGTTTGAAGTGATTTACCCAAAGAGCTGGTGAGAGCACCTAAAGTGTGCTAGTCAATGCAGGAATCATTGGAAGAGAAATCAATTGGTGACATAATCCAAAAACACATCAGATTCCATATGTACACTGACAACAACCAGCTCTACCTCACCATTCCCTTCTCAACCCTTCTAGTGCTTCTGATTTGCCAAAATGCTTGTCTGACATGCAATATTGGATGAGCAGAAATATTCTCCATTTGAGTATTGGAAAAACAAAACCTATTCCCATCAGTCCATGTCACAAACTTATTTTTGGTTACCAATTCCATCTCCCCTTGCCTAGCAACTGGATGAGGCTGAGCCAGACTATTCAGAACCTCAGCATTCTATTTTACCTTGAGTTGAGCTTCTGGCCACATAGCCTCTCCATCACTGCCTGCATTTAGCTCTGTAACATTGCCAGTCTCCTCCTCTGCCTCAACTGATTAGCTGCTGAAACTCTCATTTTTTTTTGTTACCCCCAGGCTTGACTATTTTAAAACTCTCGTGATTGGCCCCTTACCATCCACTTTTTGTAAATTGCAGTCAAATGAAACTTTGTGCCACGTCATGACTTGCACCAAGTCCATTTAACCCATCGCACTATGCTTGCTGAACTACACTGCCTCCTAGTTCAGTACTGCTTCAAACTTAAAACTCTTATCCTGATATTCAAATTCCTCTCTCAGCCTTGCCCCTCTCTCTGTGAGCTCTTCTAGCCCTGCAATCCTCCAAATGCTCTGCATACCTCCAATCCTGGCCTCTTGTGGATCTCTGATTTATTTTACTCTGGCAATGGCAGCTGTGCCTTCAGCTGCCTAGACCCCAAGCTCTGGAAGTCCCTCCTTAACCCTCTCTGCCTCTCCACTTCTCTCTCTCCATTAAGACACTCCTTAAAACTTATGTCTTTGACCAAGCTTTTGCTCATCTAATGTAATATCTTCTTAGATATGGCTTTGGTGCCACATATTTAGAGGACCATTCCTGTGAAGTGCCCGAGGAAGTTTTGCTACATTATATAAATCACTGAATTACCATTTGCACTTTTAATAAATTTCTATTAATAGCGAATAAATAAACATTTTGCTACCTAGCAATTCATGTCATAATGCAGACTGTTCCTATTTTCTGTTCGCATTTGTGTTACATGTCCATTCTTGTCCTGAATTTGTTTCTCATCGATCCTCATTTAAATAATTTGCTACAGACTTTTACACACCAGCTGACCAAATTGATAGCCTGGCCAGCAGGTTGCCCATGCAAATGGCAGAAGGCCATAGCCGGGGATTTGTGAAGACAGTCCCCAACAGCCAGCACAGGATTAAAGTTCAAAGCTGCCACTCGGGGAGGGAGGGGTAGCAAGAACAATGGACCCACCATCAGGGAAGACAGAAAGTGCAAGGACAATAGGACTGTCATCAAGTGACGGAGGGATAATGAGGATAGCAGCTAGTCCACCATCAGGAGAGGAAGGAAGAATGAGGACCATAAGGCGACAATCAGGTCGGGGGAAGCCAAAGATCTCCTTCTGAGGCCTGGGGTGAACGCTCATTTTCCTCCTGGCCCACAAGATGTGCTATGAGGAGCTGATATTCAGCCCTTACCTTGATCAGGCAGCACCTCCCACCTCATATCTTCTGCTGGGAATCCCACAGTGCAAGCCTCCAACTCACTTGTTATTTCATTTTAGTTGCAGCGCTGATCATTAGGCTGTGATTTTGCGATGTTAATTATGCCCTTTGTAGCCTTTTGTGGCATTCTTGCCAATGAGTGGTATTCTGTTCGTTAACTTCTAGTCAGGCAGGAGTGGGCTTGGTAGGGGGTCTGGCTGCTCAATCCCAATATTTTAACCCTTTGTTAAAATTTTGGTCATAATAACTAGAAATGAAAGAGAAAGGACACATTTATGATTTTTCTAGTGACAATCAACCCAAATAAAAAATAAACTGCATCGCCTAGAATTAAAATAACATTCCCCAGAACTCAGCTAGTAGAACAGTATTGAATCATCACTTGCATTGAAAGTAACCCTTAAGTTCCAAGTTGCTTGAAAATGAATGACTCAAAATACACTGTTACAATAATTTTCTCAATTAAACCTGTGACATAAAACAGATACATTACTTGGAGCTAGATTCTGACTTTGTGAATGTGTAACACGAGTGATAGCGGGTCCGCAGCCCATTTTACATCTCACTCATTTTATTTCTATTGACTTAAATGAAGATAAAAACTAGGAGAGCTGTAAAACAGGCTGCTAATTCACTTCTGTCTGTTTTACATTTTTGTACAAAGTCAAAATTACCCGCACAGCTTACGAGTGATTAATGTGGTCAAACATCGCTCGATTGTTTACTTTTCAATAGCCCACCAAGACCACCATGTCTACTCTTGTCTCTCATAACATTTAAGATGTATTTGGGTTGCACCTGTGATACCATGGCATACAAGGCTATGGGCCTAGTGCAGGAAAATGGAATTGGAATAGTGAGATACTTGATTGACCGGTGCAGACTCGATGGGCTGAAGGGCCTTTTTCTGTGCTGTAGACCTCTATGACTCTTCCACTGTCAAGAATGATTATTTAAATATGTACATGTAATTTATATATTACAGAATGAAAAAAAAATGATGCTTGACATTAAAGGACCTCCTACATCAGATGCTGATTCAGTACTTTGTGTTCTGGTTGAAATTGATACAGCTATACTGAGTTACTTTATCATTTTTCGAAAGTATCCAACGATCATACATGCTGTTAATATTAAACTTTGAATTCTGGCTCTTTAGGGTATTATGCAATGTTAGCGGACATTGTTCTTAAGTAATAACGAAGCTGTGCTATTTGAGGGATTGATGGGTGGGTTGATCTAACAGGTGAGAACACAGCGCAAGCTCTTGAATTGCCCTGCTCTTCTCAATTCTCCTGTACAATACAGGCACAATCCAATATTGCCTGTGAGTCATCCGTTCTACTGCATTCATTCTGAAATTTATGCCACATTTTGCAATATATTTTCCATCTGTTTTTTCCGTGAAATACTCTGGATAAAAGATATCAAAACATGTCAAAATTTATTGGACAATTAGAAATGTATTAAATACAATCAGGGACATAACTTTTTTTCAAATGTGCAGATCTTCTTGCTGAAGATTGTAGGAAAAGAATTATTTCACATGTTGAGAAAAGGTATGTACTTATTTGGTTATTTTGGTGATCAGTGAGTCTGTATTGTGTCCTTTCAGCTCCAAGGCCCCAGCTTAAATCCATCCAACGCTAATCAGATGAAAGCCAGCTGGCTTCTATGCGAAATAAGTTTGAGTTGTCTAAGCCCAGTTTTTAATCAACAGGGATCCACGGTATGAATGAGAGAGCAAAAAGCAGATCATTTACAGTGCTGCCTTGTTTGCACTGGAGTGCTGCCTTGTGCTGCATTAGAGTACTTATGTTAGGCATTTGGTGGGTGAGGGGGCTCGGTGAAGAGGGAAGATGATCCTTTCATTTTCTACCTTTCCTCAAGGAAGAAGAGTGGCAGCCTTGATAAGTAGAACCTGGTGAATATTTCTACAGTCCTTAATATTCACTAAACTAGAGGAAGTAAAAGTAAAGGGAGTAATTGAAGGGTACATCATGGCAGGGCAGTTTGGCCGCGTGGAATACTCCTCCTGTGTGATGTGAGAAGTCAGGGACACTTCCAGTCTCCAGGGCGACCACACATGCAGGAAGTGTCTCCAGCTGCAGCTATTCGAAATCCGCATTTCAAAGCTGGAGCTGCAAGTCACATGGTGCAGAAAGGGAATGGGTGACTGCCAGAAAGAGTAAAAGAACTATTCAGGCAGTGCAGGAGTCGCCTGGGTCTAACTCCCTTTCTAACAGATTTTCTATTTTGGATACTGTTGGGGGAAATGGTTTCTCAGAGGAATGCAGCGAGAGCTAAGTCCGAAGTCCGTGGCACCACGAGTGGCTCAGCTGCACGGGTGAGGTGGGGGGGAGGGGGGAGTTGTTGGGGCGGTGGGTGGGGGTATTGGAGAATAGGAGGAGAAAAAAAGGAGTGGGAGAGCAATAGTGACAGGGGATTCTATCTTAAGTGGAACAGAGAGATGTCTCTGCAGCTGCAGAGATGACACCGAGATGGTATGTTGGCTCCCTGGTGCCAGGGTCAAGGATGTCACTGAGCAGCTGCAGGACATTATAAAGTGGGAGGGTGAACAGCCAGAGGTTGTGGTCCGTATCAGTACCAATGACATCAGTAAAAATTGGGATGAGGTCCTGAAATCAGAATATAGGAGCTAGGAAATAAATTAAAAGGCAGGGCCTCAAAGGTCATAATCTCAGGGTTATTCCCAGTAAAACATGCAAGCGAGATCAGGAACAGGAGAATAGGCCAGATGATTGCATGGCTAGAGAGATGGTGTAGGAGGGAGGGATTTAGATCCCTGAGGCATTGAGACCAATTCTGGCAAAGATGGGACCTCTACAAGCTGGACAAGTTGCACTCCAGCAGGACTGGGACCAATACCCTTACACGGTATCCCCTAATACTATAGGGGAGAGTTTAAACTAGAGTGACAGGGGATGGGAACCTGAGTGGAGAAAGGAAAACAAAGATAGGAATGAGAGACAGAAAAGTAGAAAGCAAAAGTGGAAGGCAGAGGAAACAAGGGCTTGCAGGAACCCAAACTGGGCATCGGTGAGCAGGTTATTGCTAAGCATGTGCCGCTTGATAGCACTGTTGATGACCCCTTCCATTACTTGACTGATGATGGAGAGTAGGCTGATGGGGTGGCAATTAGCCAGGTTGGATTTGTCCTGCTTTTTGTGTACAGGACATACATAGGCAACTTTCCACGTAGCCTGGTAGATGCCAGTGTTGTAACTGGTAATGTAGGGGATATCGTTAAACAGGAAATTAGAGATGCATGTAACAAGTGTGCTACAGTAACCATGGGTTACTTTAATATACATATATACTGGGCAAAACAAATTAGCAATAATACTCTGGCAAATGAATTCTTGGAGTATGTATGAGATGCTTTTGTAGACCAGTACATCAAGGAGCCAACTAGGGAACAGGCTGTACTAGAGTTGGTATTGTGCAATGAGAAAGGGTTAATTAATAATCTTCTGTCGAAGGGTCATGAGGACTCGAAACGTCAACTCTTTTCTTCTCCGCTGATGCTGCCAGACCTGCTGAGTTTTTCCAGGTAATTCTGTTTTAGTTTTGAATTTCCAGCATCCGCAGTTTTTTTGTTTTTAATTAATAACCTTGTTGTGTGTTATGAGGTGTGAGTTGGCTAAATTAGATTGGGAAACATCATTTAAAGGCATGACTGTGGATAGGCAATGGCTAATATTTAAGGAACAAATGTATGCATTGCAACATTTACACATTCCATTCAGGCACAAATACACAACAGGAAAAGCAGTGCAACCATGGCTAACAAAAGAAGTTAAACATAGTATTAGAACCAAACAGAAATCATATAAAGCTGTTGGAAGAAATAGCAAGCCTGAGGATTAGGAGTAGTTTAGATTTCAGCAAAGGAGGACCAAGGAATTGATGAAGAGGAGAAAAGTAGAGCATGAGAGTAAATTTGCAAGGAACATAAAAGTATTCAGTAAAAGCTTCTACAAGTATGTAAAAAGAAAAAGATTAGTGAAGACAAATGTAGGTCCCTTACATTCCGAAATGGGAGAACATATAATAGCAAACAAAGAAATGACAGAGCAATTAAACAACTACCTTAGTTCTGTCTTCATGGAAAAAGACACATATAGCTTCCCAGAAATGCTAGGGAACCAAGGATCTAAGGAGAAGGAGGAATTGAAGGAAATTAGTATTACTAAAACAATAGCTGGAGAAGTTGATGGGACTGAAAGCTAATAAATCCCCAGATACTGAAGCAGTCCATGTCCTTGTCTAAATGCAGCAAGATGTGGTCAACATCCAGGCTTGGGCTGACAAGTGGCAAGTAACAATTGCACCACACAAATGCCAGGCAATGACTATCTCCAACAGGAGAAAACCTAACCATCACCCATTGACTTCAACAGCATTACCATCACTGAAGCCCCCACTGTCAACATCCTGGGGGTTATCGTTGACCAGAAACTGAACTGCACTAGCTATATAAATACTGTGGCTACAAGAGCAGGACAGAGGCTAGGAATCCTGTGATGAGTAACTTACCTCCTGACTCCCCAAAGCCTGTCCATAATCTAGAAGGCACAAGACAGGAGTATGATGGAATACTCTCTGCTTGTCTGGGTGAGTGAAGAAGCTTGACACCACCCAGGACAAAACAGCCCATTTGATTGGCATCCCATCAACAATCATTCACTCCCTCCACCACCGATGCACAGTAGCAGCAGTGTGTACCATCTGCAAGATGTACTGCAGAAACTCACCAAAGCTCCTTAGGCAGCATCTCCCAAACCCATGACCACTACCATCTAGAAAGACAAGGGCAGCAGATAAATGGGAACACTACCACCTGGAAGTTGCCCTCCAAGCCACTTACCATCCTGACTTTGGAATATATCGCCGTTCCTTCACTGTTGCTGGGTCAAAATCCTGGAACTCCAACCCTATCAGCACTGTGGGTATGCCTACACCACATGGACTGCCGTGCTTCAAGAAGGCATTTCACCACTGCCTTCTCAAAGGCAATTAGAGATGGGCAATAAATGCTGGCCCAGCCAGCGAAGCTTGCTTCCCATCAATGAATAATTATTTAAAAAATCCACATCTCGGAACTAAAGTAGGTGGTCATGGAAATAGTGGATGCATTGTTTGTCATCTTCCAAAATTCCGTAGATTCTGGAATAGTCCCAGAAGATTGGACATTGGCAAATGTAATTCCACGTAAGAGTTAGTGTGCAAAGTTAAAGCACATGGAATTGGAGGTAATATATTGGCATGGATTGAGAATTGGTTAGCAGACAGGAAATGGAGTAGGAATAAACAGGTCTTTTTTGGAGTGGCAGGCGGTGACTAGTGGAGTACTGGCGGGATCAGTGCTTGGGCCACAGCTATTCACAATATATATCAATGATTTGGACTAGCGAACCAAATGTAATATTTCCAAGTTTGCTGACAACACAAAACTTGGCAGGAATTTGAGTGGTGAGCAGGATGCTAAGAGGTTTCAAGGCG